>NC_039249.1:22667320-23028987 GCF_003368295.1 Carassius auratus | reverse complement strand
CAAATATTTAATATTCAAGAATATTGCTGATTTGTCTAAGGAACTCCCAGCATGTACTGTAGCATGGATGAATTATTTGCCTACTGTTAATATTGTTTTGCTTTTTGCTGACTTTATTTATGCTGTTGTTATTGTTTTTCATTCTCACTGTTAGGTATTTGTGATGTGATGACGTTCATAGTTCATCTTTTTTACTTGATGTTTTTTTGATTGTCACAGTGATTGATGTTTGTGCATTATGTATTGAGCTATATGTGTATCTAAAAAAGTCCAGTGAATATTTTTTTTTCTTTGCAAGATTTTCTCTTCTTCAGATACAAAAAATTCACTGAATATTAAGAATCATTTAAAACTATGCATAACAATTGTATATTGGTTAAGCAAGCCATTTTTTCATTCAGCAAACCATCAATTATTTGTTAAATAACATATTACTATTAATAGTAGTACTATTATGTTGTATATAACTTTATATTATATTATTCTATACTAAAGACATTATTATTGTTATAGGGCGAACAAGATGTAAGATGTGCAGATCCATATGCATGGCTTTTATTTACAGACATGGTAGACATGGTTAAAACAGGTGAGGGTCAGACAATTGAGGGCAAGACAAAAGAGTAGTCCAGTGAACAGGTGTGGTCGATCTCCGGAGAACAAAGTCTAAACAGGGTAATACAAAGGGTAAACCCGAAACACAGTCTATGGTCCAGGCGAGGGGTAAACAGTATCGTCTCAAACAGGGTGAGATGAGAGGGGTGAACAAAGACGGGCTATAAACTTCAGGCCCGGCAGAGAACACACAGAAACAAGATACACAGGCTAGGATCAAGACACAAATGAATCAGGAAATAAACAAGACTAAAGTATGAAAACAAGAAATGGCTCTGTAATGTGCTATCAGCTAAGGAGCGATAAACGCAACAAAAAAAAAAACTTGGCGATGAGAAAGATCTGATTGAGTGTTACATAGTGTTTGTCATTGGTTGCAACTGAGAGAGTATAATCAGTGAAGTGGAGCATGGCATGACAGACAGAGTTAAGAGTTTAAAGTTGGATTGTAGGCAATGACAAGGTTTGAGTCTACAGGGAACTCAGTTAAAGTTTCTGGGGTGGTGACTGGACTGAGGGGGCAGATAACAGGTTAATTGATTCCAATAGGTTCTCTGGAGGTTCTGGAACAGATGGCACCACCTCTGGAGGTTCTACAATATTAACATCAGGAAAATGGGTTGAGTTCATTAACATCATCCTAAACAGGACAGGTACACTGTTTATCTGGCGATTCCAGCATACAAGGAGCTGAAGGGAGCGCAGCCACCTTGGGAGGTTCTGCAGCCTCAGACGCCACCTCTGGAGACGCCATAGTGGAC
Organism: Carassius auratus; assembly: GCF_003368295.1. Taxonomy (NCBI): domain Eukaryota; kingdom Metazoa; phylum Chordata; class Actinopteri; order Cypriniformes; family Cyprinidae; genus Carassius; species Carassius auratus. The sequence continues at coordinate 23,027,611 of NC_039249.1, read as the reverse complement.
GCCAACACCTTAGGAAGTTCTGTTGTGGTGTATGCAGCCCAAACACACCAAAAAGCGATCCCCATCATGGGAAGCGCTTCAAACAGGGGAATCAGTTCAGGAACAGGAGGGGTAGAGTGAGTGGGTTTGGGGATACCAGCCGCGCATCTCACTCTGAATACCAGACTGGGATACCAAAGGACTGACCTTGATAAACTGGGTGCAACAGACAGGAAGTGATGTAACAATGAACGATCAACTGTGATGTGACATGACTCTGGGTGAACAGCTGTGATGTGATGTGACTCTGGATGATTAGCTGTGATGTGACATGAATCTGGATGAACAGCTGAGATGTGATGTGACTCTGGAAGATCAGCTGTAGCTTGACTTGATTCATGACGATCAACTGTGACTTGAATTGACCCATGGTGATGAACTAAGTGAAGTTAAGTGACATTCAGCCAAGTATGGTGACCCATACTCAGACTTTGTGCTCTGCATTTAACCCATCCAAAGTGCACACACACAGAGTAGTGAACACATACACACTGTGAACACACACCCAGAGCAGTGGGCAGCCATTTATGCTGCGGTGCCTGGGGAGCAGTTGGGGGTTCGATGTCTTGCTCAAGGGAATCTGAGTCGTGTTATTGCCAGCCCGATATTTGAACCCACAACCCTAGGATTAGGAGTCAAACACTCTAACTCTCTAACCACTATGCCACGACTTCCCTATGACTTGAATGGACTCAGGAAGATCAACTGTGAGTTAAATGGACTCATGAAGATCAACTGTGACTTTACTTGATTCTTGATGATCATCAGTGCCTTGAATGGACTCAGCAAGATCAACTGTGACTTGACTCATGACGATTAAACATGACTTGACTAGACTCATGAAGATCAACTGTGACTTGACTTGATTCTTGATGATCATCAGTGCCTTGAATGGACTCAGCAAGATCAACTGTGACTTGACTCATGACGATTAAACATGACTTGACTAGACTCATGAAGATCAACTGTGACTTGACTTGACTCATGACGATAAACTGTGACTTGGCTGGACTCAGGAAGATTAAGGTCCCAATTCTACCCCTTACCCCTTTCCCCTACCCCTCTGTTTCACACGTTCACATGAAAGGGTTATGGTGTCTCGATTATCTTTTAATTGGAGGGGAAGGGGTAAGGGGAAGGGCCAGATAGCCCTTTAAATGAAGATTTTTCGGGACCACACTTCGAATGTAGGGGTATGAATTATCACGGCAACATAGCTGCTTCAGCAAACAAAAAGCTGTTTTGGCATAAATAAAGATTTTAACGAAAAGCATTCATTTGTTTTATGTTACATTCAATTGTGAGTTTATATTAACGGTCATGTTACAAAACGCTGGACTTTTGGTAGTTCATAGGATAGCAAAGTCCACTAAAGGAGGTAGAGCTTTCACACATTTGGCTCCCAAACTCTGGAATAGCCTTCCTGATAATGTTCGGGGTTCAGACACACTCTTTCTGTTTAAATCTAGATTAAAAACACATCTCTTTTGCCAAGCATTCAAATAATGTATCTCTTAAATTGTGAGTGTAGTTGCAGCTGATCAAATGTGCATTTTTATTCATTAGCTTGGGTTGAAATAATTTTACTTTGTTGGATCAGCAGCTATGACTAAGTCTAAGCTAAGTCTCTATTTTGTTTCTATGTTTTGCCACGGGATAGGATTTACACAAGCTCCAGTCTGGATCCAGAACACCTGAGAAGAGATGATGCTGACCCTCAGAGGACCTCAGATGATGCTAACCCTGAATCAACAAACATAACTAACAATTATTGCTACATGTGTCACTGCATCATATAACAATTATTAATTAATAATATTAATATTGTTCATCGTCTAGCGGACTACGTCTTGTATGATTTTTTTTCTAAAAATCCTGTCAAACGTGCACAAATTGACAGTCACCACCATAAGCTACTACTAAATATTATAGAAACATAATTCTCTGTAAAGTTGCTTTGTAACGATTTGTATTGTAAAAAGCGCTATAAAAATCGGATCATTACAGACTGCATGATAGTGCCACCGCATATGTCTGATCAGGGCGATAACTGCTGTAGACTTTGATGGGGGCTAATCCCCCCAATAATTAGAAATCGCTAAACAATTTTTTTAAATATTGCCTATTCGAGAGAGAAAGAGAAATGGAAGTTGCGTGTATTTGCATCTGTTCATTTATCTTTTTAGAGTGAGTTTACTTAAAAACAGCGATTGTATCCTCTCATCGCTGGAAAATATAATGTAGTGATTAAGTATTTAAACTGTATTTAATAAAAGTCGTGGGGCAGCATTGACAAGTTTATTTTCTCCTGGATGTGTGAGCTGCGCGTTTTCCGATATGTGTGTGTTTCAGTAAGCAGCTCATTAATACAGAACGATAATTAAATTACACAATAATAATTATTGTGTGTATTGTAAGAGCTAGACGACGAATGATGACGTGTGATGGCATAGTAGTGGTGTCCCAATCCTTAGGGGAATATTTTCTCCCCTACCCCTTGACACTCTGTTTCAAGGGACAAGGGGAAGGTGTAGGGGAAGGGGTATAAAATAGAATTGGCATTGGGACTAACTGTGACTTGACTGGACTCAGGAAAGACAGCAGTATCACGACATGGCTTTGTTGTCGATCTCTTTTTGTGAACTCGCCCCAGTGCAGTCACCATTACACAAGCAGACTCTGTGTCATGTTCCTCCACGACACCCACCATGAACACAGAGCCGACACGCAGCAGAGCAAAATCCAAAAAATAGCTTAGAGAAGAACAGGGACTCTCATGGATTAATGGTGACTTTAAAGGTTAATTTACTCCATCCCAGAAAAAGTTTATCAATACACAGTCTGGCAAATCAGAATAACCCACAATGTCCAGATACTCTTGAATGTAGCCTTCAAGCAGGGATGTTTGTCTCAAATAGAAGACAAAAATATGAAAAATACAGATTTCACAATTTGATTTCTGATTCACAAGTGCTTGACTGAGTTTGATTTAATTATTTAATATTAAGGTTTAAATTCAATTTGATCAAGTTTATGATTAAATTAAATTTTCTACGATATGTTGTAAAGAACAGTAATCTATAGAGAACCCCTTACTTGGTACATTACTGTCATATATTAAAGTAAAAAAGAGGCTCACCCACTATTATTGGCACCCTTGGTAAATATGAGCAATGGTGGCTGTGAAAATAAATCTGCATTGTTTATCCTTTTGACCATTCATTCAAAGAATTTACAAAATTCTATCGTTTCATTGAAGTAAAACAATGGAAAGTATATTATTATATTATAACTTGTTTTTTTACTGCAAATATCCGTAAAAAGCTATGGAAAGTTGCATTTTTTTACATAAAATTACTGTATAATTGACAAATATATATATTTTTTTCTACCATGATTTTGGTTGTCTACTGTAAAATTTAGGGTTACAAAACCAGTATACCGTATTGTCTTTTACAGATTTCACATTTTTTTCACGGTATATTCCTGGCAACCACAACTGCCGGTATTTTACCGTAAATTTGACAGCTTTTTTTTAACAGTGTGGGGGAAACTCACATTATAAAATCCATGTTTTTCTGTAGTTTATGTTAGCTACAGTTATTGGCACCCAATTATTGAAATGCCCTTTTTCCAAGATAACATTTCTAAGTTTTCGCTTATAATAACTGATTATTTTGGAGAACACCTGATAAGAGATCAGAGACCATTCCTTCATGCAGAATCTCTACAGATCCTTCAGAGAATACCAGCTCCATGTTAGTGCTTCTTCTCTTCAGTTCACCACACTCATTTTCTATAGGGTTCAGGTCAGAGGACAGCAATGGCAGAAGCTTCATTTTGTGCTCAGGGGAGACTTAGGTCTCTGCAGAGCAAAAGGGGGCGTTTATCACCATGTGGGTGGTTTAAAACTGCTGGGTGTTTCTGAATCATGCAATCTAAATGATCCCCCTTACCCAACCCCACCCCTAAACCTAACGTCACTATTACATCAACCAATCAGGTATCATGGTATAAAAACACCTTGATCTTGTAACTCCCATTACTTTCCTGCAGAGACCTATACTTGGGCTCAGGGACACATTTTTGTGTTGATTTTGATGTTTGTTTTGGATCATTGTCCGGATGGAAGATCTTTTATCTCTTGGTATCTGATCGAATCCATGATGCCATGTATCTGATCAAGATGTCCCGGACCTCCGGTAGAAAAACAGACCCACAACATTAAAGATCAAGCAGTATATTTAACCTTGGACATGGGGTATTAATTAACATGAACAAACAATGAATAATACATTTATTACTGTATTTATTCATCTTCGTTAATGTTAGTTAATGAAAATACAGTTATTCATTGTTAGTTCATGGTAATTCACAGTGCATTAACTAATGTTAACAAGCACAACTTTTGATTTAAATAATGCATTAGTAAATGTTGAAATTAACATGAACGAAGATTTATAAATGCTGTAGAAGGATTGTTCTTGCTTAGTTCATGTCAACGAAAGTAGTTAACTAACATTAACTAATGGAACCTTATTCTAAAGTGTTACCAAACTATATTCTTTGGTTTTACTCCTTGTGATGGATGATTAAGGGAATCTGGACTTTGTGTTCCTCATGTTTATAATCCTATAAAAAACAGGAAGCCATGGTTGGATAATTTTGCTCATAAGAATTTACAGGGGTACAACATGCATTTGAGAAAAAACATTTATTTCATAATGTGAGTTTCCCCCTCAATTGTTTTGTTCAGTTGCTCCCTTTGAGTCAATTTGTATCAATTAATATAGTCTACTGTATATCTAATAAAAGAAAGCTGCAGTGTGTCACCCACTGTGAAACTAAATCCTGTAACATGGTATTAGGGCCTACCAAAATATCAGAAATATATTAAACAGATAGGTCTAATATCTCAATTTAGTGAAACAGCCTGAACATTACATCGGAAATATGAATCTGAATGTTATCCCTGGGCTTCACTGAAAGGAACTTTTCGTGGAGATGATAGACTTATTGATGTAATGGACTGTACTCCATAAAATACATTTGCTTAAATGGTATTTGATATCTTTAATGATCTTGTGTCAATTTTAAAAGTCATAATGTGTTATGCTAAACATGATGGACATTGTTCACTCAGAATTAGTTGCATGCATATCTTGCCAGTGATGGTCTGCAGCAGTTTTGAAAGAAGGGTGTATCAGATTTGATTATATTTTGATTGCACTGTGTAGGCTGATGAAACCTGCTCAACAACAAGAGGCATTGCCTCAGATATGTTAACCGCAACAGCATATGGAGGGATGATGAGACCAGCCTCTGAGGGGTGTTGAATCACCCAGGCTCAGTTCAGACCAGCCCTGTAGCTTCTAGCAGGCACGGGCAGCTTGTGAATTACAGGGCCTTTGAGAATAATGTTCATTCAAATGGATGGGCAAGCAGAAGCAGTATTAAATGGATGGCAGTAAAACATGGCTACATGGATTCCATCAAATAACATCTGATAGTCTTTTTCTGAACCCTGACTGTGGCACAACACAATTGTTTTCATATTCCACTGACACTCAAGCTGTTAAATGCAGACATACTGAAAATGACTAATACAAACATGTTTGAAGTTGCAGAGAGGGCACATCCACAAGAATTCTTGCAAAGTACAAAGGCCATTGAGACAACACTGCCACCTCCTGGCTAGATGACCTGAATTGTACATACAGTAACTCTGGTTTGAATCTCAATCGTGTGCCTACTACACACACATTCATGGACAATAATACATTAAATCAAAAGCATAATATTTAACAAACAATACTAAGACCTGTTGAACTGATCCTGCGGCACCTTCGAGTCATTAAAATAATTGACATGGCCATTCTGATCACTTCATGAGAGTTCATGAACAATATAAAATATATACTACTATTACTGTTTGTTGACAAAGTTCTGAAAGTAGACAAAGAGAACCCAATCAAACAAATGAGACAAAAAGATTGTGTGTGTGTGTGTGTGTGTGTGTGTGTGTGTGTGTGTGTATATATATATATATATATATATATATAAAAAGAAAAAAATAAACATTTATAAATGCAGTCTTGGTAAGCAATTCTGCCAAAAAAAATAAATAAAATATAAAAACACCAACCCCACACTTAACAGCATTTATAATTCTTTAAGTGGATATTATTTTTAAAAAGTTTGATTATTCTTTTTTTCTTCATGAATTAAATAATACACACTTGTGCACAAAACCAACAAATAAACAGTTATAACTCTATATCTCTAAGCAATCTTAGCTTAAAGCACTTTTATTTTATAGCAATTTAATTTGAATTCAAACAGCTGCCAAATTAGGCAACAAATGCTAATTATGACATTATGATGCCATTGTTGCTATGCATCATAGCATCCACACAAAAAGAAGAATGGCATTAATTAATTTCAAAATGCTGTAGAATGGCATGAAAGCCATTCTAATCATTATTCTTACAATACATTCTGTTTGCAGGTAATTGGCATTAAACTTAAACTTGTACAACAAATGCTGAAAATAATATTGTTGTGAACATCATACATTGTGCAAAAATGCATTAAGAATTTATTATTTTGAAAACATAGTGGTAACATTTGGTAATCACATTGGTTATTATTTTGAAAACATAGTGGTAACATTTGGTAACTTTACAGACTTAAATGTATCAAACAATGCCTTTATCTTCAGTGGGAAGATCAGAGGGTTCCAGGCCACACTGTTTCATTTGCACAGCTATGTCAAATAAGTAGTCATAACATTCACACCTGAAAAGTAATACAGATTTAAAAGTTAAATATTGTATCCATACACAGAATATAGCCATAAGGTGTGCATTTAATTTCCTATAGCCTCACATTGTCTTTGCTTTCTCCCAGGTCTCTCCCCAGACGTAGACCCCGTGTCTGCGGACGAGAACAGCGCAGGAGTCGGGGTACATGTCCATGGCTCGGGCCATGCACTCTTTTAAGTCTTTCTCCTCTGGGGTGTTCTCAATAATTGGAACAACTAGAGTGTCATCATACCTGAGTCAAAACACATACAAACAGTAAGTAAAAGCAGGAATTTAAATGCTGACATTACCATCACAACTGTTTGTTTTTGGATGAACTACTATATATGACAAGAAAGTGTTACATGTTATTAATGTAATATGGCAAGAGTGAAGCCTCTTAGCAGCAAGTACAACCTGTAGTTTGTACCAGAGTTTCCTTTTCGAATCCCCTTGATCATCTCTTGATGCGTGATGCGGAATTCCTTGCCAGGAAACATGAGAGTTGCCATAACAGCAGCCTTTGAGTGTGTATGGATAACTGCCTGAGCTCCTGTGGAAAAGAAATGCCAATGTCTTGTAAATAGAGTACAGAACAGAAGCAACCCACTGTGTGTGAACAGGCACCTCTCTTTGTGTAGGCGTTCATGAAGAGGGGCGTGCATTGGCTTTTCTTTAGCTTTTTCTGTGGAGGTGGACAACTGATGTCCTTCTCATCAATATCACACACAAACAAGTCCTCTGGCTATAAACAGGAGAGTGGAAAGATAGTTTGTTGAAGTTATTTCATTACATGCCGCAACATGGTAGTATGAAAAAAAAAAAAAACACTTACTTGTATTCTCTCTTTCTGAACACCTGAGGGAGCTATATAAATGTGCTCACTGCAAGAAGAAATTATACATTACAATAAATGTCATACATTTGCAAGTATATGGTACATGCATGTTTTTAATTTTTCAAATAAAAATGTGATTTTTTATTTTATTTGAATCTAAGCAATGGTTGATGCACACATGAGCACTCACACACTGTTTTACGAATCGTACGCAAGGAAGCTTATGCATGTGTCTTAATATAACTTTTTTGGACCTTCAAAGATTTGGTTACCTGGACTTTCAATGGAGAGACAGAAACATTTTAATGAGTGTTTCACAGTCTCATGGGTTTTTGAACAACCTGTTCACGCCTGTGAAGAAAATTAATTCTTGGATTTAAGATAAAAAACTTCATGGATGGATGTATAGACAGATTCATTAATTGATTTAAAAAGGGAATATTTCAGAGAGGACACCTGCAGATCCTCAATACTGTGTCATGGTTAAGATTTATTAGCATTTTTACATCAAAAAAACTTTGGTCATCATAAAATATAAGTCCTGTGAATATTTTGTACATCTGTGGCAAGCCTTTTTTACATTTAATCTATAAGCTTTACGAGTATCTGTTTTCATGCTTCTACTTATTTTTTAGATACTAGTATATTTTCAATTAAGTAGGGCTGGACGATATAGGCAAAATTTATATTAAGATATATATTTCTTAATTTCGGTCGAAACAATTCAAATATTGATGTGAACACTGTAAAAAAAAAAAAGCCTCATAAAAATGGTTAAGAATGCCCATAACAGATGTCTGTGCATACAAACTTACAAAAAAAAATTTGACAAGTCTATGACACAAAATTATACACAACGTTAAGACGCAACACCATTCATGTCACTTTCCCACCCAGGCATTGACCCCCACCATTTTGTTTTTGTGTAGTAATAAAAATCATTTAGTTCAGTAAAAGAGCAGACACTGCAATTAAAAACTGAACACAACTGCTAAATGAATCATGCCAAACAACAGTCGCATTATTGATCAGATTTCATTTCTCTCTTCATCCAGTGAAGAGAGTGAGTCAAGTTGACTGACAAGAAGATTGAGCTGAGACAGACAAGTTGATTTAGTTTCAAATCAAAGAGGCCTGTTTGGCAATATTTTGGATTTTGAATAGCTTGTTGATTTTTGCATTTATTTAAGGTGATTTTGGAAATGTGTTATTTAATTGATTTTGGGTTTTATTGTTTTTGTCTTGTCGCGCCGGGACACAGGGCGTATGTTATGTAAGTTTTACACTATTTCAGAAAGGTGCGGCATAGAGGAGCAACAAATGTTTATAAATGTTTATTTATAATGTTAATTATGTGGAAAATAATTTGGTTTTGTTTTAACCTTAAACTGCATAAACACATTACACCACATACACAACATAATGTTCTTTTTAACATCATATGACCCCTTTAATAATAAAAAAAATTTAATAAACAAAATTACAAATCTTATTTTTCAAAAACTTTTGACTAGTAGTGTAGGCTGATTATCCTTATAGATTGAAACGAATGTGCTTTAGCCAGTATAAAGAGTATGAAAAGAGCTCTAAATTGCTGCAGAAAAAAAAGAATTCTTGCTTACTAGTGATATTTAAATAGATAATATCACTATTAGAATAATCACTAGTCACTAATTAACTGATTATATCAAAAAGAGTAACAATCAATCATTATATCAAAATCAAAAAGTTTCTTTCTTTTTTTTTTTTTAGATATCTTGAAACTTATAAATAACGAATGAAAATGTATTTGGAGATATCTTCATTTAAACAGATCATTACATAAACATGAGTACCTCTCCGCCGTCCAATCAGAGTCCAAATGGTAATACAATACATTGAAATGCTGAATTAATTAGATTAAGTAGGGCTAACTGGCTTTGTACAGTATGTTAGCCTATCTTGGTAATGGGTTACCATGAATACACAAGGAAGGATTACAAACCTGTTGTCCAACAAAAGTATAATGATATGTTTTACTCCAAATTCACTTCATAACATCAGCCTTTTGAGTTTTTACAATAACTTATTTTTGTGATCTGACTTTACATTATTCTATACAGTGATAAAGGCTATGTCGATTAGCATTGCATTTTAAATATACTTTATCCTTATAAAAATACCTGAGATGGCTTGAAGGACACACAAACCATATATTGTCGCAATCATTGTTAATTGTCTTTATGTTTCATCAGTAAAACAACTATCTGCATGTTATTCAGCTACTACATCTATATAGCGAAAGCTGAAAGCCAAATTGTGCAGCCCTACAAGTATAGCATACTGGTGTTTTTTATTGATTGATTTATTTATTTATGTGTTCGAAACTAAACACATCATCTCCACGACATGGTGGCAGTGGCAACAATACTACAGCAACCATAAAAGTTATGCCTTCTTTCTTTGGGTAAACTTTTGGGCGGTGTTTTGCAAATCTTCCCACACAATGACCTCCGTTTTAGGAGGTTTGGACGAGTCTTAACTCTTAAAAAGAATATCTCTTTGGATTTGAGACTTTAGCTTGTAATACTCCAAAGACAAAGGAAAAATTTAAATCAAATCATGTGACCCCTTAACATATCCTGATGTAAGTCATTGTGTAATTACCCATTTTTACTATTATAGCAGAACATTGTGTCACAATGGCACTCCCTCAATAAATCAGAAGTTAATTTAATTTATTTTTATTTTATAATTTGTCTTTAAGCTTGGGCAAATAATCGGCAAATATGAGACAACTGCTGAAGTTGGAAACTGTTCTGAAAAGGAAATATTTCTGGAATATAGTTCTCAATGAGCAGTTGGAGGCAACAGTGAGTTGACAAAGTAACACACAAAAACAATAAGAAATGTCTGTAATTTTACAGTTCTGTTTTTAAAAGTTGCAGATTGCAAACATCTGTCTTGAGGTAACTGAACTGCTGGCTAAGGAACAAGTATTTGTAAAGATGCAAATCTCAAAGTTGTATTTTAGGGAATGGATGTGTGGACAGCTAATGCATATGTCGTGGTGACGTGGTTGCCTCCACATAATCTGGACCCATCCTTGCATTTCCAGTGAGGCCACACATTTATATAACATTCACAGCAGTGACCAATTTTATTTTAAACCAACTGAACTTTTTTTTTTGTATATTATTTATAGGATTACATTCCACTGAAAGATAGTCTTCCCTACTAGGAAGCCAGGACAATGGATGTTGTGTGTATGTCATTTGTAATCTGGCTATTTAACTTTGCAGTGCTGTCTGGAAACTGTCTGCATTTGTCTTATCACAATTCAGGGATACCATGTCATGATAAAGAACTACTAACTATATTTTGCAGGTCATGAAGCCAAAATATAAGCACACGTTCCATAGATTCCATAGATTCAATCAATCTATATGGGTTGGGTGATGAGAGATATGTGAAAGTTTTCAGGTTGCAAAAATAAATAGAAGTGAAAATGTTCAAGGTTCTCAACAGAAGGTTTTCAGGCTTGCTGTTCAATGTTTGTTTTCAAGTTTTGCCATTCAGAGTATGATGTTTTTAGAGTTTAATAAGATTGCTTTATGGCTACTTGCATGATGTTCTGATTTTGCATGCTGTGACAGTTTTTACTAAAAAGACCCAAATACTGTTGACTGCTGTAGGTGCGTTCATGCCATATCTTAATTACAGTTATTATGAGATAATATAATAACTTAATAAATGCATTCACGTCCTCAAAGAACTCGTAATTACAACTTGTGAAGTGGGAGTTTTCTGAGAGCTACGACATGTACCACCTGACCACCTCAGAATCATTAGGTGATATGTTTAGGCATTGATAGTACAATAGTTCTTAGTCGGTTAGATGACGTGTTGTCATCTCGGAATCACAGTAATTATGACATGATGGATTCAGAACATGGATTCAGAGCTTCAAATTATATGTAACTTAGCATATTAACAAATCTGTTTATTATTCATGTATTTTTGTTGCAGTAAGATGACACCTGGAAAAAAATGCACCTGGAACATGGGTGCTACTGAAAAACAAGGTTGGTAATTAGAAGTTTGTTAAAGTTGGGACAAGTGCCAACAGATTGGTGGTGTGGACTGTGGAGTCTTCTTCATTTAGATGGTGAGACAAATTCTATTTTGATATAAATAAACCAATCATAGTGTTACTTTTTATTTGTTAAAAAAAGTAACAAGGAGGTTTTTATTATTATTATTATTTGGTATTTACAGAAAGAATATACTTATTTGTTGTTGTTTAACAGTATTCTCTACATCTTATGTCAAGTGGACATACGTTTATATGGGTGCACTCACAACAACAACAAAACACTGTGCTTTTTTAAAGCAAACAGGATTCGATTTCAGCCCTCTGTCCCTGTGAACTTGAGCATGAAACTTTGTGTATATCTTTGCCTTACAGACATTAAAGATATATATAGCGAAATGTCCTCTTTCAAATTAACCAATTTAAATGGGGAAAAAAATATTCTCAGATCATATAATCCGTATGAAACATGCATACAGGCGCACTGCTACTGTTCAGCCTCTTTACTGTTCATCCCTGACACATTCATAATCCTTACTTCTGCGGAACGCTGTGGCAAGCTTTATGCGCGCGCTTGAGCTCTTAGGTTAGGAAGTCAATTACAGGCTCGGTATTATGATTCAAACGGCTTATTAATAAACGTGCGATTAGTCGACCAGAAAAACCTTTACAGCCCTAGTAACGTTAACTAGATACTAGTACGATTTAGCTTAAATGTTAAAACGGTTTTCCACAATAGGCTACATCTTTTTTAAAGACATTTCCATTTCTTTATTATGAACACTTTTCACGTCACTGATCCACATAGCAAATGAATATCGCGGAACACAGTGGATTTTATCTTTGGTGTATAATGCATTGACTAACCCATGCCGCAGGCTGATTCCTCCCCCGGTTCCTGTCACCCAGCCCAGCTGATAGAAGAGTCTGCAAAGCTCTGGGATCAGCACACGAGGATGGTCCTTATCCTTAAACAATAATATAAGATCTGTTAATCTTTAATGCGATAAGAATGTCTCGATAAGAGGGAAGCTTATAAGATTCTGGAGAAACAGCGATATCAAATATTTAACATATTCCACAAAACCACTTTTACCCCTTTTTCTTGCCTGTTGCACACCGCTTGTACAGTGTTTACGACCGACGACATTCTTAACACAATTAAAAAAACACAAAAAATAAATAAATAACGAAAAGACTCAAGCTTTTATGCTAAATATTTTACTTAGTTTCGAGGCGCTAAACAGCCTCAAACAACTTGAACAACGCGTGAAGCAACAGCAAGCGCTGCAGCGGAAGACGGAAGTGCAGATCTTTATACGATAAAAGACCCCCAAACAAGGAGCTAGGCACGTGCAAAAATGTCAAAAGGCAGGTATTATTATTATTATTATTATTATTATTATTATTATTATTATTATTATTATTATTATTATTATTATTATTATTATATATATTTTTTTTACAGTCTATGGTTTGCTTAGATACCTAACTGTGGACATCACCTTTTTATTGTTTTTATATACATACAGCTTTATAAACTGTAACCTATGCCTTACAGATTTTTTTAAGAATATTTAATAATATTTAAATAATATTCTAATATAAATATTTAATACAAATATGCTAAAGTACACACATAGGGTTAAACAAGAGGTAAATTAATTAATTGTATGCTGGATTTGTAATAAAATAAAAGAGTTTTGGATAGAAGTCAATAAATGACATCTGTTTTTTTCATTTTATGTATATAGTGCCAGTGCTGGAATGGCAAATATTATTATTTTTTTCTCTTTTTTTTTCCACCAAGGGCCTGCATAATATCATGCAGGGACAGAGTGATAAGCCTAGATCTAGATTTAAATATGACTTGACAATTTATTCTCATCAAAAACAATACATTCACACGCCATTATTTTGTGAGTTTGCAGTATATTCAAATACTTAACTTTCAATATTAAATATACCAGTACTGTAATCACTTATTACAGTACTGGTCTCTTTAATATTGAAAGTTAAGTAATAATAAAAAAAAAAAAAAAGAAAAAAAATGTATTAACTCATTCTTCACCTTTCTCTCTTATTCTCATAAGGGTTGTATTCAGAGGAGGTCTGTGCTGTCCATTAATGTGAAAATTACTGGCAACATTTTAAATTATAGTAGCCTATATGTTGTACACAGTTGCATACTTATTTATATTAATTGCAAATTATACTCTGACCTTTTATATAAATTATAAATTATACACACACAAACACACACACATACACACCCATACACATTTTTTTTTTGTCCCACTCCAGCCCTGTCTGCCAGATAACTTGACTATTAAAAGTATTGTGAGAATAAGTGTTCATGAAACACTCCATAAAAACAGCATTTTAAAAAGAGTAGGTATTATGAAGATTCCTACCACTCTGCTAAAACATTTCAGGAAGGCAGCATCTGTCAGGTGTGGTGTTGGTCATGTGACTCCCTTATCCTGTCTTTTGTTTATGTGTTTTTTCTTGTTTTGCTGTATGTGTCATGTTCTCTTCTGTTCATTGTCCTGTCATGTAGTTTTCAGTTCTGTTTGTTCTTTGGTTCCTGTTCATTAGTTCTGTCTCATCATTGGTTGCTTTCTGCCATAACTGTCATGTTTGTATCTAATCCAGGGGTCACCAGACTTGGTCCTGGAGGGCCAGTGTCCTGCAGAGTTTAGCTTCAACTTTCCTCAACACATCTGCCTGGAAGTTTCAAGTATACCTAGCAATACCTTGATTAGTTGGTTCATGTGTGTTTGATCAGGGTTGGAGCTAACCTCTGCAGGACACCAGCCCTCAGGATCAAGTTTGATGACCCCTGATCTAAACCCTCTTGTTTCCCATGTTACATCCATTAGTTTATCCCTGAGATCATGCTACTGTTGCCTGTTCTTCAGTGCATGGCCATTTCTCAATATGCATACTTGTCTGTACTTGTGTTCTTGTGGACTTGTGAAACGTCATTAGTCATCGTCCAAGTACTGTTCCAATTCAAAATTCACATCTAGCCAATGTAGCGGGATGAATCAGAAGACGGACACAGTAGATGGAGTTTAACAGAAAAATCCCTGGAGGAAGATTTATTTAAACAGAGAAATAATAATACAATGGTGCTCTGGTTCCCAATGGTGATCTCTGATCGTCCATGAAGTAGGGGTGGGCGATATGAACTAAAATTCATATCACAATATTTTACACTGTCCAGGCAATATTGATATTATATTGCGATATGAAAAAAAAAAAAAAAAAAAGGCAAAGTATTTGAACCTTATATAACTAGAAAAAGTGGGGGATTGGACATAGACCTGAAAGTATTTTTTTATTGTGCCATTGTTTTTCTCAAAAAGTGAAAATGTGCAACATGAGGTAGGTCTGTATGAAATAAATTAAATAAAATATTGTGTTTGAGTTGGCCAGGGGTTCCAAAACTTTTTCTACATGGCCCCCCTTTTGTAGAGAGAAATATTTTCAAGGATTTGGATTTGTTGTGTCGCATCGTGCCGCATCCACAGCAGAGAACATTATTGGGTTCTATTCGCACCGCTCATGTCTGGTGTAGGCACGTTGATTTAGTATTTGTGAATTCAGAATCTGCTTTAAATTTACCTGGCACTGGAAGTCCTTTCACAAACTTGTAACTTTCATTGTTAAAGCAGAACCATGTATCCTTCATTTATATTTCTACATGGCTTCCTGCAATACAATTCTGATTTCTCAAATCACGCCATCTAGTAGTCTGTCATTGATCCAACCACAACTGATAACAGAGTGCTCAAGTGGGTAAAGAAATGCATGTTGAGGTAATTAAAGTGTCAAATTAATATTTTGCATTCAATTATTTATTTATCAGGCAAGTGGCCACATGACAAGCTGGCAAAATCATGCAGTGAAGTCTTTATTACCTTGCAGAGGGTTCAATTGCAAAATAATCTGCTGACTGTACACTATCCCTCCTCAGCCTTGTCACGCCCCCAAGTTTAGGAATCTCTGGAGTAGGCGATTTGTGCTCTTATTTGGTCTGTTACGATGCTCTATGTGTTTGATAACTAATGCTGGTGTAGTACAGAAGACAAAAACATTTAGCCTCAGCTCTCGATCGTCATTTGTATTAAAATTAGCAAAACGTACCAAATTGAACAAACCAATATAAATGCACAAATTTGAATTTATGAATACATAACGCTATCCACAGTATAGCAAAATCCATATCATGGAACAACATAATACCTGTTGTCACGTTTAAACCGGCAATGCCCACCTCTACCATGAGGTGCAGTAAGTGGCCAGGGACTCAGTTGGTCTCTGTAAGAGTGGAGCAAAAACACTCTCAGACTGGCCATCACTCTCAGACGTTCGCTGTTGGTGATTAGTGAAGGAGCAGCGTTTCCAGGCTCATGCTGATCTGCCCTAGGGATACTTGACAAACCAAGTACTGTTCAAATCCCCAGATGTGATCTTGCTCTTCCCCTTTTATCAAGTATTCATTCAGAGTCTCTCACATAAATATTTCCCCCCATGTGCTCCCTGTTATCCAGTTTCTCCCTCCCATTTGATTAGGCAGTTGGTTTACCCTTCTTAGTCTTGTGTATATATAGTGTAGTCTGTTCCTGGTTTCCTTTGTCCAGTGTATCATCATTTTGTAGTGTGTGCTTCCTGTGTGTCTCATATATACCACCGAGAGCACCTCACCTTGGCTAGTCCTTGTAACATTTGTTGCTGGTTCTGATGTCTTTGTAGTCGTTAAACATGAGGTAAAATTTGTTTTGGGTATATCTAACAGGCCATCTTTGGTCACATGAATGTTTTATATTTTCCAGGTTATATCGTTTTGGCTGAGCACAAAGTTATGTTTCATACATTATTTAATAATTGTAATACAGTGCTGACTTTGTTGCATATGTTTGATTGGATTGTTTGCTTTTATCTTTATTTCCCATTACTAGTCTCTTAAACTTTATACTTATACTTTTATAATGGCTATTATTGTAAATTAAAATTGAATGTATTGAAAATTTCAACAAGTCAATTGTAAATTTTTCGTTTTATTGTACGTACAGTGAATATAATCAGAGTATACTGTATGTGCACATAACCACATATTAAAGGGTTAGTTCACCAAGAATGAAAATTTGTCCATCTTCTACTCCCCCTCGAAGCATCCTAGGTGTATGTGACTTTCCTCTTTCAGAATAATCCAGTCAGAGATATATTAAAAATTGTCCTTGCTCTTCCAAGCCTTTCAATGGGGGTAAGCGGGTGGTTGTTGTCAACTGTTCAGAAGACGTGAAATAAAGTGTGTGCATCTGTAATAAAACGTCTCTCACACTGCTCCGGGGGGTGACTAAAGGCCCCCTGTAGGGAATCTATTCATTTTTGTAAGATAAATATCCAGATTTCAACTGTAATAAATGTAATGTGCTGAACATTTTGCTGAGTACAGCTTCCTCAATCTCAATAATCTCAAAGATTATTCTTGAAAGATGGAGCAGTTCCCTCTTTATCTGGAGAAGGCGTTGTTTATGGACCACAAAAGGTAAGTGTATTTTATTATTTAAGTTGGTGCGTAAACGCAGTTTAGCTTTGTTAACTAGATGTTAGGGCTGTGCAAAAAATCGAATGCGATTTTCATGCACATCTCATCAGTAAAGGCGTTCTGTGATTAGAAGTACAACATTTTATGTGAATAAATGTGCTAACATTACTGCATATGATATATTTCGATGCAATTTGTGTAGTTTTGTTATTTTAATTTCAGGAATTCCAATTAGGTACCTTTGTGGCAAGTTGATACGTTGTAGAGTTGTTTTTGTCACACTGTAACATTAATGGACAAATTTAAATTATGCCAATAATCCAACTTAATTTGTTTAGTTTTTTCGTCAGTTGCAATTGGCACTGTTATATGCCATTAATATGTTTTAGTTATTTTAACGTTGAATTATCTATCGTCACAATGAGGCATCAACATTTTTATGTGCTGGATGATTGAAATTGAGATCTTCCAGCTTAGGCTGTAGATGTTTGTATATCATATGTCAATTTTTAACGTTTAATTAATGTAATATTGTTGATGATGTAGGTTTGTTATTTTTGAGCATGTATTACAACGTTTGATAAAGTCCGAATAAACATGATAACAACATAATATATAAACTGTTTTAATTTTATATGAACTATTTTTGCAACTGTTCAGCTCACAAATTAAATGTGTCTAACGACATTTAACGATTTTTTTGAGGACATTTATTTGATCACCACCATTGCAGTTTGTTATTGCTGTTAGACACACAATTAGCTGATATGAGCGGTAACATGTTAGTGCTATTACAAGTAACGTTAGGTGTTTGAAGTGATCTTCAACCTATTTTTAAGGATTGACGGTGTTCAAAAGCTGTATATTACATTAGAAAATAATGAAAATGCACTTTAATTTTGAAACTGAGTGTAGTTAGTATAGTTGGCATGTCATTAACGTATTATTATTGTCGATGTTTTAAATTCTCTATTTTAGGCAACTTGGATTAGCAAATGTATGCCATCACTTAGTGAAAACACTAACCGATGTAAGTATTTACTAGGGAGTTTGTTAAATATTTTTGCAATCTTGTATGACAAATTTTTAGATCATGGGCCCTATTTTAACGATCTGAAACGCAAGTGTCAAAGCGCGAAGCGCAAGTAAGTTTGTGGGCGGGTCTCGGCGCTGTTGCTATTTTCCCGGCGGGATAAATGGCTCTTGCGCCCGGCGCAAATCTAAAATGGGTTGGTCTGATGTAGCTTCATTATTCATAGGTGTGGTTTGGGCGTAACGTGAAATAAACCAATCAGAGCGTCATCCAACATTCCCTTTAAAAGCAGGTGCGCAAGTTCCATTATGGATTGCTATTATTATGGCGTATTTACCAGGCGCACGCCAAGAGCGGTTCACAGCCGAGCAGACTGATGTTCTTGTAAGAGCAGTGAAAGACAGAGAAGTTGTGTTGTATGGGGATGGGAGAAACCCAAAATTGCGTCGGTTAAACAGGCGTGGGAGGAAATAGCCACAATTGTTTCATTGATTTTTTTCCTGGATGTTTATAAGATGTCCTTATATACATATATGTCTTGCCACTATAGGGCAAACAGGTCTGATCCTTAATTACTACAATTAGCCTGAATAATTTGTAAGCTAGATTTATGCCTATTTTTTCACATCTTCGTGGCACACCACAATGATTTCCGTCATCTCATGTGTTAATATTTTTTCAGTGTAACAGTTTATGATTTGCAAAAATAACTGTTGCATCTGTGTAGATTACATGAGCAAAGTGTATGCGCGTTGTGCACGCTATACATTATGGTCAAGCATGCGCCCTTAAAATAGCATAATGAACAACGCGCAACGCGCCACTGACTTTAGACTAGGTTTTTTCTGGTCAGTGGCGCAATTGTTTAATGGAACAGCAAAATAGCACCAGGGATTGTTTGCGCCGGAACACGCCTCCTTTTTTGCGCTGAAACGCCCAGGGAGCGCAAGTTCATTCACTAGTTTAGCGACGTGCTTCTGTGGAGGGAAAAGCGCGCTTTGCGCGGGTGCAAAATAGGAATGACACATGCATCGGTGTACAAAGTCAATTGCGCTGGGTGCAAGATAGGGCCCCTAATCTCATAAACTGATACTGAGGTAACCTTTTTAGTTAGTAATCGGTACAGTACTCTTACTTCTTACAGATCATGCTGGTTAAGGTGAAACTTGGGGATGCCCAAAAATTTGTCAAGATAACCGAGCTGAGCATGGAGGAATTTGTATCTGCTGGTAAAAAAAATAAAATAAAAATACTTTCATTGTATTATTTTAGAATTTTTAAATTATTTTTTATTTAAATTGTCATGATCCTGGTCTTTTCCTCTGTCTCTGTCTCCCTCTTGTGATCACTTACTCACTCTATCACGCACACTCCTCCGCTCATTATCACTTTCAGCTGTCTCCCCTTTCATTCCCTCACCTGTCCCTCTTTTGCCCTTGATTGTCTCTGCTTCTTATTCTCTCTTTCTAGCCCTGTCTCATTGTCGGATTATTCGATGACCTTTCGTGAGACACGTCTGTTTCCTAGTCCTGTCCTGTCTTGTCCGTGGATTGTTTCGTCATTATTGCAACTGTGAGTTATACTGTCATTGGACTGTGTATTATCCGGCTGTGCCTGTTTGCAGAGAACCTGTGCAGCACCTGCCCTTGGCTTTTCACACCGCCGGCGGTCTTCTCTGTTTTTGGACTGGGAGTTGGCATCCCGGGATCCCTGCCTCTCCTCTCATGGAGATCTATGTAGTTTTTTCCCTTAGACCCGGTCGTCTGGCAATTTCTGTTTTGGCTGAAAGAAGTCCGTGATTTTTGTTCTCTTATGCTGTGAAAGACTATTTTCTTTATTAAAGACTGTCAATTGCACCCCGCCCTGGTCTACCATCGTTCTTAACCCCTAACATAAATGTTACTTGATAGATGGCTAGTAATTTTATATGAGAATATATAGTCAAATGTGCCCTGATGTGCAAAGTTCATCTTCGCTATGTAAAACATTTTAAGTCATATATCCTTTCCCATAAAATTGCATATAATTTTTTTAAAGCATTTTTAAAGTTTGGTGTCCCAGCTGTACCAGAGAATGTGAAGGTTTTTGATGAGTCAGGGACTGAGGTGGATGGTGATGTTTTTGAGGATGTAGTCAGAGATCCCTCAGTTGGAGTTCTTACCATAAAACATGGTGCAGATTTGTATTTATTTCATTAAATGTTTGGAATGTATTTAATATATCTAATTTACAATAATTCTCCATAAAAATGTATCTGCAACCAGACTTGGATTCTGCCTCTCCAAAAGCCTCTCATGAGCAGTTAAATCCATTGACTCAAGTGAATATACTTTTATATTTTTGGAGAAAAAAAGACTTATAAAAAAACTTATAAATGTATAAAAAAAATTAACATGGGAATTTGATTTAAGTTGATTAATGAGACTTATGATTTTAAAGACTAATTTATATATATATATATATATATATATGTGTGTGTTTTTATTGCGTGTTGACGCTTTTAAAATGTTTTGTTGTTCCTCAGAAGGAACGTCTACTGAAGGGGGGTCTGGTGGACCAACTGTAAGACAGTAATCAGAGTTTAATTCAGAGACCTTGATCTTGAGTGAGGATGAATACAAGAAAGCAATTGCATTCATGAGCCATTCTTCTGATGAGGACACCATCAGGAAGAAAATGCTTAGAACAAAATATTTTGGGTCATCCTTTTCTGCCTCTTCTTAGATTGAGCAAGACTTTGTTCTGATGTTTGGAGAAGGAGTGGCAGGATAGCTACTGGAGAACTGGACCGCTGCGCTCAAGAAAAAAGTGATTCAGCAGTGCAAAAAGCTTCCCAGCACCGGTGATTTGGAAGAACTACTACTAGCAGCTGAATTTCCTACTGGTGACACAGACAAGAGGGTGCTAATTTTGGTAAGGTGTTTAAGATTAATTTTTCACTTGAAATATTAATTAGCAATAGTATTGAATACTGTTACGAGTGGGGCAGAGCCGAGAGATGTGGGAACAGGAGCAAGGCCTGTGGAGTGATTGGAAATGAGCGACACCAGCTCAACCCACCGGTCTCGAGTCCCACGGAGGAGATGGAAGGATATAAAACAGGAGCGAAGACAGTGACGGACGAGAGAGGACCAGGCCTGGGCTTTATTTTGTGTTTGGTTTTTATTTGTGCGCGTCAGTCATCCGTGAGGGGCTGACATGCTGTTTTGTTTTTATTTTGTAATTAAAGTTTATATTTGATTTCCGCCTCCTTCTTCCCGAGATTATGAAGGTTTAATTCGTTACAGACACATTTTCTAAAGGACCTTGAAGGTAAAATTTAGTCCCCATACTTATTTATTTTTGTTTTTTAATATTCTTTATTTTTTTATTTAACTTCCAGTTTGCATTAGTGGTCAGATTTTGCTAACATAATGTGTGTGTTTAAACAGTTTGGGCAGCGACCTTGACCTGTTGTATCTGATCCCACCTTCTGCCCAAGGCTTGAAAAGACCAGGAAAGGTATCTGCCTCTCAAGCAGAGAAACACTTTGTTGTCTTTAAGCAGGTTTGTTTTTTTCTTTGTTCTTCTGTTTAATATTTAACATATTAGTGTCAGGATCCTGCCCTGACAGTCTTGTTTGTACTGTCTTTGTTTAATGTGTCTTTGTTTATTTTGTGCCTGAGCACATGGTTGTCTCTTGTGTCTGCCACGTGCTCCTCTTGTCCCACCTCCTTGTTTTCCCGGGTCACGCCCACTATGTTTAGTCCTCATTGGTCAGTGTGTGGTGTCAGGACAAATGAGGACCCAAGAGCGGAATGAGGCTGAAAATTGCACTTTATTAAATGGAATGTCTTAACGTCAAAAAACAAAACAAAAACCCACTGGGGAAAAAACTTAGTCTTAACTTCCAACTGCTCAGCGGGCAGGTCGTGCGCTCAGCCTCCGAGAGCGCCAGGAGAGAAGGAGCAACAAATCCAAAACGGTAGGCAGGAGAATGGCCGGACAGACAAGGGGTCAAGCGAGGTGCAGACAGGGCTGAGAACAGCGGGCAGTACCAGGGTCAAAAGCAGTCCAGGTTGAGAACCAGAAGAGCAGTCCAAAATCCTCTGAGGGCAAAGCACATGTTACACCAACTGGGCAGACAAACCAATGGGCGTACTGACCAGAAAGGAGGAACAGAACAGAACTGAAGCCAAATGCCAAAACATCACAGAACACACTGACATGGATGGGTGAAAATCAAGCAGAATAAATAGTATATTAAATATATTAAAAGTCAGAGAGAGAGAAAAATGGAAACAAAACGAATACAAGCGTAGAAAAATGAGGAGAAACGAAAAAATAAATAAATAAATTAAAATAAACAAAGTAAAAAAAAAGGAAGAAAAAAGGACAGATCATACCCGAGTCCTGACAATTAGTGATAGTTCTCTTCAATTTGCTTGGTTTTCTCAGAGTGGAACATTGAGGAGCATCTTCGAGAAATTGCAGATATTGCTCAGCCCTACTTCCTGGCCGTGGGACCTCAGAAGAGTTCAATTCACTAGTACTTCATCATTCTTGATCAGCATGCAGAGACTGCTGAGGCAGAAGGACAAATTAGTTCTCAAACATTTGATCAGATTGGCACTGTTGGAGAGGAAGCCACAACATCTGTATTGTTAAAGTCCAATAAGAGCACTTTGGATATGTGTGCTTCTGCTGTTGGGCAACTAAAAGTTGCTGGGTTAAGTCAGTCTGCTATAAGTGGTTTTGTTTCATCTATGGAGGAAATTGTTTTTGAGATTCACAATCAGGCCAAGGATGCAGCTTTGCTCTGTCTGCCTCCACGACATTGCTACTAAAAGGAAAATAGAAAGTTCAATTGAACATTTGGAAAATCCATTCACTTTCTTGAATTCGGAAGCCAAAAATGAAAGAGACTCTTTACAGAGAAATGGGGAACTGTTAAACCAGCCGAAATAGTGCTTGGCACAAGGTTTGACAGCAGAAGAAACCAAACCACAGGAACATTTGATCAAGTTCTTGTAACAGATAAATTTGCTTATATTCCCATTTTAGAAACAATAAAGGCCATTTTACAAAATCAGCATCATACTGATTTGTTTAAACCCAGGCATGTTCCAAAGGAAGGCGTTTATTTTGACTTAAGTGATACTTAAAGCACATTTCAAAAGTAATCATTTATTTTACACAGAAAAAGATGCCTTACAAATTCAGTTATTTTATGATGATTTTGAGCCCGCAAACCCTTTGGGTTCCAAAAAAGGTATACACAAATTGGGTGCTATCTATTTCACATTAAGGAACCCCCCCCCCCCCATTTTTTACTTCTCATTAGATAATATTCGTTTATGTGCATTCTTTCATGCACAGGATATAAGACAGTATGGTTTTAATTCTATAATCGAGCCTTTAGTAAATGATCTAAAAGTGCTTGAGATGGAAGGGGTTAAGAATCCAGTATGTGGAAGTTATATTAGGGGTACAATTGTTCAAGTCACAGGGGATATCCTTGGCTTACAAAGCTTATTAGGGTTTCTGGAGTCATTTGGGGCTCAATATTGCTGTTGTTTCTGTGTTCTTGAGAAAGATCGTTTTCAGTTTCAGTTTCTGAGTTTGTACTAAGAACAACTGAGATGCATGCTCTGCACTGTAAAAGATTACAAGCTGACTCTACACTATCTCATGTTTCTGGTGTCAAACGGGTCTGTTTGTTAAATTCAGTGTGTGCGAAAATGGCGCCGTTGTAGTTGGCATGCTGGTCTATCGCTCAGCATAGTCCTGAGTTTGTTTGTTTTAAGCTCATTTATGAAGTGTTTAACACAGTGTGCTTCACCAGTTTTAACATATGACCGATGTACTCTTTTAAAGTTGGAAGAAATTTCATATAAACAACTCATTAGTTTTCATGGTGCTCCACCTCCATTTCTGAAGTCAATTCCGGACTGTATACGCCGTTGGCCTTACTCCCTGCCGGGCAGAAGGCGAAAGAGACGACGTGGACGACGGGGTGGCCTGGCTGTTAAGCTAAAATGCTACCTGCGATTCCACCGGGAGTCGCGTTCTTCCCCGGGGAGCTTTATGAAGGACTTTGGGAAATGCTACCTGCGCTGGCGTTCCCTGGAGCCAGTGCATGGTTGGATTGTTCCCGTGTTTCCCACCTTGCTGGAGCCGCTCCCGGTTTTTCGCGCGCCTCGCCCTGCGCGGGGATGAGTGTGTCCGGGGAATCTTTGACTGCTGCCTCGGGTGAAACAACCTGCGGCCTCTCCTGAACTTTCAGCGCTGCTCAGAATGGCTTTGATTAACGTCAGGTCAGTAGTAAACAAGACTTTCATTATAAATGACTTTTTCTCTGCTCGCCACCTAGACCTTCTCTTTTTGACTGAAACATGGACTACTCCGGGGGATATTAGCACCTTTTCTGAAATGGTTCCGTCAAACTCTCTGTTTTTAAATTCACTGCGTACAACGGGATGAGGTGGTGGTCTGGCCTCTATTTATAAAGACATTTTTTCCTGCCGTCCCGTAGTTTCAAAGGAATACCAAAGCTTTGAGCTACAGTTGTTTACTCTGGAGCTATGCAACCCTGTTCTGTTTGCACTGATTTATCGTCCCCCAAAACCTAATTCGAATTTTCTGAAGGATTTTGCTGACTTGGAGATTTCATTGCAATATATGACAAACTAATGATTGTTGGGGACTTTAATGTTCATGTCTGTTGTGCAGCAGATTCCTTAGCAAAGGAATTTATCAATCTGCTAAATGCATTTGATCTGACGCTTCAGATCAATGTACCCACTCATCAGCATGGCCATACACTGGATTTAGTGCTAACTTACGGCTGCTCTCTGAATGAACTAGAGGTGTGTGAAAATGGTTTCTCTGACCACAAGACTATTATGTTTACGTTTCCATCTTTTAACAAAACTGTTACGCCGATGTATTCGGCTCGCCAGTCGCGGCTTATCACATCAGCTACCAGAGAAGCTTTTCGCTCAGCCTTTAGTGAAGGTTTGCTACAAAGTGACGTTCTAAACACTGATTCAAGTGCTGAAGAACTACGTCGCAGTTTTAACTCCACCTGTGTTCATGCTCTAGACCAAGTGGCACCTTTAAAGACTCATCTCCATAAACCGAAATCTGAGCCTTGGCTTAATGACACAACTCGATAGAAGTGTCATTAGTTTCCTGTGAAGACTTTCTTTGTTTCTTTGTACAGAAGACACATGACTTAAGAATGGGGCTAAACCCAGTTTTATCTGACCCTTCAACTCTCTCTAGATGTACTGCTGTTTTTAGTTGTTTTACTCCTGTTACAGATAACCATCTGATAGAAATAGTGGATCACCTGAAAGCATCTGGTTCCCCAATTGATGTAATGCCCCCTCTCTTCTTTAAGCAAGTTATAGATGTGGTTGTTCAAAATCTTCTGTCTTTGATAAATCGCTGTTTACAAACAGGTACTTTTCCAGAGTCGCTTAAACATGCAACTGTTCGCCCTTTGCTTAAAAAACAGGGTATGGATCCTACTATTCTGACCAATTTTAGGCACATCTCTAATTTGTCTTTCATTTAAAAAATTATTGAGAAATCAGTTCTTGATCAAATACAATCTTTTATGGCTGAAAATTTGATCTTCGAGGTTTTCCAATCTGGGTTTAGAAAACATCACTCTACTGAGACTTGAAAGTTTCAAATGATATACTGTTAACATGTGACTCAGGCAACTATGTGGTTTTACTCCTTTTAGATCTCACCGCTGCATTTGATACTGTTGATCACGCTGTACTTCTCGATCGACTGGAATATTGTGCCGGCATTACTGGCAGTGCCCTGCAGTGGTTTAGATCCTATCTGACAAATAGGACCTTTTCAGTGAAGTTAGGAGATCATACCTCAAGTAAAGCTGCGATAACCAGTGGAGTTTCTCAAGGATCAATTTTAGCTCCCTTTCTTTTCTCTCTCTATATGCCCCCTCTATTTTCAGAAAGTATGGGCTATCGTTCCATTGCTATACGGACGATACACAAATTTATCTGCCTCTAAAGTGGAATGCACTGGATGGACTGAATGCACTATTGCTTTGTTTGATTGATGTAAAGAAATGGTTGTCTCTAAACTTTTTAAATTTCAATGAGAGCAAAACAGAATTGATTGTTTTTAAACCCTCTGTTTCTGTGACTTCTACAATTCCAAATTTGGGTGAGTTATCACCGTATGTTAAGCAACATGTAAAAAATTCGGGTGTTGTATTTGATGAGCAAATGAAATTTGATAGACAGATTAATACTGTGGTTAAATCTTCTTTTTTCCAACTGCGGCTTCTTGCTAAAGTAAAATCTTTCCTATCTTTTAAAAACCTTGAAAAAGTGATACATGCTTTCATTACCTCTAGATTAGATTACTGTAACTCACTATACGCTGGGATTAGTCAAACAGCTCTTTCTCGTTTACAGCTGGTTCAGAACGCAGCAGCAAGATTTCTGACCAGGTCTCGTAAGCGGGATTATATCACTCCAGTTTTACAGTCTTTACACTGGCTGCCTGTACGCTATAGAGTTGATTTTAAAATCGTATTAATCGTGTTTAAGTCACTACATGGCAGAGATGGGACCAAGTCACACATGTGCAAGTCTCAAGTAAGTCTCAAGTCTTAACCTTCAAGTCTCAAATAAGTCCCAAGTATTTTTTTCTTGGGCAAGTCAAGTCAAGTCAAGTCACAAGCTATGTCAAGTCAAGTCCAAGTCAAGTCACCTTAATATTGTTATTTTACCTGCAGAATCTGATCTTAATAAAGTTAAAAGACAAGATATAAGTAACTGTCAGTAAATTAAAATAATTTGGATTTGCATTGTAAATACTCATGTTCAGTAAAATACATCATGGAATCAAACAAAATTGTAACTTCCTAAAATTATTTATTTTTCACTTCTGCCAACAGTGTTTGAAATGTTTTACATTTTCAACATTGAGTCCATAAAACTAAACATCCAACAGACTCCTCTCTGAACACCTCTCTCTCTCTCTCTCTCTCTCTCAAACACAGTTTACATACAACATTAAACTGTTACATTTCTTCTCTCTCTCTCTCTCGCTCTCTCTCTCTCTCACACACACACTCTCTCTCTCTCTCTCTCTCTCTCTCAGAGTATAGAATATAAATATGACGTATTTTAAGTTGTTTCATACTTTTTTGTTATGTACAGTACAGACCAAAAGTTTGGACACACCTTCTCATTCAAAGAGTTTTCTTTATTTTCATGACTATGAAAATTGTAGATTCACACTGAAGGCATCAAAACTATGAATTAACACATGTGGAATTATATATGGAATTATATACATAACAAAAAAGTGTGAAACAAACCATCTAAACCATCTGGATTGGGTTCAGGTCCGGTGACTGTGGAGGCCAGGTAATCTGGCGCAGCACCCCATCACTCTATCACTCTCGGTCAAATAGCCCTTGATGCCTTCAGTGTGACTCTACAATTTTCATAGTCATGAAAATAAAGAAAACTCTTTGAATGAGAAGGTGTGTCCAAACTTTTGGTCGGTACTGTACATAACAAAAAAGTATGAAACAACTTAAAATACGTCATATTTATATTCTGTACTGTGTGTGTGTATATATATATATATATATATAATTGGGTAATTGCGGCAGCTACATTTTGTTTTTCTGATTAATTGTTTTGCTCTATGAGAAAGACAAGGTAACAAAATATTCGGGGCTTATGCCCCCTTAGCCCAACCCTAGCGCCGCCCCTGGAATGCGTTTTTTTGACGGCCTGCTAGCGGATCATTAGGGGCCGTTCACATCACGTCTTTTGCGCGCGCAAGTTCGTTATTTCCAATGTAGGTGCGCGGTATGCGCGCTCATAATGGAAGCAACGCGCTCACGACGCGCACCGCATCGAGTTAAAAACATTGAAACTTTTCAGAATGCCGCAAGCGCACCGCAGGTCATGTGACAATAAATAACCAATCAGCTTTAACCTTTCCCGTATCAACGTTGAAAGCTCAGCTAAGATGAAGGAACAGCTGATCATAGCTGTATATTGATTGCCATTTTGAAATGAATTTAGTAGCAGAGCTACTGCGAGTGATTTTTAGTGCTGCAAATCCATTTATCCTTTGCTGAAATGTCCGCGTCTTCAATGTGAGAGAGCGTGTCATGGATGCTTAGCAACGACAGACGCCCCAGGAGCACTTCTGCCCGAGCGCTTTGGAAAGAAGGAGAAAGCGGCGCGACTAGCGTTTTCCACGCGTTTTAGGCGCGAACTATTGAAGACAAAAGCGATGACCCTCGGTACCTCTCAGGCTGACATGTTGATGTGATGTGATATCTGATTTAAGTGGGCGTGGTGTGTGTAAGGTAGAGAGGGCATGACGATAGTGTCCTGATCCAGTCACGACGCTATTCTCAGCACTGCGGTCAAGCCAGCCGCGGTTTGAAAGTACACGGTCAAGCCAGCCGCACTTTTTTTTTTTGTTTGTGCGTCTAATCGTGCACTGACGGTACGGGTGCAGGGAGCGGTCAAAATAGATGTAAAGAACCTGTCGTAACGGCGTTTCCTTTATACTTTTTCTGATATTTTCAATAGTTCACGGGTGCCCACCCCCTCCCAAAAAAAATAAATGAAATAAAATCTGCATAAAACGTCATTTAACCCATAAAAAGAACTTAAAGGGACATCAGAATATTTATGTATTGCTATTTCATGTCATGATATAAATAATGCATTTTTTTAAATGACTTGAACATTTAATTAATGTTTCTGAATACATTATTTTTGTACATTAACATTTTTATTTTACATTAATATACATAATTTATCAATGTGTGTGTGTATATATATATATATATATATATATATATATATATATATATATATATATATATATATATATATATATGTGTGTGTGTGTGTGTATATAATATATATATATATATTATATATATATATATATATATATATATATATATATATATATATATATATATATAATATATATATTTTATATATACATTTTATAAATATATATTTTAAATATATATAAATATATATATATATATATATATATATATATATATATATATATATATATATATATATATATATATATATATGTGTGTGTGTGTGTGTGTGTGTGTGTGTGTGTATAATATATATATATATATATATATAAATATTATATATATATGTTATATATACATTTTATAAATATACATTATATATATATATATATATATATATATATATATATATATATATATATATCAACATTGATACAATATGTAATGCGTATGTGTGTGTTGTTTGTGTGTGTATACCTTTCAACTAATAGTGATCCTGACTATTGCTGTATTTTTTTTCAAGTTAAAACTATTATAAAATTTTTGTACAATTTAAAGGCAAATCACTCCAAAAGTCAATGTGCATTTTCCCTCTTTTCTCATAAAAAGCACTAACTCATAAAATGCATTCCTTAAAAGGTTTGCTCCTTTTTCCAATTGATAACTTTTAACAGTGACCCAGAATATTACTGAATTAATTTTTTAAGTTATTTTACTGTATAGTGCTGGAGAAAATTAATGGCAAAATAACTCCAGAAAAGTGCATTTTAGCACCTGCACCGTTACCCATTTTCATACACTCATAAAAATCTTTGCTTCATGGGTTTGCTCTTTCTTTCAGTGGATTCCTATTCACAGTCACTCTTACCATTGAGTTATTAATTTTCAAATATTTCTACTGTATAGTTTTGGAGAAAACTAAAGCCAAATTCAACTCCAAGAATCTAATCACATAAGCTTTTTAACACCATGTCCCATTTTCAAACATTTACAAAAATCTTTGCTTTATAGGTTTGCTCATTCTTTCACTTGATTCCTATTCACAGTCACTCTGACCATTACTGCGTTAATTTTCAATTATTTTTACTGTATAGTTTTGGAAAAAATCATTGGCAAAATCATGCCTAATCAAAGTTTATTCTATCTGTTGCACCATTACCCATTTTCAAACACTCATAAAAAATCTTTGCTCTATAGGTTTGCTCGTTCTTTCAGTTTATTTCTGTTCACAGTCAATCTGATCATTACTGTATTAAGTTTCAAATATTTCTACTGTATAGTTTTGGAGAAAACTAAAGCCAAAATCAACTCCAAGCATCTAAGTGCATAAGCACTTTACATCATGTCCCATTTTCAAGCACTCATAAAAATCTTTGCTTTATAGGTTTGCTTGTTTTATTAGTTTATTTCTGTTTACAGTCAATCTGACCATTACTGTAGTCATTTTTAAATAATTCTACTGTATAGTTTTGGAGAAAACTAAAGCCAAAATCAACCCTAAGCATCGAAGTGCATAAGCACTTTACATCATGTCCCATTTTCAAGAACTCATAAAAACCTTTGCTTTATAGGTTTGCTCGTTCTTTCAGTTTATGTCTGTTTACAGTCAATCTGACCATTACTGTATTCATTTTTAAATAATTCTACTGTATAGTTTTGGAGAAAACTAAAGCCAAAATCAACCCCAAGCATCGAAGTGCATAAGCACATTACATCATGTCCCATTTTCAAGAACTCATAAAAACCTTTGCTTTATAGGTTTGCTCGTTCTTTCAGTTTATGTCTGTTTATAGTCAATCTGACCATTACTGTATTCATTTTTAAATAATTCTACTGTATAGTTTTGGAGAAAACTAAAGCCAAAATCAACCCCAAGCATCGAAGTGCATAAGCACTTTACATCATGTCCCAATTTCAAGCACTCATAAAAATCTTTGCTTTATAGGTTTGCTCGTTCTTTCGGTTTATTTCTGTTTACAGACACTCTGACCATTACTGTATTAAGTTTCAAATATTTCTACTGTATAGTTTTGGAGAAAACTAAAGCCAAAGTCAACCCCAAGCATCTAAGTGCATAAGCACTTAACATCACGTCCCAATTTCAAGCACTCATAAAAATCTTTGCTTTATAGGTTTGCTCACTCTTTCAGTTTATTTCTGTTTACAGTCAATCTGACCATTACTGTATTAAGTTTCAAATATTTCTACTGTATAGTTTTGGAGAAAACTGAAGCCAAAGTCAACCCCAAGCATCTAAGTGCATACGCACTTTACATAATTTCCTATTTTCAAACACTCATAAAAATCTTTGCTTTATAGGTTTGCTCGTTCTTTCAGTTTATTTCTGTTTACAGTCAATCTGTCCATTACTGTATTACGTTTCAAATATTTCTACTGTATAGTTTTGGAGAAAACTGAAGCCAAAATCAACCCCAAGCATCTAAGTGCATAAGCACTTTACATCATGTGCCATTTTCAACCACTCATAAAAATCTTTGCTTTATAGGTTTGCTCACTCTTTCAGTTTATTTCTGTTTACAGTCAATCTGACCATTACTGTATTACGTTTCAAATATTTCTACTGTATAGTTTTGGAGAAAACTGAAGCCAAAATCAACCCCAAGCATCTAAGTGCATAAGCACTTTACATCATGTGTCATATTCAAGCACTCATAAAAATCTTTGCTTTATAGGTTTGCTCACTCTTTCAGTTTATTTCTGTTTACAGTCAATCTGACCATTACTGTATTAGGTTCCAAATATTTCTACTGTATAGTTTTGGAGAAAACTGAAGCCAAAATCAACCCCAAGCATCTAAGTGCATAAGCACTTTGCATCATGTCCCATTTTCAAGCACTCATAAAAATCTTTGCTTTATAGGTTTGCTCGTTCTTTCTGTTTATTTCTGTTTACAGTCAATCTGACCATTACTGTATTAGATTTCAAAGATTTCTACTGTATAGTTTTGGAGAAAACTAAAGCCAAAATCAACCCCAAGCATCTAAGTGCATACGCACTTTACATAACTTCCTATTTTCAAACACTCATAAAAATCTTTGCTTTATAGGTTTGCTCGTTCTTTCAGTTTATTTCTTTTTACAGTCAATCTGTCCATTACTGTATTACGTTTCAAATATTTCTACTGTATAGTTTTGGAGAAAACTGAAGCCAAAATCAACCCCAAGCATCTAAGTGCATAAGCACTTTACATCATGTGCCATTTTCAAGCACTCATAAAAATCTTTGCTTTATAGGTTTGCTCGTTCTTTCAGTTTATGTCTGTTTACAGTCAATCTGACCATTACTGTATTCATTTTTAAATAATTCTACTTTATAGTTTTGGAGAAAACTAAAGACAAAATCAACCCCAAGCATCGAAGTGCATAAGCACTTTACATCATGTGCCATTTTCAACCACTCATAAAAATCTTTGCTTTATAGGTTTGCTCGTTCCTTCTGTTTATTTCTGTTAACAGTCAATCTGACCATTACTCTATCAAGTTTCAAATATTTCTACTGTATAGTTTTGGAGAAAACTGAAGCCAAAATCAACCCCAAGCATCTAAGTGCGTAAGCACTTTGCATCATGTGCCATTTTCAAGCACTCATACAAATCTTTGCATTATAGGTTTGCTCACTCTTTCAGTTTATTTCTGTTTACAGTCAATCTGACCATTACTGTATTAAGTTTCAAATATTTCTACTGTATAGTTTTGGAGAAAACTGAAGCCAAAGTCAACCCCAAGCATCTAAGTGCATACGCACTTTACATAATTTCCTATTTTCAAACACTCATAAAAATCTTTGCTTTATAGGTTTGCTCACTCTTTCAGTTTATTTCTGTTTACAGTCAATCTGTCCATTACTGTATTACGTTTCAAATATTTCTACTGTATAGTTTTGGAGAAAACTGAAGCCAAAATCAACCCCAAGCATCTAAGTGCATAAGCACTTTACATCATGTGCCATTTTCAAGCACTCATAAAAATCTTTGCTTTATAGGTTTGCTCGTTCTTTCAGTTTATGTCTGTTTACAGTCAATCTGACCATTACTGTATTCATTTTTAAATAATTCTACTGTATAGTTTTGGAGAAAACTAAAGACAAAATCAACCCCAAGCATCGAAGTGCATAAGCACTTTACATCATGTCCCATTTTCAAGAACTCATAAAAACCTTTGCTTTATAGGTTTGCTCGTTCTTTCAGTTTATGTCTGTTTACAGTCAATCTGACCATTACTGTATTCATTTTTAAATAATTCTACTGTATAGTTTTGGAGAAAACTAAAGCCAAAATCAACCCCAAGCATCTAAGTGCATAAGCACTTTACATCATGTCCCATTTTCAAGCACTCATAAAAATCTTTGCTTTATAGGTTTGCTTGTTCTTTCGGTTTATTTCTGTTTACAGACACTATGACCATTACTGTATTAAGTTTCAAATATTTCTACTGTATAGTTTGGGAGAAAACTAAAGCCAAAGTCAACCCCAAGCATCTAAGTGCATAAGCACTTAACATCACGTCCCAATTTCAAGCACTCATAAAAATCTTTGCTTTATAGGTTTGCTCACTCTTTCAGTTTATTTCTGTTTACAGTCAATCTGACCATTACTGTATTAAGTTCCAAATATTTCTACTGTATAGTTTTGGAGAAAACTAAAGCCAAAATCAACCCCAAGCATCTAAGTGCATAAGCACTTTACATCATGTGCCATTATCAAACACTCATAAAAATCTTTGCTTTATAGGTTTGCTCGTTCTTTCAGTTTATTTCTGTTTACAGACACTCTGACCATTACTGTATTAAGTTTCAAATATTTCTACTGTATAGTTTTGGAGAAAACTAAAGCCAAAGTCAACCCCAAGCATCTAAGTGCATAAGCACTTTACATCATGTGCCATTTTCAACCACTCATAAAAATCTTTGCTTTATAGGTTTGCTCGTTCCTTCTGTTTATTTCTGTTAACAGTCAATCTGACCATTACTCTATCAAGTTTCAAATATTTCTACTGTATAGTTTTGGAGAAAACTGAAGCCAAAATCAACCCCAAGCATCTAAGTGCGTAAGCACTTTGCATCATGTGCCATTTTCAAGCACTCATACAAATCTTTGCATTATAGGTTTGCTCACTCTTTCAGTTTATTTCTGTTTACAGTCAATCTGACCATTACTGTATTAAGTTTCAAATATTTCTACTGTATAGTTTTGGAGAAAACTGAAGCCAAAGTCAACCCCAAGCATCTAAGTGCATACGCACTTTACATAATTTCCTATTTTCAAACACTCATAAAAATCTTTGCTTTATAGGTTTGCTCACTCTTTCAGTTTATTTCTGTTTACAGTCAATCTGACCATTACTGTATTAGGTTTCAAATATTTCTACTGTATAGTTTTGGAGAAAACTAAAGCCAAAGTCAACCCCAAGCATCTAAGTAAATAAGCACTTTACATCATGTCACATTTTCAAGCACTCATAAAAATCTTTGCTTTATAGGTTTGCTCACTCTTTCAGTTTATTTCTGTTTACAGTCAATCTGTCCATTACTGTATTACGTTTCAAATATTTCTACTGTATAGTTTTGGAGAAAACTGAAGCCAAAATCAACCCCAAGCATCTAAGTGCATAAGCACTTTACATCATGTGCCATTTTCAAGCACTCATAAAAATCTTTGCTTTATAGGTTTGCTCGTTCTTTCAGTTTATTTCTGTTTACAGTCAATCTGACCATTACTGTATTAGGTTTCAAATATTTCTACTGTATAGTTTTGGAGAAAACTAAAGCCAAAGTCAACCCCAAGCATCTAAGTGCATAAGCACTTTACATCATGTCCCATTTTCAAGCACTCATAAAAATCTTTGCTTTATAGGTTTGCTCACTCTTTCAGTTTATTTCTGTTTACAGTCAATCTGTCCATTACTGTATTACGTTTCAAATATTTCTACTGTATAGTTTTGGAGAAAACTGAAGCCAAAATCAACCCCAAGCATCTAAGTGCATAAGCACTTTACATCATGTGCCATTTTCAAGCACTCATAAAAATCTTTGCTTTATAGGTTTGCTCGTTCTTTCAGTTTATGTCTGTTTACAGTCAATCTGACCATTACTGTATTCATTTTTAAATAATTCTACTGTATAGTTTTGGAGAAAACTAAAGACAAAATCAACCCCAAGCATCGAAGTGCATAAGCACTTTACATCATGTCCCATTTTCAAGAACTCATAAAAACCTTTGCTTTATAGGTTTGCTCATTCTTTCAGTTTATGTCTGTTTACAGTCAATCTGACCATTACTGTATTCATTTTTAAATAATTCTACTGTATAGTTTTGGAGAAAACTAAAGACAAAATCAACCCCAAGCATCGAAGTGCATAAGCACTTTACATCATGTCCCATTTTCAAGCACTCATAAAAATCTTTGCTTTATAGGTTTGCTCGTTCTTTCAGTTTATTTCTGTTTACAGACAATCTGACCATTACTGTATTAAGTTTCAAATATTTCTACTGTATAGTTTTGGAGAAAACTGAAGCCAAAATCAACCCCAAGCATCGAAGTGCATAAGCACTTTACATCATGTCCCATTTTCAAGCACTCATAGAAACATTTGCTTTATAGGTTTGCTCGTTCTTTCAGTTTATTTCTGTTTACAGTGAATCTGACCATTACTGTATCAAGTTTCAAATATTTCTACTGTATAGTTTTGGAGAAAACTAAAGCCAAAATCAACCCCAAGCATCTAAGTGCATAAGCACTTTGCATCATGTGCCATTTTCAAGCACTCATAAAAATCTTTGCTTTATAGGTTTGCTCGTTCTTTCAGTTTATTTCTGTTTACAGTCAATCTGACCATTACTGTATTAAGTTTCAAATATTTCTACTGTATAATTTTGGAGATAACTGAAGCCAAAATCAACCCCAAGCATCTAAGTGCAGAAGCACTTTCCATCATGTGCCATTTTCAAGCACTCATAAAAATCTTTCTTTTATAGGTTTGCTCACTCTTTCAGTTTATTTCTGTTTACAGTCAATCTGACCATTACTGTATTAAGTTTCAAATATTTCTACTGTATAGTTTTGGAGAAAACTAAAACCAAATTCACCCCAAACATCTACAGTAAGTACATAAACACTTAACCAGTTACTTTTCAGGAACTCGAGCTGCGTCGTAGCGCTTTGGGGAAAGTCCCTGACGAGACCTACTCTGAATATCGTGTGCAATCTTGTCCAATGGACGGGCGTGGCGTCACGGAGCGGGGTGACGTAGCGACCAGGAAGCTATATAAGCACGTGCCGTGCAGCTGGCTTCAGCTTCGAGTAGGGAAGCAAGCGCCGGCAGGGGTGCCGGGAGTATGGCTCTGCGACGCAGCGTCTCGTTCCTTCAAGGAACTAGGGTTACATACGTAACCTTGAGGCGTTCCTTTTCAGGAACTCGAGCTGCGTCGAAGCGCTTTGGGGAACGATGTGCCCACGCTGCCAGACTACCAAATCCCTGCCTAGTGTGTATCCGTAGCGCACAGCTAAGGCGAGAGAACAGAAGAGCCCGGAGCGGCTCGCATATCAAGATCGTAGAATCTGACAAATGTAGAGGGCGTGGACCACCCCGCAGCATTGCAGATGTCCAAGAGGGACACACCTGCTAAGAAGGCCTTGGAAGCCGCCATACCCCGAGTAGAGTGAGCCTTGGCCCCCAAAGGAGGGGGAAGACCAGAGGACTCATAAGAGACGTTGATAGCCTCGACTATCCAACGACTAAGGGTCTGCTTGGTGGCAGGAGAACCCTTGTTAGTAGGACCGTAGCAAACAAGCAATTGGTCGGATTTTCTCCACAGGGCAGCTCTGTGGACGTATGCGTGCTCGCACTGGACACATACAGTTTAGCTTCTCTTGGTCTGGCTCCCGAAAGGGAGGAGGACAAAAGGCCTGCAGTACGATAGGTTGTGGTGTTACAGAGGGAACCTTTGGAACATAACCCGCTCGAGGGTATAAGAATGCTTTGGCCATACCAGGGGCAAAGTCTAGATAAGTAGGGGCCACCGAGAGGGCCTGGAGATCTCCAACTCTTTTTAGTGAGGTCATTGCCAGTAACAGGGCAGTTTTAAGTGTCAGATGTCTATCTGAGATATCTTGTATTGGCTCGAATGGAGCTTTACAGAGAGCCTCTAGAACCACAACCAAATCCCAGGGGGGAACACGGGACCGTACTGGAGGTCTTAGCCTCAGCGCACCGCGGAGGAAACGTGTAACTAGGGGGTGTATACCCACTGACTGATCATTGAAAGGGACATGGAAAGCAGCTATGGCCGCCACGTACACCTTTAAGGTGGAGTGGGATAACCCCGCAGAGAGCCTAGCTTGTAAAAACTCCAGAACTGTACCAACTGGGCAGTTAACAGGGTCCAGGTGGCGATCTCTGCACCATGAAGTGAAAAGTTTCCACTTCAGGGCGTACAATTTCCTCGTAGAGGGAGGTCTGGACTGGAGGAGGGTCTCAACAACCTCGGTTGTTGGAGTGAGACTAGATCTGAGAACCATATTCGGCCCGGCCAGAACGGGGCTACTAATAGAAGACGGACCCCGTCCAGGCGTACTCTCGCCAGAACTCCCGGGAGCAGAGTGATAGGGGGAAATGCGTACAGACGAAGCCTCGGCCAGGTCTGTACCATAGCGTCCAGTCCCAGAGGAGCTGGATGAACTAGAGAGAACCAGAGGGGACATTGCGATGTCTCTTGAGTCGCAAAGAGGTCCACCTGAGCTTTGCCAAACACTCTCCATATCTGCTTCACCACCTAGGGATGAAGCATCCATTCCCCGGGCCTCAGCCCCTGCCTCGACAGTATGTCTGCTCCCACATTCAATCTCCCAGGAATATACACTGCTCTGATCGAGAGGAGTTTGCCCTGGGACCAGAGAAGGATCTGGTATGCCAGCTTGTACAAGGGGCGTGAGCGCAGACCCCCCTGGTGATTGATATAAGAGACCACTGATGTGTTGTCGGTGCGCACCAACACATGGTGACCTCTCAGGTCTGGGAGGAAATATTTTAATGCTCGATAGACTGCTAACATCTCTAGGCAATTGATGTGCCATGTCAGATGGCGACCACTCCACAGACCGCGGGCAGGGTGGCCACTCATGACCTCACCCCAACCGGTGAGGGACGTGTCTGTCGCTAGTGTTACACGGCGACGAAGAGATCCCAGCACCAGGCCCTGATTCAAGAACCAAGGTTTCTTCCACGTGTCTAAGGCACGAAGGCATCGGCGCGTGACCTTGATAACTCGAAGTGGATTTCCCCTCGGGGGAAAAGCCCTTGGACTTGAGCCACCACTGCAGGGGTCTCATGTGCAGCAGGCCAAAAGGTATCACGTTGGACGCAGCTGCCATCATCCCTAACAATCTCTGGAATTGTTTGACAGTGAGTGACTGGCCTTCTTTGACTCTCTCGACTGATGTGAGGATCGACTTGATCCGAGCAGGAGACAGACGTGCCTGCATCGTGGTCAAATCCCACACTACGCCTAGATAGGTGGTGCTCTGAACTGGAGAAAGTACACTCTTCTTGGCATTTAGTCTCAAACCCAGCTCCCCCATGTGTGCGAGAACGACATCTCGATGTCGAACCGCCATCTGCTCTGATTGAGCTAGGATCAACCAATCGTCGATATAATTTATAATGCGGATGCCCTGCATACGGAGGGATACCAGAGCCATATCTACACATTTCGTGAACGTGCAGGGTGAGAGTGCAAGGCCGAAGGGAAGTACTCGATATTGATAAGCTTTGCCCCCGAAAGCGAACCTCAGAAACTTCCTGTGTTGTGGAAGGATGGATATGTGGAAGTATGCGTCTTTGAGATCTATTGTGACAAACCAGTCCTCGGATCTGATTTGAGCTACAACCTGCTTGACAGTGAGCATTTTGAACTTCAGTGACATAACTGAGCAGTTCAGGTGACGTAAGTCTATGATCGGACGCAACCCCCCATCCTTCTTTGGAACTATGAAATACCGGCTGTAAAATCCGGATTCCCTGTCTAGAGGAGGGACCACCTCGATGGCCTCCTTCCTTAATAGGATATTCACTTCTTGTTCCATAACCAGAGCCTGCCGGGGGCCGACCACAGTCGGTGTAACCCCGTTGAACTTCGGTGGTGGATGACCGAACTGAATGCAATAGCCTTTTTCTATTGTACGCAGGACCCAATGAGATACATTTGGCAGTAGCTTCCACGCTGCTAAATAATCTACTAAGGCAATCAGTCTCTCAAGACTGACCTCTGGTGTAAGAGGCCCCCGAAGGGGCGACGAGCATCCCAGCTCCGCTGCGCTCACGGGCGGAAATAACTGGGAGTAGTGCTCGCTGGAGGCCGCTGCGCCCTGAAACTCTGGCAGGGTTGGCAGACCGACCTCCTGAGGGCACTGAGGTGGACCGCGCTCTACCCCAGTAGGGGCTACCCTCTGGACCCTGGCGTCAGGATCTTTTCGTCGAGGACTTCCGGGCCTCGATGACTGTTCTTAAATCTGGCCTTTTTACTTTGGAAGTCCCCGACTCAGGGCATCGAGGCTTGAAGCGGGGCGTCCAGAAG
Organism: Carassius auratus; assembly: GCF_003368295.1. NCBI lineage: Eukaryota > Metazoa > Chordata > Actinopteri > Cypriniformes > Cyprinidae > Carassius > Carassius auratus. The sequence goes on along the minus strand of NC_039249.1, from coordinate 22,987,832 downwards.
GCAGACCCTGTCTCTTTCTTTTATCTCCGACAGGGTCAGCCACAAATGCCTCTCCGCGGCCACTAAGGCTGCCATAGACCGCCCTCATCGACATCTCCCAGCAGGTCGGCCTGATAAGCTTGTAGGACTGCCATAGTATGAAGGCAAGCCCCAGCCTGACCTGCTGCCACATAACCCTTGCCCACAAGCGATGATGTAACTCGCAGCGGCTTAGTGGGCAACCCCGGAGCCTTTAGGGACGATGCCGAGCCGGGTGACAGATAGCCCGCGAGCGTCTGTTCGACCCGTGGCATCGTTCTATAACCGTGCTCTCCCAGCCCCATCACGTTGCCATAGTATAGTGAATCGGGGCCAAAGAGGCGGGTAGAATATGGGTGCTTCCACGATCTCGATAACTCGTCATGGAGATCGGAAAAAAAAAGGGTAGACTCCGGCGTGGAGGTGGTTGCCTCGGCCGCAGAAAGCGTTCATTTAGCTTGCTTTTCTGCGGCTCAGTATGTTTTTCTGCAGGCCATTCGATTTTTTATTTATCGCGAGGAACGCTGGTGAAGGCTCCCTCCTCGAAGATAGCCCTCCGGGATCGAAGCGTCCGCATTGGCAATCGCTCGCAATGCGGACAGTCAGCCCCCTCGAGAGCCGACTCAACATGCTTCGGTCCCAGGCAAGACACGCACAGACTGTGTGTATCCCCGCTCGTAATGTAGCGAGGGCAGGGAGGAACAAACAATCTGTAATGTGGCTTGGAATCGCCCTTTATATGTTTGGTCTTTTGCTTTGCTTTAGGCATATTGAGCTGTTTAGCGATGTTTTAATGGCTAGGGACAGACAACAATAAATAGGACCAACGGGACAGACTTTTGACTTGCACACACAGAGCGCTTAGTGAAGCTGAAGCCAGCTGCACGGCACGTGCTTATATAGCTTCCTGGTCGCTACGTCACCCCGCTCCATGACGCCACGCCCGTCCATTGGACAAGATTGCACACGATATTCAGAGTAGGTCTCGTCAGGGACTTTCCCCAAAGCGCTACGACGCAGCTCGAATTCCTGAAAAGTAACTGGATAAGTGTTTATGTACTTACTGTAGATGTTTGGGGTGAATTTGGTTTTAGTTTTCTCCAAAACTATACAGTAGAAATATTTGAAACTTAATACAGTAATGGTCAGATTGACTGTAAACAGAAATAAACTGAAAGAGTGAGCAAACCTATAAAAGAAAGATTTTTATGAGTGCTTGAAAATGGCACATGATGTAAAGTGCTTCTGCACTTAGATGCTTGGGGTTGATTTTGGCTTCAGTTATCTCCAAAACTATACAGTAGAAATATTTGAAACTTAATACAGTAATGGTCAGATTGACTGTAAACAGAAATAAACTGAAAGAACGAGCAAACCTATAAAGCAAAGATTTTTATGAGTGCTTGAAAATGGCACATGATGCAAAGTGCTTATGCACTTAGATGCTTGGGGTTGATTTTGGCTTTAGTTTTCTCCAAAACTATACAGTAGAATTATTTAAAAATGAATACAGTAATGGTCAGATTGACTGTAAACAGAAATACACTGAAAGAACGAGCAAACCTATAAAGCAAAGATATTTATTAGTGCTTGAAAACTGGATAAGTGTTTATGTACTTAGATGCTTGGGGTGAATTTGGTTTTAGTTTTCTCCAAAACTATACAGTAGAAATATTTAAAACTTAATACAGTAATGGTCAGATTGACTGTAAACAGAAATAAACTGAAAGAGTGAGCAAACCTATAAAGCAAAGATTTTTATGAGTGCTTGAAAATGGGACATGATGTAAAGTGCTTATGCACTTAGATGCTTTGGGTTGATTTTGGCTTCAGTTTTCTCCAAAACTATACAGTAGAAATATTTGAAACTTAATACAGTAATGGACAGATTGACTGTAAACAGAAATAAACTGAAAGAACGTGCAAACCTTTAAAGCAAAGATTTTTATGAGTGCTTGAAAATGGCACATGATGCAAAGTGCTTATGCACTTAGATGCTTGAGGTTGATTTTGGCTTTAGTTTTCTCCAAAACTATACAGTAGAAATATTTGAAACGTAATACAGTAATGGACAGATTGACTGTAAACAGAAATAAACTGAAAGAACGAGCAAACCTATAAAGCAAAGATTTTTATGAGTGGTTGAAAATAGGAAATTATGTAAAGTGCTTATGCACTTAGATGCTTGGGGTTGATTTTGGCTTTAGTTTTCTCCAAAACTATACAGTAGAAATCTTTGAAACCTAATACAGTAATGGTCAGATTGACTGTAAACAGAAATAAACAGAAAGAACGAGCAAACCTATAAAGCAAAGATTTTTATGAGTGCTTGAAAATGGGACATGATGCAAAGTGCTTATGCACTTAGATGCTTGGGGTTGATTTTGGCTTCAGTTTTCTCCAAAACTATACAGTAGAAATATTTGGAACCTAAAACAGTAATGGTCAGATTGACTGTAAACAGAAATAAAATGAAAGAGTGAGCAAACCTATAAAGCAAAGATTTTTATGAGTGCCTGAATATAGGAAATGATGTAAAGTGCTTATGCACTTAGATGCTTGGGGTTGATTTTGGCTTTAGTTTTCTCCAAAACTATACAGTAGAAATATTTGAAACTTAATACAGTAATGGTCAGATTGACTGTAAACAGAAATAAACTGAAAGAGTGAGCAAACCTAAAAAGCAAAGATTTGTATGAGTGCTTGAAAATGGCACATGATGCAAAGTGCTTACGCACTTAGATGCTTGGGGTTGATTTTGGCTTTAGTTTTCTCCAAAACTATACAGTAGAAATATTTGAAACCTAATACAGTAATGGTCAGATTGACTGTAAACAGAAATAAACTGAAAGAACGAGCAAACCTATAAAGCAAAGATTTTTATGAGTTCTTGAAAATGGCACATGATGTAAAGTGCTTATGCACTTAGATGCTTGGGGTTGATTTTGGCTTCAGTTTTCTCCAAAACTATACAGTAGAAATATTTGAAACGTAATACAGTAATGGACAGATTGACTGTAAACAGAAATAAACTGAAAGAACGAGCAAACCTATAAAGCAAAGATTTTTATGAGTGTTTGAAAATAGGAAGTTATGTAAAGTGCTTATGCACTTAGATGCTTGGGGTTGATTTTGGCTTTAGTTTTCTCCAAAAATATACAGTAGAAATCTTTGAAATCTAATACAGTAATGGTCAGATTGACTGTAAACAGAAATAAACAGAAAGAACGAGCAAACCTATAAAGCAAAGATTTTTATGAGTGCTTGAAAATGGGACATGATGCAAAGTGCTTATGCACTTAGATGCTTGGGGTTGATTTTGGCTTCAGTTTTCTCCAAAACTATACAGTAGAAATATTTGGAACCTAATACAGTAATGGTCAGATTGACTGTAAACAGAAATAAACTGAAAGAGTGAGCAAACCTAAAAAGCAAAGATTTGTATGAGTGCTTGAAAATGGCACATGATGCAAAGTGCTTACGCACTTAGATGCTTGGGGTTGATTTTGGCTTTAGTTTTCTCCAAAACTATACAGTAGAAATATTTGAAACCTAATACAGTAATGGTCAGATTGACTGTAAACAGAAATAAACTGAAAGAACGAGCAAACCTATAAAGCAAAGGTTTTTATGAGTGCTTGAAAATGGGACATGATGTAAAGTGCTTATGCACTTCGATGCTTGGGGTTGATTTTGTCTCTAGTTTTCTCCAAAACTATAAAGTAGAATTATTTAAAAATGAATACAGTAATGGTCAGATTGACTGTAAACAGACATAAACTGAAAGAACGAGCAAACCTATAAAGCAAAGATTTTTATGAGTGCTTGAAAATGGCACATGATGTAAAGTGCTTATGCACTTAGATGCTTGGGGTTGATTTTGGCTTCAGTTTTCTCCAAAACTATACAGTAGAAATATTTGAAACGTAATACAGTAATGGACAGATTGACTGTAAACAGAAATAAACTGAAAGAACGAGCAAACCTATAAAGCAAAGATTTTTATGAGTGTTTGAAAATAGGAAGTTATGTAAAGTGCGTATGCACTTAGATGCTTGGGGTTGATTTTGGCTTTAGTTTTCTCCAAAACTATACAGTAGAAATCTTTGAAATCTAATACAGTAATGGTCAGATTGACTGTAAACAGAAATAAACAGAAAGAACGAGCAAACCTATAAAGCAAAGATTTTTATGAGTGCTTGAAAATGGGACATGATGCAAAGTGCTTATGCACTTAGATGCTTGGGGTTGATTTTGGCTTCAGTTTTCTCCAAAACTATACAGTAGAAATATTTGGAACCTAATACAGTAATGGTCAGATTGACTGTAAACAGAAATAAACTGAAAGAGTGAGCAAACCTATAAAGCAAAGATTTTTATGAGTGCTTGAATATGACACATGATGTAAAGTGCTTATGCACTTAGATGCTTGGGGTTGATTTTGGCTTCAGTTTTCTCCAAAACTATACAGTAGAAATATTTGAAACGTAATACAGTAATGGTCAGATTGACTGTAAACAGAAATAAACTGAAAGAGTGAGCAAACCTATAAAGCAAAGATTTTTATGAGTGGTTGAAAATGGCACATGATGTAAAGTGCTTATGCACTTAGATGCTTGGGGTTGATTTTGGCTTCAGTTTTCTCCAAAACTATACAGTAGAAATATTTGAAACGTAATACAGTAATGGACAGATTGACTGTAAACAGAAATAAACTGAAAGAACGAGCAAACCTATAAAGCAAAGATTTTTATGAGTGTTTGAAAATAGGAAATTATGTAAAGTGCGTATGCACTTAGATGCTTGGGGTTGACTTTGGCTTCAGTTTTCTCCAAAACTATACAGTAGAAATATTTGAAACTTAATACAGTAATGGTCAGATTGACTGTAAACAGAAATAAACTGAAAGAGTGAGCAAACCTATAAAGCAAAGATTTTTATGAGTGCTTGAAATTGGGACGTGATGTTAAGTGCTTATGCACTTAGATGCTTGGGGTTGACTTTGGCTTTAGTTTTCTCCAAAACTATACAGTAGAAATATTTGAAACTTAATACAGTAATGGTCAGAGTGTCTGTAAACAGAAATAAACCGAAAGAACGAGCAAACCTATAAAGCAAAGATTTTTATGAGTGCTTGAAATTGGGACATGATGTTAAGTGCTTATGCACTTAGATGCTTGGGGTTGATTTTGGCTTTAGTTTTCTCCAAAACTATACAGTAGAATTATTTAAAAATGAATACAGTAATGGTCAGATTGACTATAAACAGACATAAACTGAAAGAACGAGCAAACCTATAAAGCAAAGGTTTTTATGAGCTCTTGAAAATGGGACATGATGTAAAGTGCTTATGCACTTCGATGCTTGGGGTTGATTTTGGCTTTAGTTTTCTCCAAAACTATACAGTAGAATTATTTAAAAATGAATACAGTAATGGTCAGATTGACTGTAAACAGACATAAACTGAAAGAACGAGCAAACCTATAAAGCAAAGGTTTTTATGAGTTCTTGAAAATGGGACATGATGTAAAGTGCTTATGCACTTCGATGCTTGGGGTTGATTTTGGCTTTAGTTTTCTCCAAAACTATACAGTAGAATTATTTAAAAATGAATACAGTAATGGTCAGATTGACTGTAAACAGAAATAAACTAATAAAACAAGCAAACCTATAAAGCAAAGATTTTTATGAGTGCTTGAAAATGGGACATGATGTAAAGTGCTTATGCACTTAGATGCTTGGAGTTGATTTTGGCTTTAGTTTTCTCCAAAACTATACAGTAGAAATATTTGAAACTTAATACAGTAATGATCAGATTGACTGTGAACAGAAATAAACTGAAAGAACGAGCAAACCTATAGAGCAAAGATTTTTTATGAGTGTTTGAAAATGGGTAATGGTGCAACAGATAGAATAAACTTTGATTAGGCATGATTTTGCCAATGATTTTTTCCAAAACTATACAGTAAAAATAATTGAAAATTAACGCAGTAATGGTCAGAGTGACTGTGAATAGGAATCCACTGAAAGAAAGAGCAAACCCATGAAGCAAAGATTTTTATGAGTGTATGAAAATGGGTAACGGTGCAGGTGCTAAAATGCACTTTTCTGGAGTTATTTTGCCATTAATTTTCTCCAGCGCTATACAGTAAAATAACTTAAAAAATTAATTCAGTAATATTCTGGGTCACTGTTAAAAGTTATCAATTGGAAAAAGGAGCAAACCTTTTAAGGAAAGCATTTTATGAGTTAGTGCTTTTTATGAGAAAAGAGTGAAAATGCACATTGACTTTTGGAGTGATTTGCCTTTAAATTGTACAAAAATTTTATAATAGTTTTAACTTGAAAAAAAATACAGCAATAGTCAGGATCACTATTAGTTGAAAGGTATAAACACACAAACAACACACACGTACGCATTACATATTGTATCAATGTTGATATATATATATATATATATATATATATAAAATGTATATATATAACATATATATATAATATATATATAATATTTATATATATATATATAATATATATATATATATATATATATATATATATATATATATATATATATATATATAATATATATATAAAATATATATATATATATATATATATATATATATATATATATATATATATATATATATTATACACACACATATATGTTTATTTATAAAATGTATATATAAAATATATATATATATATAAAATATATATATAATATATATATTATATACACACACACATATATATATATATATATATATATATATATATATATATACACACACATTGATAAATTATGTATATTAATGTAAAATAAAAATGTTAATGTACAAAAATAATGTATTCAGAAACATTAATTCAATGTTCAAGTCATTTAAAAAAATGCATTATTTATATCATGACATGAAATAGCAATACATAAATATTCTGATGTCCCTTTAAGTTCTTTTTATGGGTTAAATGACGTTTTATGCAGATTTCATTTCATTTATTTTTTTTGGGAGGGGGTGGGCACCCGTGAACTATTGAAAATATCAGAAAAAGTATAAAGGAAACGCCGTTACGACAGCTTCTTTACATCTATTTTGACCGCTCCCTGCACCCGTACCGTCAGTGCACGATTAGACGCACAAACAAAAAAAAAAGTGCGGCTGGCTTGACCGTGTACTTTCAAACCGCGGCTGGCTTGACCGCAGTTTCTCAGCCTGCGCTCCAGCTGAGTAATCAACTTTATTTTAAAAAATAATTTATATATTTTATATTCAAACTGAAAACATGATGTGATTAACACTCAAGTCATTCAAGTCATCGTGTCTCAAGTCAAGTCAAGTCCCGAGTCTTTAACTTCCAAGTCCGAGTCAAGTCTCAAGTCCTAAAAATAGCGACTCGAGTCGACTCGAGTCCAAGTCACCAAGTCACAAGTCCCCATGTCTGCTACATGGTATGACCCCTTCGTACATATCTGAACTTTTAATTGAACGCAGTAAAACAAGATCTCTCCGGTCATCAAACCAGAGACTATTGTTTACACCAAAGACGAGGCTGAAGTCCAGGGGCGATCGTGCGTTTTCATCTATCGCCCCAAGACTTTGGAATGAGTTGCCCTCTTCTATTCGATTAGCTCCCTCTGTGTTCATTTTTAAGTCAAGATTAAAAACCCATCTGTTTGACAAAGCTTTTATTTCTGGCTGAAGCACTGTATTTTACCATGATTTTATTTATAGTTTTTTATTTCTTTTAAATTATTTGAAATGGCTGTGGTACTTTTTAATTTTTAAATGTAATTTTTTACTTTTACTTTTGTCTTTACTGTGCAAATGTGGTGTGTGTTTTATGTAAAGCACATTGGTCAACCATGTGTTGTTGAATGGTGCTATATAAATAAAATTGACATTGACATTGTGTAACCTTGATCACAATGATCTTGTTGGTAGAATACATGCTTTTAATTATGGTTACAATCAGCAAAAGAACCATCCTCCTTCAGTCAAATTGTTTGGTCGTAGCAACGATTTGGGTTTAAATGCCATACAATCTTGGTGCTTCTTGTGCAACCTTCCTCTGTTATTTGGTGATTTAGGGCAGAGAGATTATAAACACTGGTATCTTTTGCTTTTACTTCTGCAGATTGTTAACATCACATTCTCACCAGTCCTAACAGAAGGCATGACCATTTATCTTAAACATTTAATAACTGAACATTACCAGTTTTTCAAAAAATTATTTATCGAAAAAAATATTTTACCAAAGCATCACATAATGATACATTACTGTCACAGTGTCTGGTCTGTGTTTCCCTGGGTGTCAATTAGTGGTGTTAATTGCACACCAGATTCCTAAAATTAACAACCCTCCAGCAAAAGAGGAATGAGGTGGGTGGTTTGGCACAAGTATTCTGGACCCTGGCGGTAGTATTGGGATACAATGATGAGGCACTTTTTAACGCTTGTTTGGATGAATGTTTGAGATGAATGAGCTGGAGATCTTGGATTTTTGGGGATTCAAAATGTATCTACAACATCGGTCGCAGTGGGATACCCCAGCCACACCTGTCTCTCCAGGTGTGAAGGCCGACTCTAGACCTGTGTCTCCAGTCAAGTCCCCATTAACACTCCAGAGTCAGGTCGAGTCACCATTAACACTTATGAGCAAAGTGAAGTCACCAGTGCTCTTCATGGGCAAAGAGAAGTCACCGTTAATCTTCCTGAACCCAGTCAAATCACCACAGAACTACCAGAGCCTCTTCACGTCTCTGCGGAACTTCCTGAGCACTCGTCCTATCCTGTCATGGCCATGGAGGCCATCCAGGAACTCACCGCCTGCCCTGTTATGGCCATGGAGACCATCTACCATCTCCTCAGGGCCACGGAGGCCACCCTTAACTGTTCATGTTCTCTATTTCAGGCTTACCTAACCAGACTTGCTCTCCTGTGCCATCGATCCCTCTGTGGTGGTCTTCCGCCCCGGTGGGCTTCTGTCTCAACCGCACGGCTTTGGGGGTCTTCTGCACCACCCTGGTGGGCTTCTGTCTCGACTGCACGGCTGTGGTGGTCTTCTGTGCCACCATGGTGGGCTTCTATCTCGACCTGAACACATGGTGTATGTGTTATGTATCTAAACCCAATTTTTTAAACACAATTAAAAAGCTTCAAAAGCATCACCAAAACATTGGTCAACAAGCACCAGAGTTGTATGACAATACACTGGGAGTCTCAGATTGACTCTTGGTCCAGGGAAGATGGTAGAACTCAGTGAACTTAAAGTCGGCATGAAGATGGCTTCTAAACTAGGAGTGGAAATATCAGAACACGTCTATTCTGTAAAGTTGATCAAATATCATGGCACAGAGTATCGCCCTGACTTTATTATCTGTACTGAAGTAGGATGTGAGATGCCAGTGGTTTGTAAGATCAAGACTATTGCTGTGAAAGATGAAAATGTACTTTTATGTGGAACATTGATGGAAACACTCTGTTTTGATGACCATTACCATGCATTTACAGTCAGAATGCATCCAGACCGAGTTCTAAAGTCAGTTAATGTTAACGGACTGTTATTTCAAACCATTTGATCTTCAAATGAAATATGGTACAACAGATTATGCACTGCATATAGTGCCCTATTGCCATTTTATGCAGATGTGATTGTTTTTTGTGACTATTTTAAGCCTGACCGTGTTTTATTAAATGTTTTAAATGGTACGTTGAAGTTGTTCTCTGGAGTTATTTGAGCAGCACTTTAACCTATTGCAACACCAAATGGGTTTCAAAATTGTACTCACTGAGTGGGATTTTTTTTTTTTTTTAACTAATAAAAATGTAAATAAACTCTACAAAAGTGAAATCTTAACACTAATTGGTGTTGATTTTCCCTAAGTGTTAAATAGTGGTAACACTATTCGGAGTTAATTTACTTTGGTGTTAAATTGTAATAACACTATTCAGTGTTGAGCAGTGTTAATTTTTAACTCCAAACAGAGTTAATTTTACTCTGAAAATTAAACACTGTGACAAAAGTCATTTTATCATCAATTCTGAGTGAGACCAAATACAGTCAGGTTCAGTGTTAAATTAAACTCTTAAAGAGTTATTTTAACACTGAAAAATTTACTGATGTTTCGATATTGAGTAGAAGATTTCATTAAAATGAAAAGAGGTGTTTTATATTTTCAAGGAAAACAAAAAGTTAAACTATCAAGGACGCAAGTCCTAACTTTGCGTACTTGGTATTGAGAAATAGCTCAAAAATCTGCTCCAGAGCTTGCTCAAGCTCCAAAGCTCAGTTCTGTGTTGGTGCCAGCTGAGTGTCCTGTCTTGACCACAGAAGTCATTCTTGACCTTCCTGCCTGTCCTGTTTTAACCACATTGGTTGTCCTGTCTTGCCTGTCTTTTGACAAGCTCCTGACTTGTCAAAAAGGCCATTCTTAAACTTCCTGTCTGTCCTGTTTTGGCCACATAAGCTGATACTAACCTCTCTGTGCTCTCTTTGTCAGTTCCCCCGATACTACGTATTGGCCATTGGTTTGCTGTGGTGGTCTTCTGCTCCACCTCGGAGGTCCTCTGCTCCATCAGCTCCACCCTGGTGGTCATCTGCTTTGCCATGGAGATCTTCAGTCATGTCCGCTCTGCTCTGGTGGCTTCCTGTCCCCCTGCTCCACCATGCTCTCTGGCTCTACCTTCTTTCCCTGATTCTTCATGTTTGCTCCACCACCCTCATGGACTTTTTGATTTATTTTGAGTTTTGGCTGAGTAACTTATCTGGGTTTAATGAGTTGTCCTTAGAAGGGGGGGATTGTTGGGTGTGTTGTTGGTCATGTGACTCCTTTACCCCATCTTGTGATTATTTCATGTTGTTCCTTTGCTATGTCTCATGTTCTCATTGGTTCATAATTCTCTCATGTGATTTTCTGTTCTGTTTATTCATTGGTTCCTGTTCATTAGTTATCCACATTGTTTGCTTTCTGCCATGTGTTTCCCATAGTTTTGAATCTAAACCTTATTGTATGGTCCAATGGTTTGTTGTTTATTATTAGATATATGCAACTCACAGGGGGGTCAGTGAGTGTTTTTCAGTGAAGTCTGTTCTTGATCATGGCCAATTCTGCTCATGTTTTAGTCAAGTCTTTGTTTTGTTTTTGTTCACATTGTATTAAATAAACTGCACATGGGCTCTTAAACTTGTCGTTCTGTGGACATTTGTTACAGCATCACTAATTCCTTGGAAACAGGACTTATCTCTCTCTCTTGCTCAGTTTCCAGGATATTATATACTGTACAATATCATTATAAGAGAGATTTCAAGACCTCATAGAAAACATTTTGTGTTTATACATAAAAATGATTTATATCCTCACAGTGTCAATAATTTTAGACTTTACTGTCCTTGTAGGGATTAACACAATTGCTTTATTGGACAGTCACTATGACAGTGTTATATCATTGTGATGTCACGCAATGATACACCTTGCACTTTTGTGCTTTGCAGTATCCAGTAAAGTAATCTTGTGTATCTAGCTTGATGCATTGTTTTAGTGCAGCTGAGTGCATGAAAAAAAAAATTGTGTTAAAGTTGAAAACAATATTACAATGTAATACAGTTACTTACTTTGATACATTTAGACATTGATTTTCTTACTTAGATGCTATAATTGAAGTATCAAAATTTCTATACTGTAGTGCTGTAATTTCTGTGTAACATAACATAACATTTCAATGAAACAGGTTGTTGAATTGAACTGTTTATAGGATCATAGTTCCACTTTTGTTATGAAACCCATTTTGTGAACTCTGTGTGTTAAGAAATATAGTATGGAAATTAGTCTGTTTTAGTAAATGCTTGACTGCATAGACTATATCCTGATGACTTGTAGTTAACATTAGTAACCCTGAGCCCAAGAACAGGAATTTATTGTTCCTATTCTGCCACACAAGCCCATTTTTAATATTGGCCATTTGCTAAATTATGCAGCTCTTGGTCATTAACGTATAATGTTGCCTAATAAAAAACTCCAGAAAAACAAATATCCTTCATATCCTGGAATGATAAAAAATAAGTTTCCCCCTTTGTCAATATGTTTCAATGTCATAGACTGAATTGCCTCAAAAGACTTGTGCAACTTATGATAACCTTCAAAGGTAAATGTTAAAACAAGTTATTCTTTAGTTCCATTTAATATCCACAAGATCCAACATGAGCAAAAAAAAAAAGTGATAACATCCTACCACCTTCACTTTCTTCCCGCTCTTGAATCAGGAAGTGAACGTGTATCAGCACACATGAGGGTGAGGCCATTTTTTCACACACCTGAGTCAGCCACACCACAGCAATGTTCGCTCTGACTCACCATAACCCCTGAGGCCACCTTCCTCACCGCAAACTGGGCTATTTACTCCCACTGCTCACCTTTTTCATCTTGAGAAGAGAAATAATATGCATTTATTAAACATAAACATATATTATATAGTATTTTGTTTCTGATTAATATAAGGTGTCTTTAGGATGTAGCCTACTCGTATTGAATGAGGTGACAGAAAACACAGTGGACTCATTTCAGTATAAGGCCTTGTCTAGCCAACCAAATATTATTTCCTTGAGTAGGTTGCAAACTATAATAATGTAACTAACATAGTTGACAGAAGATCAGTATACTCCTTGAAATAATTCATTGTAGCTCAAACAGAAAAAAAAGAAAAAAAAAACTTTTTATTCATGTCCACCTAAGAAAAAAAAAATGCCATCATATGTCAGGTCACAGTTTTGATGGTAAAGGAATTTTCTTTCTTTTTTTTTTTTTGGATGGATATTTGGTAATGGTTACCACATTTCAATTTAAAAGCCTATTTTCTGAGGTCACTAGATTGTAAAAATAAACCTGAAACTTAATGTAGATCATCTTGATCTTAACATTTTTATTCATTATTTTGAACTCAAGACTCAATTCATTGAAGAGACATAAAGACACTTCAAGCCAATTATAGGACCAAGTGTATAAAATATATTTAGCATTCTCTTAATCGATAAAAAAAAAAAAAAAAAACATTTCTGAAAGAAATTGTAAAAAATAAACATAATTCCTTTAAAGACATGAAATGTACCTTAAATTATAGAACAACCCATGCACATACAGTGTATATCTTACTAAATATGAATATGTTATAAGTAAACATAAAAAAATAAGTTGCACAGTAAGTTAATTGCATTAAATTATTAATTTATTACTTACATAGTAGTTAAAGGCACTAAATATAATGTTGGTCCAGTATTTTACTCAATGTTCAAAGTGAACACATTAATAATTTTATTTAGATCAGTGCAAATAGGCCACTAACAAGTACAGTACAGAATTACAACACATGCACTTACAGCAATGCTAAAATTTAAACACACATAAACAAACTGATCTCTGTAACTCCATGAGATTCACAAGAACTGTGGTTTTCTCTGAAGTGGATTATGCAAAGGCGTCTGGCATGTTAATGCTGGCTAAACAGACGCAGATAGAGAGGAAGTGTGGGAGACAGTGACGAAGGTGTGTTCTTCATAGCACCACCCATCATTGCTCAGAGTCTGTCACCAAGTACTTTAGTCTGAGAATATAAAAGAGAGTTCAGAAATTACAAAGACTGGAAGAGAGTCATAGCATTGAAAGAACCATACCGGTTTAGGGCCAACAAACAGGTATACAGTACTTCCCTTTGTCTAGCACATGAGACAGCACTGAACATGTGGACTTTGTTATTTGTAGCATTTGCTACTGGATCACCAGCTCTACTTCAGGCAGCCCCGATTCAGGGTGAGTGATGGTGAATGTGTTACTTATTTATTTCAGAAGTTTCTTTGGTGGCGGGTGGCTCACATACTGTTTAGACGCATTTACAATTGCGAGATGAGGTCATACTTGTAGTAGTGAGACTGTAACCCTTTTTGCTTTTCACAACTAAGGCTATGGTTAATCTGACTTCAGCTGTTATCTGGGAGATTTTAAGATTTGCTAGAAATTGCATTTAACATTGGTATTGAATTATTCGTCTTATTAAGGATTACATTTACATGGCTCTTAGATGACAGCAAAAGTGGGATCAGCTGGATGTGAATAGGTTTCTGCAGGCTATCTTATCTTTTCTCATTTACTTTTAGTGCATTGATGATGTCCTTTGTAGATACATTTTATATGTTATGGTTTAAGATAAAGGCCTGAGGCTGTATTACATAAACTTTATATCTTTATGAACGAAATTAAGATCTGACAGGTTTTAACTGATATCAGTATGAATACAGATAAGATAGCATGCCAGAGTTATGATCTTTCTGTAATACAGCCCATGGATTGTTAAATTTATTGTACATATAATTTTTCTTTCTCTCTCAAGAGTTGTTATTATACCTCCTATGCCTCCTATCTCAGACTTTAACTTCAGAGCAAAAACTGATTTCCTTACTCTTTTTCTTGATTTCCAGTACAAGTATTTAATCTTTCTTAAATCATGACACAAAATAATGCAAGTAAAAAAATCAACTCATTTTGTTTTGTTTTGTATTCATCTTGCTTTAAGCATCATTTTTGCTTCTTTAGAAATTTATTTGGAATTCAAGACAGTCTGGAAATCAATCCATCTAGTAAAATATCTGATTTCTAGACCCAATTAAACTAACTTATTCCCTCTTCTGTGCACTATTGAGTATTTATCATTTGTTCCACTAATCGATGTCCTTAAAACCATATGCAGTTATTTTGAGACAAAAACGAGAGGTCATTTACAAAGTCAGTGAATTACAGATGGCCTAGATGTGTCACAGATGTGCTCACGTCTGCACATGCAATGACTCATTAAGAGATTTATTTAATGATACGTAATGCTCATCTGACACACATCTGGCCCTCATTTACAAATGAATAATTAGTCTTATTGTACGTGGGAAACAATTAGTAAATATTTTAAGATTTCTAATTTTGAATATTCACATTAGTTTCTCTTTTGACAGGTTCTAGTGACAGATGCAGCTTTGCCGGTGTTTTCCATGTTGAGGGAACCAGCCGTTACTCTCTAACTTTCCAACAGGCTTTGGAATTGTGTCGGAGTTTAGGTTACAAACTCGCAACACAGGAACAGGTCAATGCGGCTTATAAAAAAGACTGGAGAACATGCAGGTAAAGAAAGCAATCTGATTACAATAGATTAAGCCTAGAGCTAAATAACATGTTCAGACACAAATGCACTTCTTTTGATATAACCTAATGGCAGTACTTTATCTAATGGCCGTAATTGTTAAATGAATCCCACACCTTTGTTTAGATATGGCTGGATAGATGGACAAAATGTCATGTTCCTCCCAAACGTTAATGGTCCAAACTGTGACTCCAGTTCCACCGAGATCACCTTCCGCCCCGAAGCAGCAGATTATCTTTCTGATGTCTACTGCTTTAACCCATCTGGTGAGAATATAAAGAAACTGGGATATCTAACTGTCAAAAAACTATGCGAACAAACATGCTCCAAACAGGTTTTGTCTTATTGACTTTTTATTTCCCTCCTACAAAGATGCATCACTGAACTGTGTTGGTAATGATAAATCTAACTCTGAGGGCTTTACCAATGGAAACACAGCCACAGCAAGTAAGTTCCCCTGCAGTACCTACAATTAGATTTTGATATCATTGCAGACGTTTTGCCTTAAATGGCTTAGACTATTGGTGCATTATCTTTACCTTTTGAGTTGAGGGGTGTGTATTGTGAAAGAAGCAAGACATGCAGCAGACATACACTTCATTGTTCATTATCCAACCACACCTAATCCAAAGCATTAGTCATATCTCTGTGACCTCACACATTTTTACGCTCCTGCAGTACCACAATGAAGGAGGAACAAAAAAGTTGCTGATTTTATTTGAATACTCAGGAAATTATTTCTTGTTCATTATTGTTTCTCGTTTAACCATTCACTCTGTACCAACGAAGCAAAGAATCTGTGTGGTTTAACTTGACATTCCACTCTTTTATTTTGCTTTGGTATCAGCACAGAAATGCAAAACACTGATGTATCAGTAACATATTTAAACTTTTTGGCAGTAATCCTTTATCTGTTTTCTCACAAAGATGAAAAAACACATGAAGACATCCTTACAGAGGTCGAAACTGAAGGCTTTCTAGTAGATTTGGAAAAGATTATCGGAAGAGTGAAAAGAGAAACTTCTTTTCTGAACCCGTCATCTGTGCCTGCCTTGGAGGGACCCTCTACAACGACACACAATGAAGACAGCAAAGGCCCTACAAGCAATCCTCTTTTTAGGAAGAGCACTTCCTCTGTTACCTCCAGTATTTTGTTCCCAGATACAGAGGGCAGTGGATCAGGAATGAATGAGAACGTTTTTGAAGTTCCTAGTCAATTCACAATGACAGCAATTACAACAGGGGCAGCTGAGAGTACATCCATTCAAAACAACAATGAGGAGGAAATAAAGGATTCAAAAAAACGAATGCTGGATGCCAGTCTTACAGGTAAATATCCTTACAAATACTGACCCTGATATACTGGATATTCATGGGATTGGCTGTGGATCATAAAGGCCAACATAGTGTCAGTGAAACAACTGTGTAGGAGACATATGCCTGGTTTCTATGGAACCCTTCCACTTCTAAAAAAAAAAAAAGAAAAAAAAGATGTTTCTAATAATTCTGACTTTATATTTCACAGTTTGACTTCATATGTCACAATATGAATATACTTCAACTTAACGAGAAAATTCTGAAAATTACAATTATGTCATTAATGAATCACCCTTATGTCGTTCCAAACCCGTGAGACCTCCGTTCATCTTCAGAACACAGTTTAAGATATTTCAGATTTAGTCCGAGAGCTCTCAGTCCCTCCATTGAAGCTGTGTGTACAGTATACTGTCCATGTCCAGAAAGGTAAGAAAAACATCATCAAAGTAGTCCATGTGACATCAGAGGGTCAGTTAGAATTTTTTTAAGCATCGAAAACACATTTTGGTCCAAAAAAAAAACTGTATTCAGCATTGTCTTCTCTTCCGGGTCTGTTGTGAGCGAAAGATTGACTCCCGGTTATCACTACACTTGAACACGCAGAACAGAAACGGAAGAGAAGACAATGCTGAATAAAGTAATAGTTTTTGTTATTTTTGGACCAAAATGTATTTTTGATGCTTTAAAAAATTCTAACTGACCCTCTGATGTCACATGGACTACTTTGATGATGGTTTTCCAACCTTTCTGGACATGGACAGTGGACCGTACATACAGTTTCAATGAAGGGACAGAGAGCTCTCCGACTAAATCTGAAATATCTTAAACTGTGTTCTGAAGATGAACGGAGGTCTTATGGGTTTGGAACGACATGAGGGTGAGTAATTAGTGACATAATTTTAATTTTGGGTGAATTATCCCTTTAATCTCACAATTAAGCTTCCACCAAGAAAAAATTGCTGCTAGCAAGCATATAGCGCTAACTTAATTTACTTGGATGAACCTTTGATATTAGATTTTACCTGTTGTTATGGGGGAATAAACATAACTTGGAATGTCATAACTGGCCAATCAGAATTAAGCATTTCACAGAGCCATGTATTAATTTAATTTAAAGCACAGCTACCACAAAATCAGGTCTTAGCACCTCTTTTTTATTTTTATGACAGAAAACAGTCAACTGTTAATCTTAAAAAAACAAATAAATAAGATGCAACCCCTTTTGTAATCGTTAACATTTTCATAAGTAACCTTGATTTAATTGCACTTTTTTTCTCAGTAACTGTTACTAATCACAATTACATTTTTAAATAAATTACATAACTCTGTTACATGTAACTAGTTTCTCCCCAAGACTAAATATCATCATGTGTTACATAAAGTATTTTTTTAATCTGTTAATGTAATTTTTTTTATAATAATGGACAATACAGTACATTAAGTCATCAAGTCTTACTACAAATATATCTTTTGCAGACACACAGAATGATGAAGAATCCGATTTACTTCCATCACCTATTCATAAAGATGATGGACCATCTAGTAAGTTCTTGTGACAGCTCTACAGACTCCATCAGTTTCTTGACTTTTCATTCAACTGACATGACGTAAATCTGTCAATTTACCATTTTCTCCTTTCTACAGCTTGGCTGATAATCTTTGCATTCTGTGTTGTTGTTGGAGCCATAGTATGCATACTTGCTGCGATTGCTACCAGAGACAAGTAAGTTTGCTTGTTAGCTTCTTCTTTTTTTTTTTTTTTTTCATTAATTGAATTCATAACATTCATCAGCCTTTGGAGTCCAGCTTCAGTTTACTGAATGTAACTCTTTACCTAGGTGGTATGGACCAAGAAAGAGCAGAAATATCACAACTGAAGTGCACAACAAAGACTACAGTAAAACAGAAACACTGCCACTGTCAGATAAAGAGCAGGAGGTAGTGTCACTGATGAGCGTTGCGAAGCTGAATGGTAAAACGGATGAAATTACTGCTACCTGTCTGGAAGAGCGTGAGAAAGAGTATTTAATGTAATGTTTTAACACTGTGTATTAACAGGTTTCAACACTTCTGTACTTTTTATTTGCACTAGTGATGTTTTTTATTTAGTGCAGTTTGCTTTCTTTTTTTTTTTGCCTCAAAATTGAAAAAAAAAAGATTATTGTATTTCACATTTCTTTTCTAATGTATAGTATTATTATTGTTTTCTCCAATAACAGAAAATGCTTAATATCTCTTAATGACTGATGGTTAATAATGAAATGGTGAGAAAACATTTTTATACTGGTTTTCATCTGTTCGTAAGTACTATGTACTGTGTGAGATATGATGCATTTTTAAATGTGAGACATCGCCCCATCTTTTATAAATAGAGAAACTTTATGCATTTTATGCAATGAAGCAAATGTAAATCTTTCCATTTGTTAAATTACCCATAAAGATGTATTTTTGTCATCTCTAGAGCACCTTTATGTGGGATGAATCTTTCAATAAAATATATAAAATTTGAAAAGTGCATTGGAATGTTTGTTTTTGAATGTTTTTAGCAGTAGCTGGATGTACAAATGAACGAGAAGTAAAATCATATGATAAATATAACTTAATGTTGTGATTACAACATATATTTTTTAAAAATCTTTATTTAGCATCACTACCTATAAAGACTTTGAGAAAGAAAGAAAGAAAGAAAGAGAGAGAGAGAGACCAGTGAGACAAGAAGCATTGCCTTTATTTACAATTTGTTACAGGTGTTTCATAGAAAAATAGAGGAAAAAGACACGGATGCAAAATCAAGTTTGGTAGACAAGTAATACAATGTTTTTGAAACCGAACAGGGCTGCACAAATAAAAAGAGCAGGTTTGTCATACAATATTTGTTAACATACATCACTGTACCGTGTCAGTTCCTGCCTGAACAGATATTTCAACAGTGCACACTTTTACATTATAGATACTGTCTCTAGGTTGTGTATCATTTCCTCAAAATACATACTCAAGTTCTCTATAAGGCTGTTAAATCTGTAGCAAGCCTGGTTTATAATGATTAGTAATTTGACTTTTTCACCCTAGTGTCATTATTCCTACCAAAATGTTTAACAATACACAATATTTTAGACACAATATCACCATGAATTGTAACAGTGAAAAATATGCTTACATTCATATACATAAATTTTACTCATCCTGTTCCATGTGACTTGTACAGTATATGAGAGCAATAACTACTTAAGACAACCTGTTACGCTCTAATCTACTTAGTAATATACTGAATACTGCATCAGTATTGAATACATGAATTGCCACTGTTTTATAAAACAATAGGCAAAAGTCATAAAATTGATACTACACTTTAATTTGCATGAAAAATACATCTAAAATATGACAGCATACATATGTGTATTTATATATATATATATATATGTACAGAAAGTGCAAGGAGGCACTTTAATTAGAACATTTTAAGATTCTGGTGCAAAAGAGGAATGCTGATCATTTTGCTATTACAGACTACCAAATAAATGGCGCAGATTTAATGATAGATCTCATTTCGGTCATCTTTTTTCTTTTACATGCTAACATGTAACCTGAGCACCAAATAACCTGAGGGACTCTCTTATCAGTGTGAATACAGTATCCATTCAACTGGACTTAATTATCTGAGTTTCCAAGAATTCTCCTCAGAGAATCAAACACTATTAATGGTCTAAGATCCAAGAAAATGGGGTTGCATTTCATATTAATGTCATAAAGTCTTCCGTCTGCAGTTTGAAGTTGATATCTTCAAGGCAAGTTTGTAACTTAGCAAATAAATAAATAAATAAATCAACAACTTAACAAAGCACACAGATACATACAAAACCTACAAGTCCCTTTCCTCAAACATAAACACACATGGAGACTTGTTTGAATGAAAACTATTCAGTCCACTATGCAGGATATTTAAATGTCCTTGCGGATAACGTCAAGCGACTCAGTGTCATTCTTCATGTCTGATTGCTCTGTAATTGCTGATGTGGAATTTACGTCGGGCAGCGTCTAAATATAAGTGGCAGCATTTGGACGCAAACCACTATTTCAGAACCTCTAAGAACACTGGTAAGCTCTTATAAGAGGCTGATCTGGGGTGCTGCCACCAAGGGTTAATCCACGTAAGCCGAGCCAGTCAAAGGTATCTTCAGCAAACAAGCTGCACTTCTCTCCTCCTGCCACTAGTAGTGCTCTAGGGTCATTCTGTGGCTGGACAAACCACTGCTATCCTTCTATGTGGTAGCCTTAAGGCAGCAGGTTTCAGACTGATACTCAAACCCAAGGCCTAGAATAATAACTATTGTAATCCTTGAGTGTAAATAATATGCAGCCTGACCTGAACCACCCGCTACTTTGAGATACGTTCTCATCCCTTTGTGTATCAAATGTACTGATGCTGTCATAAAACTCATTGCTTGTGCATATGAAACTTTCTGTGGTAACTTCTGACTGTTTATATGTACAAAATTAGCATTTGGTTTTCACCAGAAAGGATAAGATTGTGGGACTCAGGATAAGGCGGAGCTGGATCTGTGTGCTGTGTTACGCGTGTATCCATGGTTCCTCCTCAACAAGTGAGAACTCCGCAGGGGAGCCATTTGAGGCCAAGGTTACCTGAAAGCAATTATCAGGGACAACTAATTGTTTTACCAAGGCACAGTCAAAATGCATTAAACGCTGCTAACTTTTATGGTTAGCAGTTTTTACCATTTATGGTTTGGAGCAGAGAATCCAGGTACTTTGACATTTTAACAGCACAATTGATATCCAAATTCACAGAAATGTACCCACCACAAGACAGATAATAATTAGCTGCAGCGGGATTCCTTACAGAATGCTGAAAGACTGAATACAGATAGAGAAAATCATTTGAAATGTTATATATTGTAAATACAAACTTTGTATTTTAATTATTATTATTAATATTTTTTTTACTAATTAGAGTGAATCTCTGCCCAAATCTAA
Source organism: Carassius auratus (assembly GCF_003368295.1). Lineage (NCBI taxonomy): Eukaryota > Metazoa > Chordata > Actinopteri > Cypriniformes > Cyprinidae > Carassius > Carassius auratus. The sequence continues at coordinate 22,966,326 of NC_039249.1, read as the reverse complement.
TCTTCTAAAGGGGATGTGAAAAAGAGCCACGCGTGCTACCACACAGACCTATGCATTTGTGAAACACTGGGTCAAAAAGAGGCTTAAAACTTATAAAAAAGAAAGAAAACAACTGCAGTTCTCTTAATGATGGAAAACAAACACTTTTTTGTGAAGCTTAAAAACACTGAAGTTGAAATAAATGAAATAGCAGCCGTCATTTCAAAATCTAGATGGCAAAATTGAGGTGTGCCTTAATGCACTGCTTTGTTAAACTTTCAGAATTTTTTTTTTTTTTTGAGAGAGAGAGAGAGAGAGAGAGTGCAGCCAAAGGCATCTTGGCATTAGTACTATACAAACATTTGAAGGATTTACTGTGCATGTGTATAAGTGCCAAATTGATGATGTCCAAATACTGATATGGATATACAAAGTCTATACAAAACTGCTATTTCACCAAGTACTAGAACAAATAAATAAAGTTTTTTAAATTATTCCTTCATTCTGTTTAACATCTTATGCATTCACATCAGGGATGACCAAAAAATACAAAAAGTGTCAAAAAAATCAAATAAAAAAATATCACAATGGTACATACAATGTCGGGGAAATAAATAAAAGCATCTACATACAGGTTTCTATGTCTGTGAGAGTAAAATGTACCTTGCAGTCATCTATTTGGACCGGCTGATAGGAGTTGTGAGATGCATATACACCGTTGTTAGTGTTATTCTCAAAGAAGGATTGTTTCTTGGCCATCTCAAAGTCATCTGGCCTTATCTGCTGTGCATCAAACATGTCGAGCTCATCTTTGGAGAGGTGGTACACGATTCCAGCACCGTATGAGTCACCAACGACATTGACGGATGTTCGGAAACGGTCCCTGTTTGATAAAGCAGAAAGAAACAATGAAAGGTGCCACATCTCTCAAGGCTAAACAACTCTAAATGCCATAAGGGCTTGTTCTTACATGCAAAGCAAATGGATAAACGTTCCATGAGCTTCACTTTAACAACTAAAGCAGAGATAATTTACATATCATATCTCAATCATCTAATATAGCTCTATTTATTGAATCCTTGACTGACAAGTATTTCATGAGAATGTTTGTACCACTATATGAGCAGAGAGAAAGATTGGTTTAACTTACAGTAGCCAGTCGACTGCTACCAGTAAACTGATGTCTTGAGTCGGTAGTCCCACAGCTGTCAAGATCAGAAGCATCGTCACCAGACCAGCACTGGGAATACTGGCAGCTCCTACGCTAGCGAGAGTCGCTGTAAGGCTACAAACAAAACGTAATTATTTGATTGGATAAGATTAGCTGCCAAATTTAAGAATAATACATCATATGACTCTCATTCTTCCTTTTAAATGGTGTAATGTGATTTTATCAATATTTTGTTTCAAACAATAGTAGTTCTGAATAGTTTTGCTAGTTTTCGCTAGTTTTCCTTTCTCATTATTTATTTACCCTAATCTCGGTCCAAATCCATTTGGTTTTTCTGTAGAAATGAGAAAGATAACTTTCAAAGAGTATAAACAGTTTATAGTGACCATTTCTATCGAGCTAGAAATAATTCTATATTTTCAATTCTTCTAAAACAATATGACAGTTTTATATGACAGACACACTGAGGTTTAAATCTTTGTGTACAGATATTTACTGAAAATTCAGACAAAAAAGAGAACCACTCTTATGAAACAAACTGCATTTTTTTACTGATGGAAAACAAACACTTTTCTGTTAAACTTAAAAGCACTGAGGTTGAAGGAAATGAAATAGTAGCATTTTGTTGTCTCAAAATGTAGATGGAAAAAATGTTTAATGTTTACTGATATTCATTCACACTAATCAGTTGTTAGCAGCTGCTACCTGATCCACTGAGTTAAAGAGCTGAACTTGACTGTCAGATCTGTCCAATTCATAAAAGAAATCACTTTTCCATAAACCAGTTTATAGATTTCATAAATCAGATTGTACTGCTCTATCTTGATTCAGTGATCCAGATGTACCCAGTATACAGCACAATTTACTAGACTTCTTACTTGACTTCTTCTCTAGTGCTTTTTTGATATCATCATAATAGCTTGAAGACATGATCACTATGAACTGTCACTGTGTGGCATAAACTGTGTAAAGATTCTTCTGTTTTTTATTAAACAGAAAAAAATAGCACTAAACAAGTTTGGAACAATGTGAGGATGATGAAATAATTACTGAATTAACATTTTATGGTAAACTCTTCCTTTAATTTTAAAAGGCAGCTGCCGCCCGGTGAATCAGCAGGTAATGCCATCCGAATAAAATGTTTTGAAGTTTATATTAATTTCTCTTTCCAGTCACTTGTCTTACCTGACTGTCACGATCTGACCAGGATCGAGTTCTATTCCATTCATCTGTGCAATAAAGATGGCTGCTACTGCCTCATAAAGTGCTGTACCATCCATGTTGATCGTTGCTCCAACAGGTAACACAAATCGAGTCACTCTCTTGTCAATGCCCAGATTTTCCTCCAGACAGCGGAAAGTAACAGGTAATGTCCCAGCACTGCAAAAGACACATATCAAGATTTTAGAACCCATTCTTGTCATTATTCATAACTCAACTTCCAAAAAAGCCAAATTAAATCATCGCCTTCCCATTATTTAACTCAGTATGTGTCCTAATTCTCAAAGGTTTACAAAAATCAAGGTACAATTATTGTTGGGTTTTTTTTTACCTCGAAGCTGTTCCTAAAGCAGTGACCCATGCCTGAAAGATTCCCATGAAGAATGTGAATGGGTTTTTCCGAACAATAACAAAATATATTAAGGGAAGGAACATGGCTCCGTGAATAATAAGTCCAATGATAACAGTGACCATGTACATTCCCAGCTGCTTGGCCACCATTTCCAAATCATTAATTGAAATAATCTTCCCACAGATCAGACATGCAATACCAATGGGGGAATACCTGTTACAAAACAGAAACATGCAGCAATGTCAACTAACAGGTTAATCAGACAGTTCAGTACAGTTAAAGGCAGTTAAACTGTTAAAGTCACCATCATTACACTACTGTTCAAAAGTTTGGGTTCAGTAAGTGACAGTAATAGGCGGAATAATAATAATTATAATAATACCGTGGCGAGCTAGAGGCTGACATTTTGTCGGGAATCCCCGCAGGATGGGAAACAAGATAACTGTTGATCACACCATTGGGAAGGGACAGGAAAAAATGTCAGTGGGAGTGGGCGGGACCGAGAATCAATTAACACTCTGATACCCAACTTTATACACAAATATAACTTTAAATATAACTATAAACTGCTTATTTTAATTTTGAACTCAATTCTAATTGCCCTGTCTCTTTATGCTCTCCTCCTATTTGCTTTGGTGAATGACATGCACAGAAGGATAGATCGTTAACAGCTGGTCTATGTGGTAATGTAGTACATTGGGCTGGACAATCAAATGTTAAAGTGATTTTAATATATACAATTTTTATGTTTATTTGCTTACCCCCAGGGCATCCAATATGTAGGTGACATTGTTTCTTTAGTAGAACACAAACAAAGATTTTTAACTCAAACCGTTACATTATTTTAGTCATATAATGTAAGTGGATGGGAATCACGGATTGAGAGTCAAAAAAACATACACAAACAAAACCAAATTAAACCCTGTGGCTCGTGAGGATACATTGATGTGTAAAGACACAAAACGATCGGTCTGAGCAAGAAACTGTACAGTAATTGTATTATTTTTTTACCTCTGATTCAACGCAATGCCTGAACTGTCCTGCATTCCTTCTTCTTCAGCAGGTGCGTGACATGTCTTCTTCTTCTTGCTTTGCGGCAGATCGCTTGCTTTACTGCCACATATCTCTCAAATGGACCATTGACACTCCTAACTGAGATTGAAGATAGAGAATAAATGGTCCATTTGAGAGATAAGTGGCAGTAATGCACTTATAAGTCTGTGATCTGCTGTTAAGCAAGAAGAATAAAGAAAATGCAAATGCACTCAGGTCAGAGGTAAAAACCTCTTCCCTCGATATAAATACTCTTGCACAGGCCGATCGTTTTGTGTCTTTACACATCAGTGTATCGTCACGAGCCACAGGGTTTAATTTGGTTTTGTTTGTGTATGTTATTTTTCCTCTCAAAGCCGTGATTCCCATTCACTTACATTATATGACTGACCGACTGCAACATTTAAAAATCTCAGTTTGTGTTCTACTGAAGAAAAGTCATCTACATCTTGTTTTAGCACATGGCCTTGTTTTCCCTGTCCATGTGCTTCCTTAGCCCCTCCTCCTTGTTTCCTCTTTACCATGCCCTCTTGTTAGCCTGCTTAGTCTAATTGTGCTCACCTGTCCCACATGTATTTTCCTCCCTATTTATAGCGCCCCTTACTCTTTTGTGTTTGCTGGTTCATGGTCATTCTCACCCCCTCTGTCACTGTCACTGTCACTGTCACTGTCACTGTCACTGTCACTGTCACTGACTGTGGATAAATATGTGTCTGTGTCTGCCTGCCTAATTGGTCTTGTGCCCTTTCCTTGTCTAGTTCTTGTAGTTCCATGTCCTAGTCTTGGTCCTTGTGTGGTCTTCTCCATCAGCCTGGTCTGTTGCCAAAGTATTTTGCCAGTTGTTTTCTGAAGCTGTCTCAGTGTCCGTTTACTGTGTTCCTGTTGTGGTATCTATTGTGAACTTCACTACCCTATTGTATCAGTCTGTTAAGTCAATAAACCCTTGTTATCTCACACTGCAATTGGGTCCTCCTTCCTAGATCCCTGACAGGATGCCCCGGGGGAAATCAGATAAACATAAAATTTTCATTTTTGGGTGAACTATTTTTTTAATCTGTAAAAATTCTATGTTTATTTGTGTGCACTCAGCATAACAACAAAATGTTGTGCTTCTGTAAAATTAAAGCAAGGATGCATTTGGATGCTGCTGGCTTGGTCATGTGAACTTAAGCGGGAAACTTTGAAATGCCATTTATGATAAATATATTTATAGAGAGTGAAATGTCTACTATCAAATGAGAAAGAAAAGCAAAGCTGGCTTCCAGTTCAATAAAATAAAAAAAATACATTTGGGATTTTATTTATCTAAAGTATGTGAACTGTACTGTATTTTTACCATAACTGACAGATTCCAGCCAAAAAAACACAACACCGGAGTGGGAGTTGTTCCTCTGGGATTGGGATAGGATGTGAATTTCCCTGTGTTTTTTCATGGCATTGGGACAGGACAGTGTTTTTTTTTTTTTGTATATATTTTTTATTTTATTTTCTGGGGGGAGTTGGACAGGATCCAATCCTGTGTCCTGTAAGCAGTCTTTTGAAAAATATTTTCTTACCGACCCCAAACCTTAGTGTAGTATACATATTTTAGATTTGTCACAGTTAACAAATAATAAAAAAACAGGTTACTAACCAGGGCTGTGCACAGACATTTTGAAGGGCAGTGGCCCAAGGGGGGTGGGGTGCTTGTTCAAAGAGAAGACCGCAAACTCTATATTAATTGACTTTATTGTAGATGTTTTGATAAGAGTGGGCTCTCCCTCACTTCAATGGAAGGTAGGTGAGAGTGGGGTAAGTTGAGCCAGTGGGCAAGTTGATCCACCCCCTTGTCAACTATACACTTTTACTGTCATGTGACCATATATTTTGGAACCACCCATAATTTGTGACAGACTGTGAAAAGGAGAAACACATTGAGGGAATGGAAGGCATCATGGCCGTAGCCTTTTAGCAGCCTCCCTTTCGTTCTTTCTCTATCTGTCTTTTTTGGCTTTTTTTATTTATTTTTCAGAAGTGTAAAAATACTTCAATACTGTCTGCCTCTGAAGGGGATTGGTGAGAGGGGCACCTCAGCCGATGAGGGAAAATGGGCAGTGGCTCTAGCCACCGGGAAACCCCTCCTGTGCACGGCCCTGTTACTTAACACTGTGAATGGAAATCATGAAAACTTTACTCTGTTCATTAAATAATCAATAATAACAGCTGACCACATGATTGCGCCAACAAGCCTCATAACGATCTCGTTGAGAACGTTAAAGAACTCAAGCATCAGCTTGGCCCTTTCTCCCATCTTTCCCATGCAAATCCCAAACGCCACAAAGAACCCAATGAGACCTACAGAGACACACATTGCCACCATGTTAATTTAAACATGCTTTAACAATGCTTTATGCATATACTTTGTGATCAAAACCATGTATTACCTAAAACATTCATGCCACTCTTAAATTGAAGAGACTTCTTGATTACATATTTTGCTGCTCCCTTAGTAGCATTTCGTCCAAACCGGGATGGATTTGGAGGAGGAGCTACTTCTACCTTGTTAGTAACAGTCTGGATCTACATAAAGAGATATAAGAACTGTTAATGAAATACTAATGAAAGACTATTAAAAATTAACAGATGAAAGATCAACATGAATTATGGTTGAGACTGAATAGATGAAATTATCTGAAATCAAAAGCACGTTGGACATACACACCTGCTGAAAACAAGCCTGAACGAGATTTTCTGGAAAGAGATTTCTGATGAGATCAAAGAAGGCATCTAAACTGGACACTTCGTCGTTCTTTTTGCCTTCGCCCAAGTTTGCCTTCAGTTTGGGGTTACCAGGGTGGATGAGGAGCACCAAGATAACTCCCAACACAGCTGCGATGATGGTGGTAGACATGTAATACACCATGGCCCTTGTGCCCAGACGACCACTGGACTTGGCATCCAACCCTGCTAATCCTAAAAAAATAAAGAACAGAATTGCAACTACATTAAATATCATTGCATTTTTAAAGACAGCATTACTCTTTATTTTTCAAACTATGACTGTGCACTGAAAGTTACACACAAAAGTTATTTCTCAGGGTTGAGTTATAATAATTATCGCTGTGATTACTGAATGAGTAATGAATCTGGAACGTTTTGAATTTCAAATTGCTATTCTTTTTTGGTAACATGTTTAGACATGTTCGGCTGATGAGGTGCTGAAACTGATCCACCCTAAATTTGAAAGGCATCCTTTTTTATCTTATACTGGATAACAAAGAAAAGGTTAAGAGGACAAACAATGGCTTAATCATTACAAAATGACTATTCCTGTAGTTATCCCACAGCTACCACTGATTATAATTTAGATTTTGAGGTCATTGCAGGTGTTATTTCTGCATCTGATTTTATTTTATTTTATTTATTTTGTCTCTGTTTGCTCCTCTGTTTCTGCCACTAGGAATTACACAAGCTTCAGTCTGGATCCAACCCTTACTAAGATCTGAGATGACCGAATCCCTGAGAAGAGATGATACCAAGCCGCCAGAAGACTTCAGAAGATGCTAACCTTGGAACAACATATAAAACGACCACATTTTGTTTAATCACAAAGTTTAATCGCAACATAGAATCATACTAGTTAATAGTGCTCACCATCTGTTTCATTACATGTAATTTGTAACTAACTGCATGATTCTTACTGTACATTACAGCCATAGCCACCACTACTAGCCTACTACTAAATATAATGTAAAGCTGCTTTGCACTGATTTGTTTCATGAAAATCGCTATACAAATAATCTTGAATCGAATTGAACTATTTTTTTTTTTTTTGTCTGACTGTTGAAGCAAAACACGTGTTATTGTTTTGAGCTAACAGCATTGTTTGGAGATGTTTTAGCAAAGCTTATAATATTACCTGTGATCAAACTTGAGATGATCAGAGGCAAAATCACCATTTTTAACATCCTCATGAGAATGTCACCCGGGAAGGCAATGACCATTATAACATCAGCGGGGAGTGGTGATGCGTAACGCAGCAGAATACCAGCTACTGAACCAGTGATCACACCTGGAACAGAGACAGAGAATCACAGTGAACATCGGGGTACAGGAATAGGATATTTCACTGAGAAATAATACTGAACCTTTTGTGAGGTATAACAATAACAGAACAGAATATGCCTATAAAAATACCAGTGTGTAGTAGATTCTGTATATATATATATATATATATATATATATATATATATAAACACCTCTTTAGGCATAAATATTTGCTGTTAAAGAATGGCTGTCACCATACTACTGTGTCGGAGCAAGGAGAACAAAGACAGGAGTTTTTGGTGAAGACACATTCAGTGGTTAACACAGAAAGGCTGGTGACACATTTACAGTCGTGGCCAAAAGTTTTGGCAGTGATATCAGTTTTTGTTTTTTGCAGAGTTTGCTGCTTAAGCTGTTGTGTTGTTCATTTACATTATTTCTAGATTATTGTGTAGAATGATCAGATGCATTTTAAACAATTGCTAAAAGCTTAATTGGCCAGAAAATTTACTCTTCAGAAAAAAACTACACCAATTTCACTGTTTTTTGATCCGGACACAAAATGACCAGCTAACATTAATTGACAAATCATATCAGCAGCACATGTGAAAGTGTGAAAGAGTACTTGTCAGGTGAAACCACTATCATACTAAAAAGAGCAAACTGATTGATATAAAAGGAGGAAAGAAGTGCTTCCAATCATTGTGTTCTTGTTAGCAATGGTTACCTCCAAAGAAAAACGTGCAGCCATCATTGCGGTGCAAGAAAATGGCCTCAAATGCAAGGAAATTGCTGTAAAAAATACTGCAAGTGAAAGAACGATTTTCCGGATCATCAAGAACTTCAAGGAGAGATGTTCAACTGCAGTGAAGAAGTCTTCAGGATGTCCCAAAGTGTCCAGCAAGTGCCAGGACCATCTCCTCCTGAGGAGTCAGCTAAAATCATGTCTCCAGTAGTGCAGAGTTTGCTCAGGAATGGCAGCAGGTTGGTGTAAAAGCTTCTGTGCACACAGTGAGGCCAAGACTTTTGGACAACGGCCTGCTGTCAAGAAGAGCAGCAAAGAAGCCACTTCTCTCCAAGGAAAACATCACAAACAGACTGAAATTCTGCAGGAAGTACAAGGACGGGACAGAAGAAGACTGTTGCAAAGTTATTTTCAATGATGAAGCTCCCTTCCGACTGTTTGGGACATCTGGAAAATCTATGAAAAGAAATGGTGAACGCTACCAAGAATCCTGTAACGTGCCAACAGTGACGCATCCTGAGACCATTCATGTGTGGGGTTGCTTTTCAACCAAGGAAGTGGGAAATCATAATTCTGCCCAAAAACACTGCCATGAATAAAGATTGGTATCAAAATTTCCTGCAAGAGTGACTTCTTCCAATGATCCATAAACAATTTGGTGATGATCCATGCATTTTCCAGCATGATGGAGCTCCATGTCACAAAGCAAGAGTGATAAAGATGTGGATTCAAGATCATTACATTGAAAATTTGGATTTGTGGCCATCAGGCAACTCCTCGGATCTGGCGAGTGGACAAGCAGAAGCCCACAAATTATGATCAACTCATGAACTAATGAGGCAAGAACAAGGGAACAAGGGTCAACACTGTAAATACTGACTCATTATTATATTTTTTTGCCAACAAAAGCCTTTATAATTTATGATATGCTTATCATTGTTTTTCAGTATACCATAGAAACAAGTGGAAAAATAATCTACAAATACTGAAGAAGCAAACTTTGCAAAACACAAAATTTCTGCCACTTCATACATGCCTTCATCTACAGTCAAAAATCTGGGTGTTATATTAGACAGCAACTTGTCTTTTGAAAAACATATTTCCCATGTTACAAAAACAGCATTCTTTTATCTAAGAAACATTGCCAAGCTACGGAAAAGCTAGTTCATGTATTCAGGACTTCTAGACTGGACTATTGTAATGCACTGTTAGGTGGTTGTCCTTCATCTTTTATTTGACTACAGTTGGTGCAAAATGCAGTGGCTAGAGTCGCTACCAGGTCAAGAAAATAATGATCATATTACCCCAATTCTACAGTCTTTGCACTTTGCACATACTCATGAAGTTCTGTATCAGTAACAAAATATTATTACTCACCTATAAGGCCCTAAATAGTTTAGTTCCTGTGTACCTAACTAATCTTCTACAATCCAGCACACTTTGGACTGCAGTTATATCTGATCAAATGCAGATTATTATTCTTTAGCTTGGGTTAAACTCATTAATTTTACTTGGTTGGAACAGCAGCTACGCTAATTATGTCTCTATTTGTTTCTCTATTTTGCCACGAGATGTAACTAGGATTTACACAAGCTTCAGTCTAGATCCAGAAAACCTGAGAAGAGATGATGCTGACCCCTCAGAGGACCCCAGATGATGCTAACCCTGAATCAACAAACAGAACTAACAAATATTGCTACAAGTGTGATTGCACCATATAATAATTGGTGTTAATAATGTCCGAAAATGTCTGCCATAAGCACATAAACTGACAGTCACCACTGATAAGCTACTATTAAATATTGTAGAAACTTAATTTTCTGTAAAGTTGCAATGATTTGTATCGTAAAAAGCACTATACAAATAAAATTAAATTTAATTGAGCCATACAGTACTGGACAGGGGACAAATGGACAGACTACACTAGTACTAACGCTTAGGACACTAGTACATTATTAAGACACACCTTGACCAAACAACACAATCAACAGAAACTGGGTCACGCAGAGCACATGGGAAGAAAAACAAACAAAAGACAGTCCGAGTACCTGACAGTCGTATTATCATGTAAAAGCTTTTAGGTCATTATAATAATCATATACATGGATATTGTATTACAACAGTAACAAGCTTTCTTTCATTAGCATATTGACATGTGGAAGCTACCCTCACCTAAACAAACTAAAGTACAACACAAACAAACAAAAATGCTGAATTAACTTGCCAAAAACTGTGAGCGTAAGTAACAGATGCTTCATGATTTTGTCACAGAAGCCTCCACACATGGACTCTTCAGGCAGTGGAGGAAGGTCCAGATGACTCTCTTGCATTCTGATCTCCACTTGCTTCTGCATTTTGTTGGCACTGGTGGATAGAAGAAGTGCAGAATACAGTAAAGTACGTCAATATAAATGATATAATTAGGGAACACAAGCAGTACTAGTTATGATTGTCATTTCACATCCTTCCAAAAATGACCACTTTATGAAAAATTCATTCATTCATGTCATAAATGTAAATCGTTCTTGGTGTCAAGATTGTGACCAAGATATGTTTGTGCATGATATGCTGAAAATGCAATGACACAGAATGACAATATGATCTTCAATTCTTGCATTTACATCTAAGATTTTTATCTGTATGTTTTGCAGAGATGCAATCAAAGTCACTGGAATGCAATATGGATTTGTATTTGGAATGCAAATACACTTTTTAAACTGAACAAAACACGCAAAAAGAGAAATGTTTTGACTTCTAAGTATCTGTCTGTCACGCTGTCTTGTCTCTGTTTCCCTGGGTGTCCACTAGTGGGCTCACTTCCCCTTAGGCACCTCACCGTAGGCACTACAATTCCCACTAGCCTTGTCCCTTCATCACAGTAATTGCACTCCTGTTAATTACACCAGGTGCCTTAACTTATTAGTCATTAGCCTCCCTATATTAACCACTTTTCCTGTTGTCTGCATGGAGTCCTTCCTTCCGTACCCAGTCTTCCTCGCATTCCGAGTTCCTGTTTCCCCTTCCCCTTCCCCTTCCCCTTCCCCTTCCCCTTCCCCTTCCTGTTCCTTCCTTGTTTGTTTGGGTAGATTCTGGTTTTGACCTTGGTTTGTTTACTTCGCTTTGGATTACCCTAATAAACTTTACTGCAATTGGACTTCTTGTTCCCTGTGTTTCACTGGGTCCCGATCGTTACACTGTCCAGGTATATTTGATATAAAACCATAACCACAAGGTAAAAAGCACCATAACACACAATTTGTACAAGGGCTTTGTGGATTTCTTTAAATGTTGCACTAAAATATAGAACTAGTTTCATTGTAATGGTTTTTCCTGATCTTATGGAAGTCTAGGGATGGTCAATAATGTGTACAGATCACATCTGCAGTACTGGGAATATGTTTTCTGGGAATGCCATAACTTTATCATGCCTGTGGTTATTTTTTTACTTTAATTTAACAACTGTATATCAACTACTATAGGCGATCATGTAGTGTCACATGACACGATAGTTGTTTAGCTTTACTGTAGTTTGCATTAAAAGGTTCTTAAAAGTCAAGCCCCCCCAACAGAGATAACCTTGTTTGGTTACATAACCCGTAGTCTTGCAGTAATTAGTCACATGCATGCAGCAGTATGTTTTATTATGTCCATGTCTTTCTTGCAGTGGTGAAACAGAATGCCAATTGATATATATCTCAAAGACCCCCTTTTTTATTTTTGGACCAGCACTATCCAATAATTATTAAGGTACCTATACGGAAAAAAATAAAAGAAACTCAAATAATTTTTTTTTTACTATACATGCAACAAAAACAACTACCAACAAAATACTCAGGAAATCAACACAACAGATTTTAGATCCTCTGGTGTTTGTGTACATTGTGAACTCAGTCTCATCTGAACAAGATTAAAAAGCTGAATGATGCCAGGGAAATCAGAGACTGTCTGAAACACACAGCCCCAGTCCTAATGAGATAAAAGCCTGCAAACTGGTTGATTTTAGGCACTGAGCACAGCAGTAACTGCTTGCACTATATTTGAGAGTCCTGTATGTAGAATGTGCGAATGTGTTTTTTGTTTTCAAATAGTAAATACGAGCATTTGGCTGGTTTAAATGATGCAAAACAAGCCCAAAAGATTAGATCAGCAATTACTGATTCTGATTAATGATTGTCCTTTACTGTAAAAACAACTGAATCTCATTAGTGACTACATTAGCTCCATATCACTGACCTGAAGTCTGAGGTGTGCGGCAAGAGCTTGTCTGAAGATTAAGTGCTTGTTCTTTGGATAGTTTTAGAAATCAGTTAATTTTAGGCAATAAACTAGGTGAAGCAACCATGTTCAATGTATATATTGCACAGGCATTCCAGACTTTGTTGACATTTAATTTCGATTTGCTGCAAGTACCTACAGAATGTAATGATAAAGTTTAAATATTCATCAGGCTATTCAAAAGCTGCTAAATGATAATAAGGGTGCGCAAGAAGATCATGAGAGGCTTTTTTTATCACCCATCTTACCTGTTATAGTGCAGATTCTCAAAAGGAAGAGTTTCACAGCAGCTTGCTAGCCATGGGCTATAGTAATGGCTCTGAATGAAACACTGTCAATCTACAGTTTATCCATCAGGAAATCCGGTCCAGGTCATTAGAAAGGTCAGTCAAAACTCCAAGCACCAGGTGAACAGCAATATAATAAGTGATTGCTGTGATGCAATCAGCAACACTTCCTTGCAAGATCAATCAAATTGACGCATAGGAGATTCCATGCACAATCCTCTGTCTTTGAATTGATCTTATCCCACCATTAGTACTAGAGAAATGGGCAAAGAGGTGCTGCTAAGGGCTCCGTGGGGCAATACGGAGGAGGAGTCTAGCACCCAGATTATGTGTAAGTACCAGCTAATATGCTTGAGACTCCTCGTCCTCTCTCTCTCATTGTTTCACCTCTTCCATCTCACTCCCAAGGTCTGATCTTCTCTAATGCGCTCTGAAACGAGTGAATGGAATCAAAGAGTGGTAGATTCCAGAAATACAGATTCAGGCTAGTTGTGAAACTACAACTTTCATGCAAAACGGATTCAAACATTTGTGACCAGTATATGACCAGTGCAAATGCATGTTATACATTTATACAGACTACGTGTTTCTTTCTATGGCCTAAACATTGTATTATTTAAGGGAAACACAATCTTGACCTGTGATGGCCGTTCATTTGCATATGCAGACTCTGGCCAAACAGGGGTTTCTCATCACCTCTTAGCACAGACGCTAAGAGATCAAACAATTAGTAGTGCATGAGAACAGTGGCCTTCTCTGAGAGCCTCTTTTAATGACATGAAAACCCAAACTACTGCTTGCTCATAAATGTTCTTAAAATAAATAATCAGAGTGTACACTTGAAAAAAATAAATAAATTAATAAATAAATAAAGATTTGGTCATAATTTTACCTATAAAAGACTGTAAAAATGCCACAGTAAAAATCTGTTATTCATCATGAAGCTTTCTTTTTACCATCTATTATACACTGCAAAGAGGATTTTAAAAGAAATATTATTTCAGTCTTTTAACTGGTAACACTTTAGTATAGGGACCAATTCTCACTTTGACTAGTTGCTTATTAGCATGCCTATTATGAACATATTGACTGATTATTAGTACTTATAAAGAACATATTCTGCATGACCATATTCTGCATGCCTATACCTAACACCTATCTTACTAACTATTAATAAGCAGCAAATTAGAAGTTTATTAAGTGAGTTTATTTAATTTTGAGAATTAGACCTTAAAATAAAGTGTGAATTTGTGTTTTTTCAGTGTTTTATGGTTGTCATATGTGTATGTTACAAGTACAAATGTTTTAGTAGTAGCATGGCTTTGCTACAAGAAAAGAAAATTATACTATTAGATTTACCAATTACCAGTTTTATTCGTTTGTTGGTTTTTCTGTAAATTAAGGTCATACAAGAGTCATTTAGAATTTTTTTTTTGGCATAAATGTTTACATATTTCTGTATTTTTACAGAATTATTCAAGCATATATTATTCTAAAGAAGACCAGGTTTTATTTCAGTGTATCAAAACTGAAAAAATGATGACTAAATACAGAAGACATAAATACTGTTTTAATCTGTGAGTCTTCCAGAGTCCTACCAGAGAATGAAACACTGATTTTGTGCAAGTGGCATATGCAAGGAATGTGCACGCACAGGCACATGGTCTCACATCTGCTGCACCACGCTGAATGCTGTCCAGCACACTCTTCAAGCTCATCCACCTGACTCCAGTCTCCATGCTTAGCAGACAGGTGTCTATAATTAACTAATCTGTTCCAAACCTCTCTAATCCCACATACATAGAAATGGTTCACACGCGCGCACGCACACACACACACACACACACAAATACACACACACTCTCTCAGGTGAAAATACTGAACGTTTTTCCTATTAGGAAATGTTATCTACAACTACTACAGTTCTCAAGGGCCATGCACTTGGTTAAGTAACTCCAGCATGTGGTGCATCACGTGTGTTTTCTTCGTGTTGTCCACCTGATGCGGATATTTAACCTAAGGTACAGCAAAACATGCACAACCCACTTCACAATAAAAGTTAATCATTTATAAGAAATAATTTGGTAACACTTTTAAGGTCTCCCTTTTACAGTGTCATTATACAGTACTGAATAATAAGTACTGAGTAATATTAATTAACTACATGTTACTATATGGTTAGGGTTACTTGCATGTAATTATGCATAATTTAAGGACACCGTAAAAAATTGTTCTCAATGATTTACATGTATCTGTATAATGAATTATTTCCTGTATTTATCAAATGACCCCTTGAGTTCATTATCTTTTGGTTAAAAAATACTATATATATATATATATATATATATATATATATATATATATATATATATATATATATATATATATATATATATATATATATATACACACACACACACACACACACACACACCATGGTAATAACAGTAAATTCTGCATAACTGCATGCAACAAACCCTAAACCAAACTCTGTGCCTTACTGTAAACCTAGAAGTATGCTTGCATGTTCTTAATCAACACTTCTCAGTACTTACATTTATAATTACACTGTAATAAGACACCTTGAAATAAAGTGGCAAAATAAATTATGATTCAAGGAACTGATTCAGATAATCAAGTCTCCAACTACGCAGTTCTTTTAGACTCAAGTGTAGACTTTCTTCACTCACCGGTTTCAGAAGTGAGCTAATGGAGGATGATGTAAGAAAACTGACAGGTCTGTACCAGCCTAGACACCGTCACTGAGGTCAAGGGTCTGTGTTTCTCATAAATCATGCATCAGTGGGAATAAATAACGAGTGCTTTTCAAGATAAATTCATCTCACTGAACATGCTACAAGAAGCATAAAGCTGAACAAGAAGTGTTACAGGAATATGTGGATGTGGGCATACGTAGTTGATATTGTCCCAGGAAGTGATATGTTATTGTTTTATGTTATTTTTGTACAGATATTAAAGAGGCAATTGTATGATGATTGTGTGGCACCACAGGATTTATTATTGCATAATTGTATAAGATGCAATGAAATGGAAGTAGCCACGGAAATTTTCGTCCATATTGTGGCATACATCCAAGTGAAACTGATTATCGAAAAAATAGAATAGATTTTGAGATGTGGCCATCACACTCAAACACTTGTGGTGTTCTACTGCCAATGAAAGCGAATGAAAATAAGATATCTAGTGTTCATATTTGTACATGTGTGCTTGCAAACATAAAGGCCTCGGACCTGTGCATGCATACTCATGCTAACACACACAAATGTATACAAACTATTGCGGATATTACATGCCCTCTATTTCATCCTACACTAAACGGCATCCAATATCATTATATCAATCTGACATTCAAAATCTTTGAATAAAAAAGAAAAGAAGGTAGCTGCAACATCTCACTATGGTAACTTTTAAAAAAGAATTGCGAGATAAACTCATGTTTAGTTATAAACTTGCAATTGCGAGAAAAAAAGAACTGCAAGACAAAAAGTCGCAAGTGGCAAGAAAAAAAGTCAGAATTACGAGATAAAAAGTCTCATTTACATAGTATAATGTTTTTATTCAGTGGCAGAAACAGGCTTCCGTAGCTTTATGATAAATTTTTTTTATAGAAGGGGTGATAAAAGAATGTACACGAAAGAAAGATTATTTTGAAGCAGAGTCAATGCAGGCTAAAGTGTGTGTGTGTGTGAGAGAGAGAGAGAGAGAGAGAGTTATAAAGTCAGACTGACAAAATTATATTGGTTGCCATTTAGGGTAGGATGAAAGAGAGGGCATGTAATACTCGCTATAGTTTGTATACTTTAATGCATAGTTGTTTCTCTTACTTTCATTCTTCCCCATTCACTCTCAGTGGCTGTGGAACACCACAAGTGTGTGACTGTGCTATGTTTTTTTTACAAAACAAAAGCATTTCCAAGAAAACTTCCTGATTAAACATTAAAGCACTCTTTTTTTCATATTGTGAAAATTATTCATTAAAAAATAAAACAGGTTGACAACAAGATTTAATATAAGAATTTGGTGATAATATAGCATAATGAGAGATTCATAATCAATTGTTTGGAGGCCGGTCATTTCTGACTGCGAACACCAGGAGTGTTACAGGAATCTGAACACAACCAGAGGGTTGAGTCAACCACTCCCACAACCTCCCACAATGCAGTAGTTTCACATGTGATGCTTAGTCAGCATAAATAAATTCTGCAATGTTTGTCATTACTGTGAGGACAGCTTTAATCCTTTAACACACTTTTCACAATTCTCAGTAATTGCTTTTAAAGACTATTTACAAAGTATGAGTCAAATAAGTATGAATGAAGCACATTTCCAAAGGAGAAAGACTTTAAAGTTCAATCTTTGGATAAAGCGCAATATCAATCACTGTTCCACAGATTACCTTGGAAAACCAAAGTTAGATAAACAGACAAACCTAGAAACCATAGACATAAACATACAGCTCTGCCTAGACTTGCCCAACTTCAAGAAACATATTGAACCCAATTTCACTATTAACA
This sequence comes from Carassius auratus, assembly GCF_003368295.1. Taxonomy (NCBI): domain Eukaryota; kingdom Metazoa; phylum Chordata; class Actinopteri; order Cypriniformes; family Cyprinidae; genus Carassius; species Carassius auratus. Next base: position 22,948,682 of record NC_039249.1, on the reverse strand, counting down.
TCCAACATATTGTCTGCATTCATAACACACAAACACAAACACATGCACAAACATAAGGTGAGGATCCTACCTAGCAGTTTATAGGCAGCAACAGATGAGCTTCTACACCCTAGATTTTCAGATTCACAATATCGCAGAAGAGCTTGGAAAACAGAGAACAACCCCAAATGATATCCAAGATGATACACTTCCTTAGTATTACAAATAATAATAATAATAAATAAATAAATGAACTGTAATTCTAAAGAGTGCATATTAAATTGTTTAAAAAGATAATTCTGTCATTTATCTGTACTACATGTATGTATGTATGTATGTATGTATGTGTATATATATATATATATATATATATATATATATATATATATATATATATATATATATATATACAGCTATTTGTCACAGTTATTCTGCTGCGGCGGAACAAAGAAATGAAGGAGTTGCAATATTCATATGCTTTATTAGATCCAAACTATGGAAAACACAGGTGAGTCAGGAGACACACCTTAACAGCAGGAGGAGTAGACGTTTAAAGACAGCATGCCAGATACTAGGAAACACGGGGCTTAAATACACATGGAATGACACACCTGAGATCAATGGAATTAAACGGGGAACACCTGGAACAAAAGATAATAACCATGACAGGAACAGGAAGGACCAAATAAGAGCATAAACATAGCATGGACCACATGGTGAGGAGAAAAACACACACAAAACACGGAACAGAGTCTGACAGTTTGATAATAGCAATACATGTTTCTTGAGCACCTAATCAGCATATTAGCTACAGTAATACTCCAACACATTACTTCAGTCTTCAGTGACCTACTGCTAAAAATGCAGTTTTTCCATCACAGCAATAATAGAAAGCAGATATTTTGATCTGTAATAATATTTCACCACATTACTTTTTTTATCAAACAAATGTAGCCTCAGTGAGACAAACAAAACCAAATCTTACTGACCCCAAATTGAATGGTACTGTATGTAAACTGTACATAAAACTAAGGATTTTGATAGATTTGAGAAGAGGCTGCTGGTTTGATCCTTGTAAGGAATGAGCAATGAGTTACCACCAGTGTGTCCTTAAAGAGGCCAACCTTGTAAGTGTACCATAATCTTTGGATAAACCTTATAAAATGACTCCAAAAATAAGGAACATTTGTTAATAAAAACACTAAATACGACATTGTTCGTCTCGAATTTCATTTATTTAAAAGCATTTTGAAAAATAAATACACTGTCCCAGTTTTAGTCGTCAAGGGCTGCACTAAAGGCACAAGTAAATACATATGGATGATGTAAAAAGTATGAGCAAATTGGATTGTGAAACATCTTGAAGCGAGAGCAGAGACAAGCTAAGGCCTGCAAACCCAGTGACTGAATTCACATGGAACGCTTTCTCTTCATTTTACCATGCAAAAACATCTCCTCATGTACACGCAAAGCCATAAACTAGCTGGGAAATCTCAAGTTTCACACTTTCTCTCATCAATAAACTTTTGATTTGTTATATGATTTTTGTAAAAGATAAATAATAATAATAAAATAAAAAATGAATGACATATCTGAAAGGACAATGCAACATGAATCATCTCCATTTTTTTATGATCTGGAATATGGAAAATGCGGTAACACTTTAGTATAGGGACCAATTCTCACTATTTACCAGTTGCTTATTAGCAAGCCTATTATTAACATATTGATAGTTTAATAGTACTTATAAAGAACATATTCTGCATGACCATATTCTACATATCCCTACCTTAAAATAAAGTGTGACCAAAAATGCTATACAGAAAATCATGCTATAATATTTGATCTAAAACTCTATGTAATGTTCTTTTCGATCCAGTTCTTAAAGTTTGCTACCCGTGTGTAGATAGTGTACAAATCTGGATTACAGCCCTGAAGATCATATCCGAAGCTCACTAGCCCCAGCAGTTCCCAAGCATGATGAGAATCAGCATCTTCTGATCTACTGCTGGGGGGCAACGGCTCCAGCCCTGAAGTGGGTTGAGAGTCAGCAGAGAGTGAAAGAATAATCCCTCCGGTTTCAGAAGGGCAGGTCTTGGACGGGCTGAGTGGATGTTGGCGTCCACATAGCATGTTGTCAGTCATACTGATCGGTACCCCGTGTTTGCTGAATTGTCTTTCACACTTCACCACATCTGCTAATTCTATCAGTCCGGTCCGGGCGGCCTCGGTGTCTGAGTGTGCCCTGTCTTGGCCTGCTACGGGCCAGCCGGTGAGGAAGGCCTGCTTTGCAGTGACCTCTCCACCCTGCCGATATGGCAGGCACACAGGGGACACATACTCACTGATTCGAGCTTTGTCCGCTAGCTTCAGTATGGCAAGGTCAGAGTCTAATACATGTGGATCATAGTTCGGATGGATGAAGATCTGAGAGATCTGTGTGGGAACAGAGATGATGAAAGACTTGAACTGAAAGACACTGGTCGGTTTGAGAAGTGAATAATCCTACAGACTACCTGGCAGCGCCTAATCATAGATTATCGATAATTAATGCGTATATTTAGTCTGCAGTATCCTCAGTATGGCTTTGGGCTTTCCAAGAACTTTCCAAGACATGAAATATGGTAATGCTTTATGGAGAGGTCTTGCTTTGGTAATATCAGGAGTTCGTTAGTGTTTTAAACTGAATTATTACATGCAATTTACATATAACACAAATAAATAGATAACTAAATGGTGCATGTTTGAATTGCATTGGTAATTTAGAGGAAGTGGTAGAGGACCTTCTGCAAGACATATTGTAGTCGGAAAGCTCTTACCTGTAGGTGCTGTAGTCTCTTGTTCTCGCTAAGGTCACTGAGGTAATGTTTTCCCATCACCACATTTAGATCATCTGTACTGAGTGCTTCAGTCTGTCCAGGCTCCGTCACACAATGAGCAGCCACCACAACCCAGTGCTGGTTGACCAGAGCCCCGCTGCAGACCAGCTGCCATCTCTGGTCCTTCTTAATCCATTCTTTATCTTCCTCTCCCTCCTCTTCCTCATCTATGGCAAACGTGTCCCCTCGTCTTTTGGTCCTTGCCATGAGAGGGCTGGCATTGTACAGACGGGTATATATGGCAGCATGCCATGGCCAGTGAATCTCTGTGAAATTCTGGGGATTGGCAGCTGGCAATTTACCACATACTGGAAGAGAATGAATGCCAGTTCTGTGAGCGAGTGAGTTCTGGCACAAATGTCTAATTATATCAGGATTATTAGGGCATTAGGGGATTAATAGTAGGGCATTGGATAAAAATATTTTGAAATAGAAAGACTGAAATACTGAAATAGTATCTTCTAGTAAAACATACTCTAATAATCTTTGTTATTATTATTATTATTACTACGTAAAAAGTAAAACACATTTTATACATGGACAAATTATGTAATTCTGCTTTATCAGCCTACAGTTGTCAGGGTTACAGTTGTCAGGGTTATTAGTGCATAGAAAATATTTGTAAATAGGAAATCAGAATTCCTAACATGCTTTAAATGTGTCAGTGCTTCCCCCACCTGGTGAACAGGAGAAATGGCGACCACTCCACTTTCCAGTCTTCAGACATGTGCGGCGTGCACTACCAGAATGCTTGTAAAGCGCTGAAACACACTCATATTCTATGCTGGTGTACACATGGTGGAAAGTTGGTGGCAAATCTCCATAAGCAGAAAAGGCTTTCTCCAGTGTCTCTGCTTCAGTCCCTCCCTGACTGGATGCAGAGTACAGCTTGTGGACTGGACTTTTCCTAGCATTGAAATGGATAAAATGGGGATCCAACTTTGCCAGTTTGATGTCACTCGATCATAAAGAAATGGAAAATGCCTACCTTGAAGGAGGTTGGATTTTCGAGACCTTCTGCTGCACAAGTTTAGAAACTTTAGGCTCTCTACAAGCTGTAAAACAGGTTAGATGTTTAAGTTGATGGTGTGTTTACGAAAAGTATTTCATAACTGCTTTGAAACTTGAAGTAGAGATGGTACCTCTGACACACAGGGGCTGACTGCCGCTCCAGGTCCCATTCTTCTGGCATGTTCTTTTTGAGTCTCCGCTGAGAATATATGTATTGTTGCAGAAAAATTCTACATATTTAATTCTGCCATCAGAGCCTGAAACCTCAGTGACGTATCCATTGTGAAATTGTGTTGGAGGAGGTGGACAGGCTTTTATGGTCAATTCTGTATTTCAAAAAGCAGTGGAATTGGTCACTAAAATTTGTAATGATCCAACAACAAAACAGATTTTTAGAGCATTGTTAAATTTAAAATCTTTACACTTTAAAATGCTGAAAGATCTCAACAGAAGCTGATTTTCTGTGATCTCAAGTTCGGAGAAGCACGACTCCCAGGCATACGTGTAAGCAGCTTTGTCAGTCTCAAAGGGTGTTATAGCGAAAACAGTTGTAATAACTACATAAGTGTCAGCTTACCCTTTATGCATACAGGAGCGCTGCCACTCCAGGTGCCATTGGGAAAGCATGCCCGCTGAGAAGCTCCCTTGAGCTTGTATGGTCTATAGCACAGATACTGAACCGAGGTGAGGATGTCACCTTCCTTGTATCGCAGGAAGAGATCTCCGTGTGTTGGCTTCTTGGGGGTTGCACAGAGAGGTGGTGCTTTTCCTTAAAACATTAAAAATAAAAATAAACTTGCTGAGAAATGAGTCTTAAAGGAATATCTCTGTAAGTGTGAATCCATGAAGCACACTCATATCTTATCATTTATATATATATATATATATATATATATATATATATATATAAATGTAAAAAAAAAACATTTGATTGCACACAACTTGATTGAATATATACATATAAACATACATACACACACACACACACACACACACACACACAGTTTTTTTATGTAAACGGTTTATACTTTATATTTATATGCAATTAGAAATTGAATTGCTATTAAAATATACTCAAGTAAGTAAATATATATATATATATATATATATATATATATATATATATATATATATATATATATATATATATATATATATATATATATATATATATAAATGTACCTGAGACTTCCTGGAAAGTAGCAAAAAACCCATCATAGTTATTGTAGCCATCTGACACAAAACGGATATGCAGAGAGTTTCCAGAACTTCTGATTGGTAAAGGGCTTTCATCCCCACAGTATCTGCCAATCACAGGCGACCTTGGACTGTCCCCATCCCGCACCTCTACATAGTCATATCGACAGCTGTGGTCAGATTCCAGGCTAATCGTTGAAATCCTGAACAAGTGTGAACATTGAGGAAAAACTATATTGAGAAAACATACTGTACAAATTTGCAATATAATAGCTTCTTCAAGATGATTCAGTTGAGAAATATTTAAACTACTAATCATTCATTAGCTCTGTAGAGTAGACACAGTACAGTAGACACACCTGAGTTCCATTGTTGCTCCTTGGCCAACCTGTAGTGTCCATTCACATTTGGCATTGATTGGATAACTTTCTAAAGTCACATGACCATGTGGTCTCTGTATAACTTCTCCACATGCTAAAGTTGGCAAAAAGAGTTTGTGTGAGAAATTATTTATATATTTGTGACAATAAAAAAAATAAAATAGGGGTAAATGTAATGTATTAAAAGGATTCTGTAAAGGACTAAATAACTCACTGAGACAGTCTCCTCCAGACCACCCTCGACGACACGAGGTGCAGTACCTGCCTCGAATGTAGAAATCATCCTTGGCCTGCCAGGTGCCATTGTTGCAAGTCTTGCAGTTATCAAAAATGTTGCAGCCTTATTGGAAACAGAATTTATTTACTTAATAAATAAATAAAGTGTATGAAAACAGCAACTAGAAAACACAAATACATAAAACAAATGAAGTATGCTGAAGCTCATATATTTTTCAAATATCAATTTTGCACAAACGTGTATGCAAAATAAATCCATAATATGAACTGCTGAAGTTGAAAATTACACGTCCATGTCATCTAAAGTTCAAAACTTCTAGGAAGTTATTTTCCTTCTTACCCTGGTGAAGGATGCAGGGGTCACACTCATCCAAAACGTTTCGACAGCAGGGTACGGCGTAGCCCACTTTCGTTCCCTGAGATGGGCATTTACATGAAATCTGCTCATACTCACAGCAGGTACGGCACATGGCGTTCCACTGTGGGCCGGGACATTTATCCTCATGCGACCTAAATACTAAATCAAGCAGACTCACAAGTCAGAGACATACTGTATTGTCTTGCATGCTTTTCTAGAATTCATGTGTCTGACATTAAGTGAACAGTGTCTTCTTCAAATGATTGATCATTTGGCATGTTAGAGGAGAAGTCAATTTATCTTCCTACTCTGTCAGGGAAAAGTCATTATTTTTTACAATCAGTCAGAGAAAGCTGATGTGATGTTTGTGAAGCAATTTTGTGCCAAAGAAAAATGTTAAGACAAGAAACTCCATCTTCAGAGAAATAGTTTATCCAAAAAAATGAAAATTTGCGGACACTGTTCTCAACCCCAGGCCACTGAAGATGTAGATGCGTTTGTTTCTTCATCAGAACAGATTTGAAATCTGGCATCACATTATTTGCTGATAAAAACATCACAAGAATCCACATGTAATCCATATGACTCCAGTACATCAATTAAAGTGAATTGATGTGTTCATAAACAAATCTATGAAGATGTTTTTAAACCTTTAACCCCTTGTATCTGTGTCCATAATCCAAAATACTGTTTCCTCCAGTACAAACTCCATCAGAGTTCCAGAAATCCAGTCATTTCTCCCCAGAGAAATATGCACAGATCAAGCACTTTTTACGAGGCAAAACTGTTCTAAACAAACATGTTAGTTGATGTGAAAGGACAACAGGGGATTCACTTCCTCAGGAAGTGTTATTATGGGTTATTGACTAGCAATGGTTTAAAGTTAAAACACTTTAATGAATAATTTGTTTATTCACGAGATGTTACTTGATGGACTGGAGTCGTGTGGAATACTGTCAAGTTTTTAATCAGCTCTTTGAACTCTCATTATGATGTAATTCTACATTTCTCCAAATCTGTTCCAGTGAAGAAACAAAAACATCTATACAGTATCTTGGAAGGGCTTGAGGGGGAGTACATTTTCAGCAAAATTTCATTTATGGGTGATCTATTCATTTAAGTTCTCAACCATGTCTTGGCAGGTCAGGTCATGCTTTAGTCATAGATCTGATTACCAGTCTTGTAATTATAGTCCCTGGTCTTTCATCGCCCCTCAGAAATTTAGCTGTAACCATAATATAGATAAAAGGTGAGCAACTGCGATAATTATGCAACAGTACTATAATTATAACTCTGCTTCTGTTTCTGTGGAAGCCAGATTCCCGTCTGTGTCTCGCTATCTTTGTGTTTGCAAAAAAAGGTTCCTATAGTCATTTCCTGGCGCATTTATCTCATGTCTGTTTTTCTCATTTGAAAGAAAATGTCCAAAGAGATTTATGCACATCAAGCACATGTATCCAGGTTTACTAAACACTAAACAGAACTGACCATGAATTAAACCTCTGTAAATTCTGCAAATGATTATGTCAAATTTGAACACAAGAACAGCTGATGAATATTTACACAGATTCACAATTTTCACCAAGTCTCATATGACAAAGGGACACTCATCTAAATCTGATCCTTAAAGCACATTTTAATGGAATGTAACCTGCAGAATAACATTAAGTGGTGTTAAAGGACAAAACATACAGTTGGATAAACACACTTTCCAGTGGCTGTGGTATTTAAATTACACAGTGCATTGCAATAACAGTGTTTGTGTCAGAAAAACATAGTCATTATTCTTGAAAGCAAATGTTACAGTTTTTACAAAACTCTTACCATTGGGCCAAGATGCTCCAGTGCATAAAAGCTGAAGGAGATAAAGAAAGATAGGGAGTGAACCAGCATGGTATCCACACTTAGGGGACATCCATCTCCCTGCGCTCACAGCCAGCTGGCCTGAGGGAAAGAGCATTCTTCTGCCAAGACTTCTGTTGTCAAATGAGCTCCTTCAACATGAGGCCAGTGATTAGAACCCCCCAGTCTCTCTGTCTTTCCTCTCTCTTCTCTCTCAGACAGTTCCTCTTGCTTCACTCTCTCCCTCAATTTACAGTCAGCTGCAGTTTCACTGCTCAACTGTTGCTGTGACGTAAGACGTTTGATACAGAGCAAGGGGAAACCTTTAACCCTTCTCTTACCAATGTCATCTTTGTATATTTGTTCGACACAGTTACCAAGTTACTTCTAAATATTCCTCTTCCAGCAAACCTAACTGTTGTAGCAGCTTAAATACAGTACAAAACAGTAAATGTAGTTTCTAGAGAAGTGTAGTGAAGTCTTTAATAATAAGAATTTAGGTTATAATTTCTGTACTGACTATGTACTATAAATATATATATATATATATATATATATATATATATATATATATATATATATATATATATATATATATATATATATATATATATATATATATATATATTGGCACCATGTCACTGGTCAAGCAGATAATGGGATATGGGAATGTATTCTACAAATGACTGACTTTGAGAACTCTCTCTCTCTCTCTCTCTCTCTCTCTCTCGAACCCCTCCCCCATCTGTTTCTCCATTTAACTGGTCCATTTGGATTATTTTCTTTACATGCAGACTTTCAGCCTTCTGCTGTAACTTTCACTTTTGATATGAGAAAAATGTTTGTGATTCTCTAAGGTTGGTGTCTCAAAGACAGATGTAAGATATTTTTTTTGTTTGCTAGAATGGTTCAGAAGGACAGACTAAAGAGGAAAACATTTCCCGTTTGTTTTGAGTTCCCATGGAAACTGAGTTTCCATGTTCTTAACTGTTCCCTACACGCATTCTGTCTGAACGAAGAAAACTCCCTGCTCTTATGACTGTGATGATTAACAAATGTGTCACAAGACACACACAAAAAAATATGCTGCTGGTAAACAACTGTTGATCTGACCTAGCAATATTTATAATTAGACAAGTATAGTCCAATGATACTTTTGTTTAAAATAGGATCTCTGCAAAAAGCCTTAACGGTTTTCCAGTTTATTTTTTATTACTGCCTGTTTCCACCCTCTCTTCACCATACCATGTTCCATATAAACCCTCCTCAAGTTCTTTTCATTCTCTTTATTCAATAAAATCTGTTCCCAAATCCATGCACCACTGCAGCTTTGCATGTTTATGATTGAGTGTATATTGAAAACAAATTCTAAGATGTTTGTTTCTTCAGAATGATTAGCAGTTTTACGACTATTGAAGTCAAACGTCAATGTGTCCAACAGCATATGCACATAATACATTTACTAAAATGACCTACATGTTTGTTGTTTGTTTTGTTTGTCGAGGGGTTGTCAGAGATGTTTTACATGCAACGCTGACATTTAATTTGTTTCAGCTGTGGCAGCTACATGCAAACAAATTCCACAGGACCCTAGTGAAAAATAAATATACTTGATTGTATTTAAAATGTATTTAATTCATGGTAAGTATACTAAAAATAGATTGATATGTCTATATTGAAAAAAAAAAACATTCTAAATGTAATTATTTCATGCTTTCATCAAGCACAAACTTAATTGCAGTGCAAATTAATTTGTAAATTACTATACTTTTTACAAACACATTTGGTGAAGGATGAAATATATATATTCATCTTAAAGAAGATACACTGGCTAGGTTGTATATTCCATCTACAACATGTTTGAAACTTGTTAAAAGTGAATTCCACAGATTCATACCCATATAAACTAACTGGATGGAAACTTTGAAAGAGGACGCTACGTCATAACCCCAATGACACATCCATGCTCACTCAGCACAACAACTTGTGTTGATAAGGGACAAATGAATGGGGAAGTCATGGCCTAGTGGTTAGAGAGCTTGACTCCTAACCCTAGGGTTGTTTGATCCCCCAAGTGCTCCCCGGGCGCTGCAGCATAAATGGCTGCCTACTCCAGGAGTGTGTTCACTGCTGTGTGTGTGTGTTCACTGCTGTGTGTGTGTCCACTGCTGTGTGTGTGCGCACTTAGGATGGGTAAAATGCAGGGCACGAATTCTGAGTATGGGTCACCATACTTGGCTGAATGTCACGTCACTTTCATGAATCTTATCTTATGATCCTGCAGATGTATGAAGGCCATATAATGTATATATAAAGGAAACAAGCTAATTTCTCATCTAAGACTATGGCACAAGAGACAATATCACATTCATGTGAGGGCAGAGTTTCCAAACACTACTTTTACCTACAGCACAAATGTAACAGGGATTTACAAATAAATTCAATTTGTTAAATATTTAAGTAATACTTCAGTAATTTATTTTAGTTGAATTCTCTGTTGACCTGTTATTTTTAAATGTGCATTACAATACACTGTATTTGACTTCTACTTGTTGAGTATAAAAATAGTATACTGTAGATTAAAAGAACTGTTTTGAGTTGCAAATAATTATAATCATAATTCATAATGATGTCCTACTTTGTATAGTTACCTTTTCAATAACCTAACCACACTTCAAATAGTGCTTTTCATGGTTTAAAGCAGCTTTACATACACATGTGACACTGGACCAAAGAGCCAGTCTTTATGTGTATATTTGCAATAGCCATAAATACATTTTATGGGTCAAAATGATACATTTTTACTTTATGCCAAAAATCATAAGGATATTAAGTAAAGATAATGTTCCATGAAGGCATTTTGTAAATTTCCTACCATGAATATATATAAACTTAATTTTGATTAGTAATATGAATTGCTAAGGACTTAATTTGAATGAATTTAAAGGTGATTTTCTCAATATTTCTCATATATAAATGAATCACACTGGCAGTTTTAAAGGGATATTTGAATCTTTATTGAGATGATCACATACTTTGTACTTCTATTCAGGGGCAGTCACAATAAATCAGTGTATAAGCAATACTGGCTACTTGCACAGCTGTATAACTTATGATAGAAAAAGACTGTTATCACTTATTGAAAACCTACACTTGCCTCTGGATGTTTTGAGTTAGACTCAACTACCAAATAAGAAACATTCAAGAAGCGTTACTGATGGTGTGTTCTACTTAGCATCTCTTGCTCGAGGGCACTCCAAAGGGAATAGGGCTTCTCTCTAAAATATTCATGGACATTCTGGACAAAGTTCACTAAAACGTGCATCTGTAATGAGAAGGAACACCGAGGGAACAGACACTTCAGTACTTGGCCACTTTGGCACACACTCTGCTCCGCTCTGCAACATTGTGACAACACTCAGTCACTGTATTTTATCGTTGGTCCATTTCATACCACCTACGTAACTATTCTAAGTTGCACTAACAAAGTAAAAGATTAATGGACCATTAAATATATTAGAAAAATGTGGAATGGAAAATGGATTGAAGTGTCTGCTTAACATGAGGTTTTATGTTCAAAAAGTATAATTAATAATTTTAATATATGACAAATTGCTTATGATGCCCCTTGTTTGTAAGAACCTCTGTATGAAAGTATAGCTTTTTTAGATTAATTGCCAAAATCACTTACAATATAGCTTCTTACTCTTATTATTTGCTTTGCTGAATTACAATTAGAAAGCCTGTCTAAGTGATTAATATGTTTCTTCTGGTTATGTTTGAGCTGGCCCGATGATGAAGCAGCCTGGAGCAGACAAACAGTCTTTTTCAATATTTTATTAAGGTTTATTTTTGAGTTGTTGTTAGTCAGGTCTCTAACTTTCTTCCACAAAACAACCTGCATCTGGCTTTATAAGTGTCCGTTCCACATAGGCTGTACCTGATCTTAATGTTATCCTGCAGCGGGCTGAAAGGTGCCTCCAGATAAGCCGTCCTCATTCTACCGGACTTGTCTGATGCATTTCAAGCTAATGACATAGAGCCCATACAACATGACAAAACCTTTTCTTAAAAGACCGGCTCACAGTCTCTGCACCAATCTCCTTTCAGACAAATTGGCCAGGATGAAAGAACAACACCAGTAACCCAACCTAGCAGAAACAGGCCTCCTTGTCAACCCTTCCATCCATAAAACATAACAACATCTCTATACAGATAAGCTTATTTGGTTTTCTTTGACCTTCTAGCAGCTTTTCAGTGCAGACTTGTTATCTAGCGGGCATAGAACCCAAGTTTTAGATTTTTACGGATAAACCACTGTTTTTGTATATTCATTCAATAAATATGTTCTAAACATTTTAGTGTATTTAGAAACCCCATGTTTTTATATATTGCAGAACTTCCCACAAGTAACAGTTCTGTCATTCTGCTGCAGGGTGCATTTATGTAACTCACTGCTTAAACATCAATGTACGATGCCACATTGGATCAACAATATGCGACTGAATAATAACTTCTGCAAAGTCATCAGTTTGAGATCTCTCGAGATGCTGTTTGTAAATGTCCATATGAACTAAGTTTTTAGGAAAAACCAATGTCTCTATATGCAAACATCTCATTTTGGGAACCTGCAAACAGGTATCTAACACCCAAATCACAACATATCCTAGTTTTCTCAGCAGGTCCAAAGCTCCAAAATCTGTGTGTGCGCATTCATGTGAAGTGTGACAGAATGGTGGCAGGGGGAGGATTTAGGCACAACACCTGCAGCTTTTTCATGCTCGTGGCCAGACATTTTGGGAACATGGTCTGACCAGCTGTATGTCTGGCAGTGCATTCAAGTAATAAGTAACGAGTCAAAACAGAATGACAGTAGAATCAGCTCTCCCATGACAAAACAACCCAGAATGTTGTGACCACAGTACCACATCAAATCAATTTTTAACAAATGGATGTTGAAAATGTCATTGTTGAAAAAGAAAATGGATTGTTTAATGGTGACCTTTTAAATGTACTAAACCTACTGTTTATATAAATAAATGTTGTGTAGCTGGTCTGTCGCGAGTACTCTTGCTGCAATGGCAGTGTTGGAGGCCTTTGGCAGTATGGCAGCTGTGACCATCATGTGTGCATGGTTGGCGCTTGATGTCCCCGCATTTATTCCCAATCTGTGGTGTGAGAGCTGCAAGTCATTGCCGTTTGCTGCATGACTCCAGTAGGGATTGATTGTTTGGAGGTTCCTTTCAGAACTCAATGTGTTTGCGCTGTCTGGTGGACTGCACACACACACCAGTCAATATTATTCTGGACTATCCTCTTGACTCAGACTCAACATTGTTTATGTGTCTGCTGTATTTACACTGTAAACTTTTATTACATTATCTGATTTGCTTGTTTTGTTTAGATGTATCCTCATGCTTATATGCTTTTTAAAATGCCTTGAACACTATATAAAGATAACATTATCATAAGTATTGCTAATAATGCCTTCAAATGCAGCTGGGAAACCTGTATTGTGTTATTACAAAACAAAAGAATTGCCTGTTTTGATGGGCTATGATGATAGGAACGTTTAGCTCATGTGCGTGTACAGCTTAAGTACTATTCATTTATCTATGTGTAAAACTTTTGAAATAAGCAAAAGTTACTGAGTGCCCCTTTAAGTAGAAACCCGCCAACAAATCGCGCCACGTAACTGATAGTTCGCTAGAGTCCTGAGTCTCAGTCGTTTACGCAAATAAATAGCTACTGTGGATAAATTTAGAACATATTAAATCCGAATACTTTCCAGTGTGTTTACCAGAAAAGTCTAAACATCGTCATCTATCCATTTCGTCGATAGCATCCCCCTTGGAGAAATATGAAACCACATTTGCCAAGTCTCGTGATCTGGTTTTGGTCACATGATTCGCGTGCATGCGATTGTAGCTGTACTGAAGGCTGCAAGAGTTTGGGAGGAGATGCAGGGAACATCGCATAGGAGAGAATAATTCATAATGATCATAATTTAGCCATAGAAAACTCAAGTAAGAAGAGGTAAATGGAAAGCGAAATGTACTAAATGCGTTTTGAAATCATGAACGCCGCAGGCAAGGTGAAATTATGCGCGTCACTTTTCATGTGGCTTGGAATAGTTACCTGGATTGGAAATATGAAGTTGCATCTTTGGTTCGTATTTGTCCAGCAATCTACTGAACGGGACGTTGTACTTTCTGTTGCAAACGAGCAGGTAAATATTTCTAAAAGACACGCGCCGGTGAACGCAGGATGGAGCGATGGAAAAACTTTTAGTATTCTGGAAAACGCGATCGAGCACCGGGTCTTCTGGAGCGCGTGGCTGGATGGTCTCTCCACTCGTGTTTTTGACGTGGAGCACGAGAGGAAGTGGAGAGAGCAGGTCCGGGACGCTCGGGTGGTTGTGCTGGAAGCGGGGTGCGGCAGACCCACAAACCGTCTAGCGACCTTCGCCGACGGCACGAGAGCATGCGTGCGATACGGCATCGACGCGGATCAAGTGCTGGGAGAAACGCTCTCGTATTATCTAGCGGAACTGCTTGGGATTTCCAACCTTCCGCCTTTGGCGCTTTCCAAACTGAACTTGTCCAGCGAGCAGTGGGCAAGTGTGCGAGGAGATATCGAGGCGTTAGAGTGGTCGCCAAATGCCATTGTTTCTCTCACTGAGTTTATCCCAAATGTCACTGGAGTGTTTATTCCATTGCATTTGCGGAAACAGCAAGGAGCAAGTCTGCAACTCTCTGCTGAGAATGCATCCAACGTGACTGTAACGTATCTGGTTGAGCTAATGCAATGGAGTGATCTAGTCATATTTGATTATTTAACAGCCAACTTTGATCGAATTGTCAGTCACATTTTCAGTCTCCAGTGGGACGCGCGCGTGATGGAGAGGACCACTAATAACCTTCTCAAAACAATCAACGGACATTTGCTTTTTATTGATAACGAGGCAGGGCTTGTTCACGGATACAGAGTGCTTGACTTGTGGGAACGATATCACCGGCTACTGCTGGGTTCGTCGTGTATTTTTCGCAGAAGTACAGTCCGGCGTATTTCTGAGTTGAAGCGCTCCGGAAACAGCGCGAAGCTGCTGTGTGAACTGTACCTCGCGAGGGAACCGTTGGCGCGCGAGCTGGGCTGCCTGTCTGAAGAGCACGCGCTTACGTTGCAGAACAGGATTGATGTGGTTTACAAACACATTAAGCAGTGCGCAGAAATCATGTAGACATTTGCGAGTTAAGGTTTTTCTGTTTGTAGGTGCTAAAAATACATTGCTGTCTGTACTGTTATCGGTTCATTCCAATGTGAATTTTAATGCTTAGCAGAATTAATGAATAACGTGGCAGAATAGGGATTATTATAATAACAATTATTGTTTAGTCTATGGGTCGAAACATTCCCCCTATCCTGCTGAAAAATAAATAAGTAAATAAGATCATAAACCAGCTTAAGCTAATGTCTACTGGTTTTAGAAAAATTTGGGGAGCAAGCTGGTTTAAGATGTTTTGCTTTCATAATGGTCCAAAATAATTATTCAATAATAAAGAGTAAATGGATCTTATAGTCTAAAACACTGTTGCATATTTGTGTGTATGCTAAACTTTTGATATTTTATATATTTTATTATATTTATGGATTCACCCCTTAACTTTAAATGAATGTCAAGTGTTGAGTGCTGTTGTTACACCTGCCACACCCAGGTGAGTTGTAACACAGAAAATGTACTCGATTAAAAATCTATATGTTATTTTATTTTATACATTTTTCATTAATATCAATTTACATTTTGTTCAATTCTGTGCAATATCTGAAGGTCCAATAAAATTAATTTTCAAAGAAGTGTTGCAAAACCTCCCTGTCTGTTCAGCCATGATGCTTCTCATTTCAATATCATGAGATCATCTTAGCATTGGTTGAATGTGAATAGGCTTGACAGAATGATGTATTGACTGTTCAGTGCAGCTTTATTATGAATGCTGAGACAGCAATGCCTTTCTGTATTATACCATCATCTTTATCAGTAATATTGACCTCCATGATTGATATACTCTACAAAACCCTTCCTGAAAAACAATTACATGCATTATCTTCCTAGCTCAGAGTTATGCTTTATTACTGTATTTGTCCCCATTTTTATTGGTGGAGTTACTGTATGTTTGGTTCCAGAAATCAGATGTGATGGAGGCAAGGTTAACTGTCACTAAATATTAAAGTGAAATTGTAGAGCAAAGTTTCATCAGAACACAACTTTGTGGCATCATGTCAACAGTTGCAGAAATGCTTGTTTAAGATGCAATATACAGCTATAGGCATGTGGAAGAAATACCATTTTGTGAGAATTGGGAGAGGGACATCATTGAAACAAATATAGTAGAACAGAGGGCTCCATTCCTGCATTTCCCTACAGACTCTCATTCCTTTCATGGCCTGTGTTGAGGGGGATTCTGTTTCAAAGGCATTTGCAGCTTTCATCAACATCGCTCATACCCTCTTTAAGCTATTTTTTCTTGACTTAGGGATAAGGAACACTAACAACAAAGTGAGCTTTTTAAATACTTTTCTATGCCACATATCTTTTAAATAATTCATGTTGGTATGACTTATGGTTTATACAGAGGGAGCAGCAGAAGTGATTAAGTGGAGGTCAGAGGTTAAGCAGAGGGGAATGTTTATACCAGATCAACCACCTGCCCAATCACTCACTTTCCATGTCAAACACAGCTCACAACCACAGCTAAATATGTTGACTCTTACAGTTTGCAGATCATAAACTATATCAGTAAGTCTACTTTATTGAAATTGTAGGATGCTGGTGTTGTGTTTAGCATACATAACAAGCCTTTGAATTCATTGGTTTGTTTATTTTATTCTGTTTCCATCTTAAATAAAAACAATATTTTCTAAATGTACACTACTGTTTGAACATTCAGGGTTAGAGCTAAATACTTTTATTCAACAAGGGTGCATTAAATTGATCTAATGTGACAGCAAATACTGCTCTTCTGAACTTTCTATTCATCAAAGAATCCTGAAAGAACAAATCTCATGCAAAATGTTAAGCAGCACAAGTGTTTTCAACACAGTAATAATACAGTTATTTTGCATGTAATAATGATACGTTTATTTTGTTATTTTGCACACACACACACACACACACACACACACACACACACACACACACATATATATATATTAACTTTTTTTCTCACAATATATCCAAAGTTCTGTCATGAAACTTTAGGTACCGCAGTCAGGGCAAACTCAATCTGACATAATGACATCATTATAACATGGCACAAGTATAGAGGGTTTTCACAGCGCGTCATCAGACCGGAAGTCGGCCATGTTGGAGGCACTCCGCATCACAATAAAGCACTGGCACTGAAGTATATCCCGAACGTCGTCAAGGAAAATGGTTAATTATTGCCGTGTTTCAGGTTGTACTAATAAGACAGCTCGAGAATAATAGTGTGTGGGTTTTTTTGGGGTGTCAGATTGTACATGTGCATTTATATGATAGAATAAAATACTATGAAACTAACTCAGATAGTGTACAGTGTAGATAGCAAACTGGGAGTCTTTGAAATGAAAAAAAAAAAAAAACCTGATTGAGAGTCACTTGGCTACACCTTGAGTATCGCAATGATATCATACAGTTAAGTATAGGTTGATTAAAGACGTTATCGCATTACTTACTTTGGCCTTTACAATACAACGGTCGTTGATAACTTGGTACTGCGTCTCCCTCACCCATCCACACACCATCTGGTTATAAGCCTCCAAACCCTTGTAGGATTTAAGGTCTTCCGCTGTGTATGGGCTCGTCGAGAAAACCAGGTAGTTGACTATATCGGGATATGCAAGGAAGAATATGAATATGAAGGAAGAATCACCGGGTCGTCACGGATCCAAGAAGAGGGAGCTAACTCGTAGGGATCTGCACCGCCAATAAATCGTAATTTCTCGAAATATCGCGCCTTTTCTTGTGGTCCAATTCCTTCCCTACATGCCTTTGCATCTTGGGCACGTTTTGTTGAACTTGTCGGTTGTTTAGACATGGCTACATTCACTTAAAGTATCCAAAGCGCACTATACTCCATTGTACTCCGTTCAGTTTTTTACACCGAGTACCTCCACAACCTCCACGGGTTACCGCCCAGAACGTGACGTCGGTGAAAACCCTCTGATTCATGTATTTCATATATGGGGGTTATTTCATATATTTGACCCTGGACCACAAAAGCAGTCTTAAAGGTGCAATGTGTAATATTTAAAACGATCTATTTACAGAAATGCAATATAATATACATAACTATGTTTTCAGTGGTGTATAAAGACCTTACTTGATTAGCAGTTATGTTTTTATTACCTTAGATTGAGCTATTTATGTCTACATACACTGCAGGTCCCCTTTAAACGGAAGTCGCCACCATGTTTCTACAGTAGCCCTAAACAGACAAACTGCTCTACAGAGCACGTTACATAACTTTGTTGTTCTTGTGAATAAAACACTGGCACAATGATTAACAAGTACATTAACATTAGCAATAACATAAGATTTATTGAAAAAAGTTAATATAATTCCTTAATTTACATTTGTAAAAAAATCTCACTGCTCTCTGCTCTCGTTTAGCAACGACATATTTACCTGTGTCGGCCTCCTTAGCTTCTATAAAGGGAGGGGTGAGCGGGGGACTGAGCCGTTGGTTGCAATTCGCACCCTCACCGCTAGATGTTGCTAAAATCTACACACTGTACCTTTAAGTGTCAATTTTTCAAAATTTAGATTTATAAATCAACTGAATGCTGAAAGTATGGTTTATTAGGATTGGATAATATTTCGCCGAGATATCACTATTGAATATCTGGAATCTGAGGGCGCAAAAAAAAAATCTAAATACTGAGAAAAAAAAAAAGTAGATCTATTCCACCAAGAACCAAGACGAAGACGAAACACATTAGCATTGTCATATACATTTCCACACCAACCCCTCAAGAGTTGTCATCATATAAATATTATTATTACTGTATTTTTGATCAAATAAGTGAAACTTTAAGTATAAGTAATTTCTAAGTATCTACTAACCTCAAACTTGTGCTTTTCCAACTTTAAACCTGAAGCTCAGAAAGTTGAGCCAAAAGTAAGTTCTGTATTTGAAGCGAAGCTATAGGCATTATGTAATGGCCTCAGAGACAAGGCCTTACTCTATTTTTCAAAGGTCTGTGGTTTTGTGTACTGCTGTAGCTTTTTATTTTACAGTGATATATGGTGCAGCTTTTAGACTTTATCGGCTTTTTAATATTTTCCAAACTTCAACAAAAATGAGTCCAATTCCCTGTTGTGAAGGTGTCAAAGTATGGTTAAAATATTAACCAATTTCCGCCTCTATGGAACACAAATAATTTGCTCAGCCTCCACACGAAAGACTTTCCCCTCTCTGTGCGCCACTAACAATGATGGAACTAAATAGAATCCATCTATAATAATGACAAATACATGGAGCCGAGTGGAAGTGTGAGAAGTTTGAGTTGGATCACCATCAATCAGAAGAGACGTGGGAGTTGCAGAATGGCGAGGTGGGCGTAAGCATGAACTTATAGAGAATTTAATGACTCTGTTTTTCAGAAATTTCACAACCTTGGCACATGAATGTGTTGTGCATTAGTGGAAAGATGTACATAAAATACATTTTCTTTATTATTTTGCCAGTAAAAAAACTCTTG
Organism: Carassius auratus; assembly: GCF_003368295.1. Classification (NCBI taxonomy): domain Eukaryota; kingdom Metazoa; phylum Chordata; class Actinopteri; order Cypriniformes; family Cyprinidae; genus Carassius; species Carassius auratus. The sequence goes on along the minus strand of NC_039249.1, from coordinate 22,929,060 downwards.
CCTGTTTTAGTAAGATTTCGAGAGAAATATGTGCTCATGAATGCACTGTTTGTTGTAGTAAATCTCCTACTCATGCACACAAACACATGTGTACACACATGCAATTCATGAGTTACTATGGAAGAACAGAGGCCAGGCCAAAGCACTCTGTAGCAGACTGGCAGTAATTGGCAGCTCTCCCTCACTCTCCCCAGGCCCTATTTTGCTTCAACACTGAGGAAAATGGAAGAGCCATAAAAATAAATAGGAGAATGGCACACAGTGCATCCCCCCTGTGTTTCCCTCTACTGATCTCAAAGCACATTGAGCACAGAGGAAAAATGGCTCTTTCACGAGCCCCTACCAGCCCCAAGACACCACTTCCTACATCCTAATAGCTCAGAATAGATGAAGTCATCCCTTTTGTCAAAAGTAAAGTAATGGCCTCATCCACAGAGTCACACTCACAAAGCTCCACACATAAGCCCTGGTCCTCTTTCATAATACATTCTAACTATAAAGAGGGATTTCATTTGTGTACATATATATATATATATATATATATATATATATATATATATATATATATATATATATATATATATATATATATGTGTGTGTGTGTGTGTGTATATATATATATATATATATATATATATATATATATATATATATATATATAAGCATGACAAAATTTGTAAGATTACAAAGTTTAGAACAGAATTGTGTGTGTGTGTGTGTGTGTGTGTGTGTGTGTGTGTGTGTGTGTGTGTGTGTGTGTGTGTGTGTGTGTGTGTGTGAATAAAGTTTGGAGTCTTAACGTTTTTTTGTTATGCTTTTGAAATTGTAAAAGAAAAGTGTATTCTGCTCACCAAGGCTTATTTTTTTTAATTAATTAATTGAATGTATAAAATGTTAATATAATCACCATTTAGAATAACAGTTTTCTATTTATATGTTTTAAAATGTATTTTATACCTGAGTTTTCAGCAGGAATTACTCGATTACTCATTCTAATTGATTTGGTGCTCAAGAAACATTTCTTCTTATTATTATCAATGTTGAAAGCAATTATGCATATTAATAATATATTAAGGAATCTTAAATATATATATATATATATATATATATATATATATATATATATATATATATATATATATATATATATATATATATATATATATATATATATATATATATGAAGAGTTCAGATGCAAAAACCTCTAAATGCCATCTGAAATTTTCATCTAAAATTAGGATTTTTATCAAGGTCCTATGCTTAGGTTGAGTCATTTTACTTTAATTGTGATGTGCAGGTCCTTTTCCAGGCTAGTAAAGTGAAATAACTGAATATAAATATAGGAGCCTGATAAAAATCCTAATTTTAGATGAAAATTTCAGATGGCATTTAGAGGTTTTTGCATCTGAACTCTTCATATATATATATTCATTTATTTAAAACGTGATATTTTTTAATGAATAGGAAGTGTTCAAAAGATTATATTTGTTTGAAATGTCAGATTTTTTAACGTTAACATGTTTTTTTTTTTTGTTTTTTTGTTTTTTAATGTATAATCATATTTGTTTCATTTCATTTAAGTGGCTCAGAGATTTAGTTGTATTGATCTTTCTTCACGTTTGCTAAAAAGTGCCTGAAGTAGCAATATGATGTTATCCATCCTCCATAATAAGGTTTTACACACACACACACACACACACGCACACACACACACACACACACACACACACACAGACACACTGTGTATATTCAGCCACCAGGTGGCGGTCTGCTGTAACAAAGTGGACTCCTGCTCCTACCATTTGTGTTCCACTCTTGTCATAATGTAAACAAAAAAAAAACTAAGGGGTTTTTACAAGTTTTTAACCCTTGTGCATTTTAAAAAGGAAAGATAAAAATAGATCATAGATATGATTCTATCAAATAGTGCACAATATTTTGGAAATGTTAAACCCATAAAATCATGTCTAGTTCCTTGTCTGCCTCATGCCCCTCCTCTCCCAGTACCCCCTTGCACCTTGCTCTCAGGAATCTCCAGACAAGGGAATGCCTCAGGATTCCCTCAGGAGTGCTGATACTTCCTCCCACATTAAATGTCTTAGAGCACCAGGTGATGCAAATATTTAGTTTTCCCTGCTCCAAGAGTGGTCAGTGCAGTTTATATGCTCAGTCAGGGCTTATTGTAATGGGTAAGACCCCCACCGGGGGACAGTCAGTATGGACCACATTTTCACTCTTCCAAACAGCAAACACACTTTCCCTTTACACAAAGGAGAACAAGGAAGGAATGCTAATCACCTGCCCATCAAACTACCACGTTCAGTGGGATGTCAGGGCCTAAAATGGGTAGACACATTAGTCAAATTTTTGTTTGCATTGTCAGATGAACAGGGTATAGTATTTTTTTTTTTTTTTTTTTTTTTTTGAGAATACAGTCTTTTTTACTGTTAAATGCCATCAAATGTATAGTTTTTGGAAGTGAAAATGATGAGTTACTCTATAACAGTGTCTGCATGACACATTGATTATATTTAAATAATGTTTCTTCTCATTTTTGTAACAAAAACTCATTGTCAGTAACAAAGTAACAAAGAAATGAGGGTTTTGTATTACATGTTATGTTATACAAATACGTGTTTCACATTGTGTTGTGCATGTGTTTGACCATGTACACTGACTATGTGTAAGTATTGGACATTTTTTATGGACAGGCCACTTACAGTGAACCCTGATTCATTTTGTGGCTTTCTAATGTGCCACCTGTGTTATTATTATCTATTAAAAAAAGTTAAAAAGCAGATTTTAGTATAATAACATTTTATCACTTAATTATACATACATTTATGTGTTGTAAAATATACTGTACTTACAAAAAATATGGCTTTTTTTTAAGGGCCACTTATTCTGTTTATTCAGTTCACTGTTAGTTTAAAACAAACTTCACTTCCTCTCATCAAACATGTAGCTCCATTCCAAGCTCGGTGCAGTCTGAGAGCTCATGCGGGACTTTTAAAGATCCCCCGCAGGGGAGAAGAGAGTGAGTGCCACACTTTCACTTGGCAAAACAGCGAACATACCTTCCCTTCATTGTCACACAAAAGATTACAAGCAGGAAATGCTAATCGTCCGCCCGTCAAATTATCACAAGTCTGAGGTGAGCTGCTCTGTTAACTGTCATCCCTGCAGAGCCGCTGGGCTTCTGACGGTTTCATCTGCCCTCAGAAAGAGACATCCACGGAGGCTCAAACAGTGGCTCAGGCTCCCAGAACAAAAACAGTCCAGGCTCCAGGGATGTGGGCTCATTATTAGTATGCATGCCGTTGTGTTCTTCCATTGACTTTTGCACTAAGGACAAGGCCAGAGAAGCACTCTTTTATTAAGCAACGGGGAGCTTATCTTATACATCTGTGAACCGCTCCACTGCGTATGCAGGCAGATGAATGTTATCTCATTACTGGTGTCTGTCTGTGCATCAAACGTGTAGAATGTGATATGGTCTGTGTTGAGATGGAAATTTAAATTATGGCATTGTGTATATTCAAAATATAAAATAAAGTTGAGTCTTAAAGGGACAGTTCACCCAAGAATGAAAATTCTGGCATCATTTACTCATCTTCATGTTGTATGCATGAGGTTTTTTCTTGCGTGGAACGCATAAAAGAAGATATTTTGAAGGATGTTCCAACTGTTTTTGTGTGTACAATGAAAGTCAGTGGGGTTCAAAACAACACTGAGCCCCACTGACTTTCATTGATTGGCTAAAAAAAAATCTTCTTTTATGTTCCACAGAAGAAAGTCAGTCATGCGGTTTTGGAAAGAGATAAGGATGAATAAATGATGGTGGAATGTTCACTTTTATGTAAATGTGTTGCTATTTTTCTTTTTCTTTTTTCTTATAGTTCTTTTTTTATACTTTAATCTATAGTAATTTTGCTATGTGCTTTTGTCATTTTATTTATTTATTTATTTCAATATTCCTGAATAGTTTTGTAGTCATTTTCTATTTGGCAACATTTCTGTTTTTATGTTCTGTTTTGCTTTTTCCAGCCTCATTTCATGTAACAGAAAGTCTTATGAACAGTTTTAGTTACTAATAACAACACTGATTCGAGCATCAGGAAACAATATATGAGACTAAGGTGATCTAGTATAATGTATTTTCTGAACTCTAATTTAGATTCTCGGCTGTATCTTGTTTTCTTGCTTAACATCGAACATTAATGAATACTTCAGTTTTAGTTTGAAACTTGATATTCCCATCACAGCTGGCTGTTAATACAGTGCCTCGTGCTAATATTAGGCAGGCATGCTCACTCTGTCTCACTCATTGTGTTCTCGCCTCCATCCAAAAGCTTGAAAGTTTTTTTGCTTCTCTATTCCTTAATCAAATCCCCCATTACACCCACCACACACCCAGCCTCAGGCTGCAGAAACGCACAGAGCGGGAGGCAGCACGTCCCTATTCAGACACACACCGCCATCCACAAAAGCGCCAACAACCCACAACCCATCCGTCACACTGACACCCACCCACCTCCTCCCCAGCTCCCCAGTCCTCGGCCACCCTCGCCCCAAAACAAGAGAGGGTTTTGGGGTAGCACACACTCCAAACACCTTCACATAGAACCCGAACCACCCGGCCTGCGGCTCCCTTTTGTCCTGCTCCGGCCGGGCCCCCTGCACAATGTGACTGGGCAGGAACAGAGAAAAAAGGGAGTGTCTGGGCTGAGGCACTGGACCCGCCCTCACCAGCCCTCTTCTCTCCGGTCACCAGCAGCATCTCTTGTGTGGGGCTCTCAGAGGGGTTGGTAAGGCCTGCCCCCCATTGCGCTGATACCACAACAATAAACTGGTGTCCATTCACAGTCAGAGTGGCTGTCCTTTGCTGCATCCAAAATGTCCACAAAAGTGATGCATTGATGTTGAAGAGTCTTAGTTTGGGCTTCTTTTGACAGTGTCTAAGACTTAGATGAAAAGTACTTTTCTTACCACGGTGTGAAAGTTATTGTGCTGCTGTCCCACTTGAGTCAGTGCTTTTTTAGCACTCTATCAAATTCATGATTACTATTGAAATTTGAGACATAGATAAGGTAAGATGGCTATTCAACAAGATTCAGCTTCATTATTCTCCTGTTTTTGAGGTTTCAGCACACAATAAGTGAAACCTTGCGAGCATTAATTAAGACTACTCTTAAACATGGGCATGTTATTTCAACCCTCGAAATGATTTTTTATTGCAACATAGTGAATCCAGGCTGATTTTGTCATGTTTAAACCAAAATAAATACACTTCCATTCACAAGTTTGGGGTTGGTGAACTGTTTTTGAAAGAAATCACTTATGTTCAGCATATACTGTACAGTATTTGCAGAAAAAATACACTAAAACCACTACTGTTGTGAAGTTTTTTTTTACAATTTCAAATAACTATTTTCTATATCAATACACTTTAAACATGTATTTTTTCATTGTTGAAAATGGTAGTGCTGCATAATATTTTTGGCAACCATGATGCATTTTTTTAAGGATTCTTTGATGAATGGAAGTTCAAAAGAACATCATTTGATTTTAAATATATATATATTTTTTCTGTAACAATATATAAATTTTTAACCAATTCAAAGCAACCTTGCTGAAAAAAAATCCTTAACAACTATTAATGGATAACAAGTTTAATAGTATATTGCAGGAAACATGATTTTATATTTTATATAAAATAATAGCAGTATGCACTATGTTGGCTTCACTGACATACATACAATCACCCCACACTCTGGAACCTCTGCGGTACTTGTACTTTTTTTAGTCGCTCCTATTTCGTAACACAGAGCTCCCTGTTGCTAAAGTACCATTCAAAGGCAGCAGTGTGGAATGCAGGGATTCCGCCAGCCCCATGCCCTTTCCTGAGCGGGCATGTGCCACTCAGACAGCAGGGGCCACAACCTCAAATTACGTTGCATCCCAATACAAGAACCCTGCTGTGCAGGGAGGAGTGCAGATAGAATAGTAGCACACACTCGCATTAGCGGGACTGTTTGTAATTCAATGTTTGTGTGAGGGTAAAAACAGAGAAGCCGTATGATTGGCTGCTAGGGAAATCTAGCTTGGCCTCTTTCATGACCACTCTGATAAAGCTTTCTTCAGGATTTGCTATGGTTGTCTTGTCCTGCTGCAGCTGTCCTTTAGGAGACAGCCAGCACTGTGAAAAGAACTGGCCTTGAGGGACCAGAGGTAAAGCAGGGTTGATGGGCTTATATTATTCAGCATTGTAGAGCATGACGCCTCTCATTAACTAATATTATTTAGTGGAGCGAGCGCAAAAGATGAAGTGATTTCAGTTGTGATGAATGCATAAAGAAGAATAGAGGGAGTGAAAGGAGGAGAGGGAGTAATCATTTTTCCATTTCTCTCTTTCTCTCTTTTTGTTGTCAACTTTTTATGAATAAAAATGATTGAGTGAGAAAGTGTGGACCAAGTCGTTTAACTTAAGTACATTTCAGAAATGCTTTCTAACTCTGCTCAGAAAAGCAGTACATAGATACTTACTTTTATCCAAATGCTTTACTACATTAATTTTTTTTCTTCCATATTTTATATATGCATTGCCATTACATCCTCGATTAAACATATAAAGGGTATAAAAAAAATATAAAAAATCTTTATTTAGCAAATTTTGAGTCCCTGGTATGTAAACAACAATATAACATACTGTAACATAAAATCAGTTAACAAGTGCTCAAATTTACAGTTGCTAAGTGAACCAGTGCTTGGATTCATTATTATATTGCTATATTTTTGTTTTGTTTTGTATTGTATATTTTTGTTTTGAATATTGCATTGACAAATCAGTATCTAAGACAGGAACTATCCATTTTTTAATAAATGATTTGATGGGGATATCTTTTAGTTGTATTGTTCAGACTGCTTGTGTGCGTTTTGTAGCTAAAATGAATAACATTTGTAGTGCATGTTGAGAAACGACATTTGTATGCGGTGTCTCTGTGCATGTGTGTGTGTGATGGAGGTCATAGTCCAGGGCAAGCATTGAACTGGAATGGCCTGCAGGGATACATGTTGCTAGGCAAAGTGCACTGGCTCAGTTGGAGTTGAACGCACAATGCAGCAAGGCCCATTGGTCCTGATGATAATAAATGAGGTGCCAGTGCATCTGTGGTGTTCCAGAGCTCAGAGAGCTTAACGCCGTCCACGCCGTCTGCCATTATGAATTTTATTCATTAGAAGTCAGGCTTTTATTACTTCAGGGAGTTACAAACAATGGGATGACATTTGGAATGGCTAGATATTTCTTCATTTAGTGAGCTCATTGTAAATGTGTTTTATTTCAGATAGCTGTTTTTGTCAGGAGTAACAAGTGTGACAGGCTTGTGAGTATAGTAATGCATCTAAGTCTCAGAACAGCCCAAAGTAAGCATGGATTGGAGTATAAAAAGTGTGTATGTTAACCCAAACTCACAATCTAGATCAATTTACATTTCTTGAACCGTTTCATTATTGGGTTGTACCAGAAAAGGCCTAGACTTTAAAAGTGTGAACTGACTCTGGAACAGCTGACATAGTTGGATTTCTCAGGGCCAATCTTGTAGCCTCTAGCATGGTTGATTTTAACGGTATCTGCGGCATGTCGCCCTCGGGGGAAAAAGTCAGCCCTCCTGAGTGCTGTAAACCATGGACTAATCTCTGCGGCCTACTGTCAAGGGTCACACTGGCCGCACGCTAGGGTCAGCCTGTGACCTCCTTCCCTCCGGCCGAGCCTAAGGTGTCTTTCACTCCAAACAGCGGTGTAATTATCTCCTTATTGCAGGGCGCCGAGATCTGATGAGAGAGAGTTTCAAGAGGGCTTGTCAAAGATGAGAGGCTTTAGACGCGTAATTCTCAATTCACATTAGTTGTGGCCCCTCTCTCTCCAGCCCATGGGCACACAAAGAGCCTCCGCTCCCCCAGCTGAGAAGGGCTTCATCAGGGACAAAAGGGAGTCCCTTGGTCCCTGACTGGAGGACAGGCCAGGCCAGGAGGTGGAACAGCAGGGCCTATTGCAGCTTAATCCCAGGACTACGGTATAGGGACATGACTTGTGGACTGAAATCCTCCTCTCAGGGACTAAGAGCAGTGGCTACTCTCAGCAGTGTTTGGAATCCTCTTATTGGAGTCACAGTGGACTTTAGGGATAATTTACTCCCCAATAGCCACTACTGACTGAGCACTTGCTGGGCGACTACATCAAGACCACAGGATGCATTGAGTGTGGGAAGAAAAACGTGTTAGGCCTCGCTGGGACACTTCCTTTCAACCTCTGGGACACAAAATAACGGCCAGAGTTTTTGGCTGGCAGGTCAAGAGTCTAAACCTTAAAATGGCTGAGGGAAGGAGTAAAGTTTGATGTTTTATCACAAAAGGGAGAAGCCTATTGCTTGTCATTCAGCACATGGTTGTATTTATATTAACAGACTTCACTCGCTTGTGTTCTTCATCATGAGCGTGAGCTCTGTTGTAAACCAAAACAGTGACAATCAACATCCTGTTCAGGAATTTTTATTTGAAGTAGCTGAGAGATTCTAAGGAAAGTAAAACGGGTTTGTTTGCAATCTAGATAAAATCCCTGATAAATTCTCTACGGCTATGTGTATACTCAAAATAAACACTTGTTCTGTCATGTTCTGTCACTGTACAGCACATAAACAATGTTCATATTGTGATATTGTTCTCAGTGAAGGGACATAATTTTGCTAACATTTCAAAAAAAAAAAAAACTTCTTTAACATTTAAATAAGTCAGTTTTAAAGGGTCAGTTCACCCCAAAATGAAAATGATGTCATTAATTACTCACTCTCATGTCGTCCCAAATCCCTAAGACCTTCATTCATCTTCACAACACAAATTAAGATATTTTTGATGAAATCGGAGAGCTATCTTTCCCTCCTTAGACAGCAGCACAACTGAAATATCACAGGTCCAGAAACTTACTAAATGCATCAGTAAAACAGTTCATGTGACATCAGTGGCTCAACTTCAGTTTTGTGATGCTACTAGAATTCTTTTTTTTTTTTTGCTCTAGAAAACAGAAATAACATAATTTACTAAAGCATTCTTCTCCTCCAAGTTACATGCCATACTTAAAGAGTACCCAAGAACATATTGGACATAATCAGCATTGTTTACGCTCAGGGGAAAGTATGCGTATGCATTGTAATACTCTCTAAAATGGTGGAAGACGTAACTCAGGGGAGAAGTATGGTTGAATAAATTATGTTATTTTTGTTTTCTTTGCACACAAAAAAAGTATTCTCATAGCATTCAGCAAAACTGAAGTTGAGCCACTAATATCATTTACCAATGTATTTACTACGTTTCGTTTCTGGACCTGGGAACATTTCAGTTGCGTTGCTGCCTATGGAGGGTCAGAGAGCTCTCCGATTTCATAAAAAAATATCTTAATTTGTGTTCTAAAGATGAACGAAGGTCTTATGGGTTTGGAACGACATGAGAGTAAGTAATTAATGAGAGAACTTTCATTTTGGGGTGAACTAACCATTTAAGTGAACACAGATCTTTGTGAAATATTGTTTTCATAACTTAAATGAAGTAAAAAAACAAACAAACAAATTTTTAAGTTCCGATGCATGATGCCATCCCGCAAGAACTGCTAAAAACCACAGTCCTTCATCATCCCTTGCCCGGCTATGGTTCGTCAACTGAACGTTTTCTCATGCTAATCAGGTTCTTTGTAGTTGAAGGGATTTGCTCTGTGGAAGCTTTGTCCCCAGTCCAACAAAGACCCCCCCAAAGTCAAGCCCACTGCCATGCTGACACAAAGATTCGTGGTTTTGGGGAGCACGTCCCCAGCTCTATTCATACTGAGCGCACCCCTCAAAACTCCCTCAAAAAAATTCACTAACGAACTTTCACAAACTAACATATCTCCTTTCTTTCAGAGACATCAGATATGTTGCTGAATTTCAGTTGCTTACCTCAAAGCATGTGCATCCTCCCAAATGAACTATGAAAAAAACATATTTAGAGAAAGGAAAGATATATAAACTATAGATCACAAAGTTTTTCTTCCCATACAGGCAGTGTAAAGGAGCTACCAAACACAATAACAGGCGCATTAACAGGATTTCTGTGGCCTTGCAGTGTCAGAGATTATATTACTTATCTAAACAGAAGACATTCAGAAGGCTTTTTGCCTGCTTCTGTCTTTGTGTAGTAATTGGGTTATTGGTGTATGAGCATTATAAAGATGAAGAGACAAAGTGCGAAGGAGGAGTTAGGTAGGGGGACAACTACACAAAGAGACCTTTCCCTTTACCATTTCTAATTGGACACCCATGGACTTTTGCTATTCACCTTCCACATTTTCATCCCAAAGCCAGAATCGAAAAGAAGGTATTTATATGCTGAGGTCTCGGGCTACTAACTATTTAGTATTTGCAAACATTTTTGACTTTTTTCCATTTTATTTGAATTTTTTTTTTAGTTTCTTAATATAGCTGTCTACCATGTCTTAAATATTTTATACAATTAAGAAACTGATACAGAAGTTCCAGCCTTATTTTCATTGAAAGGGATCAAACACTTCTGACTCTATTCAAAGTTTCTGAATAATGTAGAGAAATTATTAAATTACTCTTTTCTTTTGAAAATGCCCCTGTAACCCTTATACACACCATCACCCTTCAAGCCCACCACTGCCTTCAAGCGTCCTCTGAGCAGCTTGTGAAAGATGTGAAAAAGATGATCTAATTATTTCATTTACTAATTAGCACCCATGGAATCTCACCCCAGCGTTGGCCTTCCCTGCCCGACCCCTTCAAAGTCAGTCTGTGTTAAAGGCCATTTTTATTTCTTTACCCAAAAGAAGACAAAGGTAATTTGATTGCCAGACCCTTTCCATATGCTTGCAGACCTGTGCGGTCAACCAAAGCCCCCAGAGACCCAGTCGGGTTGTTTCACTCAACCCTTGCAAAGTGTCAGCCCCCCCAGTCCCAAACAAAAAAAGTAAAAGCAAACACATCGAATCTAGTTAAAGAGAGAATGAGGCAAACAAACACAAAGAGGCGAATCAACTGACCCGCAAGAAATGCTCTCAAACACAACCGGCCTTCAAACGGTCAGGGAAAGGCTGTATCTGTTCTGCACAAGAGGGCTGGTGAACGGAGATAAGAAATTTAATAAAAGAAAAAACAAAGATTTTAGACTAAAGCTTGACTTTTGTCTTAACACCTCCTTAATAGTCAGGCGTTGAATTAAGACGGGCAGATGGTGAGGAGATTACAACCATTTGAATTCATATATAAAGAACTGCTTCTTAAAGACGTTAATGAATTAGAAATGTGATTCGCATTGAAGGCTGATAGGGAAAGCCTCCCTTTACAGCCAAACGGACTGAGGCCTGTTTCTACCAGGGCAATCTGTATTTCAAACTGAAATGCTGCCCAGTGCCGCTCAGTTAGAGTGCAGTTTTAAATGAACCTCTAGAAGAAGTGCACGTGTGCTTATGTGACACCAGCACATAAATTAACCTGCATTGTCCTAGCAGATCATTGCCTCGTAGACTCATTAAACCTCCCCACCATCTCTGACTACAAGGAAGCACAGCATCCTCTTTACCAAAGAGCCACAGGGCCTGGGGTACCGGTTTAAACCGAACAAGGACGCCATTACTCTTCACAATACTCTCAATGGGCCAGCGGGGAGAAGGGCAGTCTGGCTGAAACTGGGGAATGTTTAATTAAACTTTGGAAAGGCTTGGAAGTGCATCTGCACCAAATGACCCTCCAGCTGAAAAGAGGGATTAGGCCGGTGGAGAGAGAGCAAGTTCATTAAAGGAGCGCAGGCACAGGGATAGCACTTATAAGAGAAGGCCACCGGTGTAATTGCATTTCACAACTATTGGCATTCACTTACACACACATTAATTATGACTGGAGAGAAAAATAATTATTTTTAGTAAAAACTTTTAGGAAGGGACCAATTTAACCGACATTGAAAAAGTTTTAAAGAAGTATGTAAACTATGTCAAATATGGTAGAATTTCATCACAATATAAGTTATATCCCAAAGACAAAATTTGATTTTATTCACAACCAAATCTTAACACCTAGTTTAGGGACGTCAAGATGTTTTACAGTCATGCCCACAAATGTTGGCACCCTTGGCAAGTATGATCAAATAAGGCTGTGAAAACTAATCTGCATTGTTAATCCTTTTGATGTTTTATTTGAAAAATTCACAAAAATGTATCCTTTCACTGGATAATAAGAATTTAAAACCGAGGGAAAATATCATTATGAAATAAATGTTTTTCTCTAATACACGTTGGCCACAATTAAGGACACCCTTTTATTGAATTATTTTTTAAACTTCCATTTGCCAGTTTAACAGCTCAAAACTGTCTCCTATAATGCCTGATGAGGTTAGAGAACACCTGACAAGAGATCAGAGACCATTCCTTCATCCAGAATCACTCCAGACCCTTCAGATTCCCAGCTTCTCCTCTTCAGTTCACTCCTCTCATTTTCTGGGTTCAGGTCAGAGGACTGGAATGGCTATAGCAGAAGCTTGGTTTTGAGCTCAGTGACCCATTTCGGTGTTGTTTTTGAGGTTTGTGATTGGATTATTGTACGGTTGAATGATCCAAACATGGCCCATTATAAGATTTCTAACAGAGTCAGTCACTTTTTGATTTTTTATCTGTTGGTATTTAATAGATTCCATGATGCCATGTGTCTAAACAAGATGTCCAGGACCTCCAGCAGAAATATAGGCCCACAACATCAAAAATACAGATGTATATTTCATTGTACACATGGGGTACGGGGTACATTTTATGCCTGTTTTCACCAGAAGCCAGTCCCATTTGAGGTTCCAGTCGTGTCTGATAACTGAATATGCTTTAGTTTGTTTTTGGATGAGCTAGGAGAATTTTTCTTGAAACCCTCCCAAACAACATGTGTTGATGTAGGTTCTGTTTGACATTTTTTTTTAAAGGTTTTCTGAACCAGAAACTCAACTATGTTCTGCTATTCTCCAGCTGTAATCCTTGGAGAGTCTTTAGCCACTCAAACTGACCTCCTCACCATGCATTAGGACGATACAGACACACGTCCTCTTTCAGGCAGTTTCAGGCAATTCTTGTTTTCCCTCCACTTTATATTTCTGTGAAACAGGAAGCAATGGCTGGATAATTTCATGTTTATAATCATGCTGGAGTGCTCAAAATTGTGAATATGAATGGGAATATACTTCAGAGATATTTTACTCATAAGAATTTCTAGGGGGGCAAATAATTGTGTCCAACGAGTATTTGAGAAAAACATTAATTTCATAATGATATTTCCCCTCGGTTTTAAATTCTTATTATCCAATGAAAGGATACATTCTTGTGAATTTTTATTTAACAAATTAACAAATTAACAATGCAGATGAATTTTCACAGCCTTATTTGATCATATTTGCCAAGGGTGCCAATATTTGTGGGCATGACTGTAAATAATAACAATAATAATAATTAATATGCTAAACAATACTATATTTATTTGATTTAAAAAAAAGAATGGTAGAGACAGTAATATTGTGAATTTGTTAAACTATTACAGTTTAAAACAATGTTTTCTGTTTGAATACATAATTATTATTATTAATAATTAATCTAATATGATTTGGTGTTCAAAATAAACTTTTCTTATGATTATTATCAGTGTTGAAAACATTGCAGCTTATTTAAATAATATTTTTGTGGAAACCTTGATACATTTTTTGAGGATTCTTAAATGGATAAAATGTTCAATTTATTGAGGTATGTATGCACATTCATACATGCATAGTATGATTTTGCTTTTTTATGTTCCATGTTAAAGCAAAAAGTCCTGCAACCATTCCAAGTAACAAATAGTATTTAGCATAATACCTGAAAATAGGTTAAAAGGCAAAAACACACGGTTACTGTCATGCCCAGAAGACTGGGGGAATCCCCACACATTTTGCTCAGCATATGTTGCAATACTCAATGCAGAAGGAGGACAAACATCTGTGCACATCTATAGGGATTCTATCATCATTGTAGAAATTAGCAGGGAGTAAAGCATTTGTTGAAGAGCTGTATTGGTGTATTAATAATTAACCATTTCCCCCTTTGCTTCCTCCCCCATAGACCCTCTCTCTGCTGACATTTCCAGGGACTGTTCTCTGTAGGAGGACGGACTTCTTCATTTAGAAGACAGGACAATGCACTACACTGCTTTTGTCCCTTTGAAATCCTGCTGGGCCTCAATATGGCCGGTCAGGGATCAATAGGGTAGCACAATAGCCATTACTCTGCAGATTCAATGGGCCTTTAAAGAAGGCGCAAAGCAGACAGCATCCAGACCGCATGGTGTCTGGCCACACTGGGCACAAATGGAGTGACGTAAAGAGTAGGAAGAGAAAAAAAAATTCAATGGAAGAGGAAGAGAGGTTGTGGCACTTGAGATTGTTTTGAACTGAACTTGGACAGAATATCAAATAACATACATTTTACTAGTCAGGTTTATAAAGTCAGGTATATTTCTTTATAGAAAGCTTCATTTTACTTGAATGTAGCATAAAAATCATGACATGTGATACCAACATTAGACTCTGCTTATCTACTCTGTAATCTCTTTCGATGCAGGTTCTTTACCTCTCCGTGTGGGACAGATGGTCCTCCATTCCCCACATACTCTCACAGATTGAGCTGGTCTTTGGTTTACATTTGACAGGATGTGATTTCTTAGCTCAATCAAAGACGGCAAGAGGCCTAGCCCAAGTCCATTGTCCGAGCGATTAGAGCATGAATGGAGTCTAAAAATGGAGAACCAGTGCAGGGAGACAGCATGAAGAAGGAGGACGAGAAGGAGGAGGAGGTGAAGGAATGCATTTTACGGTGAACGAGAATAAGTGGCCCCTGGTCAGCAGTCCCCTGCAAGGATCTGGACTTTGTACGCATAGTCCTCTGCCCTGTGCTGCGACGTGGCAACATGCTTTCTGCCACCCCACAACTCAACTATGAGAATGGATGCGCAGCAGGAAGCACTTTTTCTCGCAGTCCAACCCCATCTGCCACTGCTGAGTGTGGAGGGGCCCGGCAATATAAGTGCACTAGACAGATGTGATAAATGACTGCACACTCACATGCAAGACTATGAGGAAAAGCACATTTTACTTGCATTGTTAATATTAGTTTGCATTCTATACTGAATGTGATGCAGGAAAAGGGTTGTGTCTCATATAATAATGGCAAGAGGCATCTTTCTATTAAGCTGTCTAAACAGGTCTAAACAATGGAGTCCAATTCATGAACACATTCATAGTGAATCAAAAACATACAGCAGGGCCAAAGCAGTCTGATTTATTAAAAAATTACCCTTATTGGTTTGACTCAAAAAACCTACAGCCGGAGCAATATAGACCGGTTCAAGAACAAATTACCTTTATGAATAATGTTTTATAGTGGATCAAAAACTAACAGAGGACTCACCCTTATGAGATGGTTCTTATTACTGATTTAAAAACCTACAGAGGGACCAATGTGGTCTGACTCACAAACAAATGACTCTTGTGAGTATGTTCCTAAAACTCAATTGGAAATGTATAGCGATTCCACTGTAATCTGATTCAAGAACACTTTTTTAGTGACTCAAACACAAATATTGCACCTTGTGAAGTCTGATTTCCAGATGAATGGCTACACTGTGCTCTTTTTTTTAATAAATAGTACAAAGTAAGAAGTTGCCAGTTTAAATTAATTTGATATTTCAAGTTATGTGTAAGTATGTCATGATGGTCCATTATTACATATATAAAATAATAGGTTACTCTTTATTTTAAGGTGTTCTTGTTACAGTGTAATTATACAGTTAAGTATTGAGTAAAATAAATTGTCTACATTAGATAATTACTATAGTACTATATGGTTAAGGTTAGGATTAGGGTTACTTGCATGTAATCATGCATACTTTATTTGTTATTATAATGGTAAGTATATGTAACGTGTAACAAGGACACCTTAAAATAAAGTGTTTTACCAAATATTATTCAGATATAATGAATATTCCATTATCTCATTAAATGTTTTGATGGTTAAGAAAATAGCATTTCGATACAGAGAACAAGTGCAGACATCTACCTCAACTGTGCTGCTATGTTTGTTTGAGATCAATATCTATATAAACAGTGATAAATGGTGTTGCTAAATGAAGCTTTAAATTCTCGTTCTGGGGCAAAATACAGTTGTTTTTCAGTTAGTGAACTGTCGCCACCGCAGGACGGTTGCATGAAGGGTTTGTATGACTCCAAATGATACTGGCCTCGATGAAAACAACAAGTTACTGCAATGTCTACAACTACAACTCTAACCTTTGTGCAGTCTGTCATTCTACTGACGGGACATCATTCAGGACGAAAGCAAAACACAACGTGTAGTTGAAAATTGGGAAAATGTTGTTCAGGACAAGTTGGGTCATGTTTATGTGACTTTCGTAGTCATATAGTTTTGTAACGTAAGCAAAAATGAATATCATAGATGCTGATGATTTCACACCGTTCATTCACCAACATTTGCATGTTTATTCATCATCTTTTCATCATCATTTCATCATGCCAGTCTTTCCCTCCATGTTTCTTTCTTCGGTTCCGTGAGTGTGAGGTGAGGTTGGTACAGCTGTGCCTGGCAGGCCCAGTATTCCCCTTGAATCAAGCGGGCTTTCAAGACACACACACAGAAGACTGCCTCGGGATCTGTCACTCTGAATTACACTCTCACAGAGGAACTCTCTGACAATTCACACTCAACCTGATTCTGAGGGAGTTTTGAAGAGAGAATCCGAAACTATTCACATTTGCATAACCATTAAACAGATTGGGGTCAGTAAGATTTCTGTTGAAAAGCACAACTGTTTTAAACATTGATAAATATAAGAAATGTTTCTTGAGCACCAAATCAGCATATTTGAATGATTTCTAAAGGATCACATTACACTGAAAATTCATGGGATAAAACATTAAAATTGAAGACGCATCATTTAAATAGGTAATAGTAATGTATTTATTTATTTTTTTATTGATATTTTTATTAATTTTTTTTAGTCAAATCATCTTGTGGTGGTGAGCATAAGAGACCCCAAATCTTTGAATGCACGATCAACAGATTTGTTTAATATGCAAAAACTTCCAGTGTGAGTGATCCACCACATTTTATATTTTTCACCCACGGCATAGTTAGTCACCTCACTTGGGTCTGCGCCATTACCAACCCTCATGTGAGTGTGACTGACAACATGTTAAGGGGCAGTTACTCGACGGTTTACTATTTGTCTCAAGTATCAACAGAGCCAGAGGCAAATGTCTCAACATGCATTCCATAGAATCACCGTTGCTTGTCATATCTGTGGTGTTTGCATGTAAAGGCTTTTGCAGTGTGCTGACATGAAATAACACATAGTCATTGAAACAAATAGAAATGAATTTGTATCTGACTAACACTGAACTATCCATTATTTTGTTCGCCACTGAACTTGTGATTTATCACCACTGTATTGATCTACCAACAGTAACAGTCTGACCAACTTCATCATGAAACTGAAGACTGGAGTAATGAATGCAAATTTAGTTTTGTCAGCAGCACAGGACTAAATGACAATGTAAAATATATTCAAACAGTGTTTGTTATTATATGTTTAACAATATTACTGTTTTTACTGTATTTTTGGTCAAATAAATGCAGCTTTGGTGAGCATGAGAAATTTATTTCAAAAACACTTAAAAACTGTACAAACCCATAACCTTTGAACAGCAGTGTAAATACAATGATTTGAATACACTTCTTCTATTGTGATCATGTTTTTAATATCTATAAAGTATACAAAATAATCTGAGTGATACAGCTTTCCTGATATCAGCATCAAGATCATTCATTCTTATTAGTAAAAGCATTAGGTAGAACAGAGGCAAAGTTAGTGACAAGAAAGTGAAGCTTCAGAGAAACGCAGTGATAATTTAGCCTGTGAGAACAGTGGATGGACAATGGAATGGACAAGTGAAATCAAGCTCAGTCACCTGTTTTCTCTGTCTCAGTGCACTACCGTCCTAACCTGCAGTGAGGTTCCTCTTGGTCACTCTTCAGCTAACAGCAGGTTGCTTATTGAACTCAATGAATAATGCTTTGTGCAAATATGAATATGAATACCTAAAAATGTAAATTGTCAGAAAATATAGAGTACAGTATATAGATGTTTCTCTCTACCCTGGGCATTAAATAACGTATTCTAGAATGCAATAAGACAAACTGATCCTATAAAGGATGAGTATCATCTTTCAGAATGGAATGTCCCAAGACATCTTGATGGCGCTAGTTAATGTATTTTTTTCTGTTTGTAGTTCAAGCACCAATACCAGGATGGCATATTATAGGTCAGCATACACCAAGGACATATAAAGGATCTCCAGAATAGGCTCACACCAAAACTTCTAAGCTTCTGTATTTAAAAAAAAAAATTATAATTAGTACGTATTATCCTGGAAACTCAGCTCACTATCAATTAGTGTACCAAGGTACTTAAAGTGATCAACATTCTCATCAGGACCATTTATCATTTCATTCTTTATAGAAAGCCTGGCATGCTTAATTACTAATTTCTTGGTGTTACGGGTCACTCGGGAAGCTGAGGAGTAACAGATAATGATGTTTATTCTAACAGACACAAGCAGAGGAGCAGGTAGTGAGGGATGAGTGAATGGATGGATCCGTGCAGGCTGGGTGAAGACGTCTTGGAGTGAAGGTGAACCACACACACGCACTCTGGGGATGTGGGTCTTCGGAGAATCACTGGAGAGAGTAGAAGGGGAGTTAGTCCTTATAGTAAGCATACAGGAATGACCTTGTCACGAACGTGACCGGACAATGACTGAGTGCATGTGTGTGGCTTTTATGGTGCTGCGGTGATTGGGTGGTGATGCAGATCAGGTTTAAGTGATTTAGAATTCCGATGAGGGTGTGCGTTGTGATTGCGTGGAGGTGGAACCTGGCGTGTTTGTAACAGTACCCTCCTCCCCACGGCCCACCCCTGAGGGCTGGGGACCCCAAAGACGTGGTGGACGTCCTCTTCCCCTGGTAGCGGGTCGTCCGGATGATTGGAGTGGAAGGTATCGAGTAAGGTAGGATCCAGGATATCGTTGCGTGGGACCCAGGAACGTTCCTCTGGACCGTATCCTTCCCAGTCCACTAGGTATTCCAGTTGTCCACCACGCCGCGGGGAGTCCAAGATGTCATGGACTGTGTAGGCTGCGCCGGCATCTAGGAGGAGTGGAGGGGGGGGGGGGGGCTTCAGCTTCGCCAGGTTCTGTGGAGGGAGAGACAGAAGGATGGTGAGGTTTTAGAAGGGAGACATGGAATGTGGGGTGAATCCGGTACTCAGGGGGAAGCTGGAGTTTGTATGTGACCGGATTGATCTGCTGGATGATGGTGAATGGGCCAATGAATCTGGGACTGAGCTTGCGGCAGGGTAGAATAGGTTCCAGGAGTTCTGGTGGCCGTGACAGAAGGTACGGAGGAAGCGTCCAATCTCCTGAACCTTCCTTTCCGTCTGCCCGTTTGACTGAGGATGGTACCCAGAACATAGGCATATGGCCACACCTAGGAGGGAGTGGAAGGCCTTCCATACCTGGGAGATGAACTGGGGGCCTCGATCTAATATGATGTCTTCTGGGATGCCGAAGTACCTGAAGACATGGTTAAACAGTAATTCAGCCATTTCCATTTTCCAGGGTAGGCCCTTTAGAGAAAGAAGATGAAGGATTTAGAAAATCTATACACTATGACAAGAATACGGGTATTGTTATCTGAAGGCGGGAGATCTGTGATGAAATCCACCCCTAGGTGTGACCACGGGCGATTGGGAACGGGCAGAGGATGGAGCTTGCCTGATGGAAGATGGTGAGGGCTTTTGGACATGGCGCAGCTGGTACATCCATTCACGTACCTCCTGACATCCAAGGCCATGTTGAGCCACCAGAAGCGTTCCTTCAGCAAAGAGAGGGTTTCATTGACCCCCGGTTGACCAGTGCCAAGTGATGTATGAGTGGAGTGAATGAGTGGAGTGCGCCCTGTCCTGGGGATGTATTGGTGTTCCGGTGGGCAACCCAGCTGGGTGTTTGTAATTGGCTTGGTAGGAGGAAGAGTTTCAGAGGAACAAGTAATAGGAGAGACAATGATACTTTCAGGAAGAATTGTTTCCGGAGTCTCAGGCTTTTCTTCGAGATCGTAGCATCTGGATAGCTCATCTGCCTCTCTGCGTCCCCCTCATGTATCCGGATGAGGTTGTAGGCGCTGCGGAGGTCCAACTTGGTGAACACAGTGGCACCACGGAGATGTTCCAAGGCAGCTAGGACGAGGGGAAGTGGATATCTGGATTTAACTGTGATATTATTGCGAGCCCGGTAATCTATACATGGCCTTAAACCTCCGTCCTTCGTCTCCACGAAGAAAATGCTCGAAGCAGCAGAGGATGTCGATGGACAAATATAACCCTGGGCAAGCGCCTCCTTGATGTAATCCTCCATGGCCTTCTCCTCAGGAATGGATAGGGGATATATCCTTCCCTTTAGCACTGGTTCACCCGGCAGCAGATCTATTGCACAGTCCCACGGCTGGTGTGGAAGTAGCTTGGAGGCCCGTTTGGGGCAGAAGACGTCACTGAAAGGGGCGTAGCAGTGAGGGATTGCGATGGACTGGTTTTCCACTGGGCTCTCTATGGATGTGGAATAGACTGGAAGAGGTTCAGGAGAAGGTGTGACTGGAACTGGACAACCGTTTCCTCGTGGTGGAGTAGTCCGGTTTGGAGGGATATGGGGCCCAAACTATGGCACATGCACCTCCTGCTTCGAAGCTTGCTGGTGATAGTGTGGACTGGGTAGGCTGACAGTGTTGCCATGGTAGGGAGCTTGAGCTGACAGCAAAGGGCGCCGGAGATGAAGTTGCCGGCTGACCCAGAATCGAGGAGGGCAGAAGCTGGAAGGGATATGTTTGCGGCAGTAAGTGTCACAACAGTGGTGAGTGGTTTCATTTGGTATCTTGTAGGGAGAATGGCACTCACGATGGGATGAGGAGGACAGACGGGGCATACAGCTATGTCATGCCCCAGGGCTGCACAGTAGAGGCACAGATTCTGGGCCAGCCATCTTTGTCGTTCCGCCATAGTAAGGCGGTAGGAATCGAGGATCATGGGTTCGTTGGCTGGTTCTTGGGAGCTGACGGTCTCTGGTCGGCAGAGTGGTGTGGAGGAATGCGTCTGGCCCTGGTGCTCTTCTAAGCATGACTGCATATGAGTGGCGAAGCGGATGGACAGCTGGATGAATCGTTCTAGCCCGATGGTATCCTCATATGCAGCGAGATGCAACTGCACTCGAGGTTCCAATCCCTGACGGTAGGTAGTCAGTAAAGCCTGTTCATTCCATCCACTGGAGGCCGTTTTAGAGTCCTAAACTGAAGGGCATATTCATTGACAGACATTTTTCCCTGTTTTAGATTAAACAGCTTCTCACCAATGGAAGAGTCCCAAGCTGGTCTGCCGAAAACTTCACGGAAATGGTCAATGAAGCTAGAATAAGACTGGATAACTGGGTTACTCAGACTGGAAGACTGGATAACTGAGTCCATATAGAATCTGCCCACAGTAGTGCTTTACCTTGCAGCTGAGAAATAACAAAGGCTACCTTCGATCGCTCAGTGGGGTATAAGTCCAGGACCAGCGAACATTGTAGGAGGAAAACGCTGCATTCCTCCGCCGAACCAGGGCGCCGGCCTGGCCATGGGACTGGCGTGAACGGCAGGTGAGGAAGTGTTGACAGGGTCGGCGGAAGTGCTCGCTGGTGTTGGGGATGCAGGTGTAGCCATGAGTGTTCGTCGGAGTGCATCAACCAGATCTTGAAAGGGGTCCGTGAGGCTCATGCTTGTGCCTGGTGGTGCTGGTCCGGTCAGGTGGAACCTGGCGCGTTTGTAACACTTGGTTTTTCTTATGTTTAAAATCTGTGCACTATTGCTGCACCAGCTCAGTAATTCATCAACCTATTTCATATATTCACTGTCTTTATTTAAAAGACCCACTAATGCCATGTCATCCGCATATTTAAAATGTTTCCAATTGGGATTCTGAATCATAAAATCATTTATGTTCAAAGAAAATAATATAGGTGACAAAACAGTTCCCTGTGTGGCCCCAGTACTAACAGCACACTTGCAGCTCACCATTGTACCATTAACTCTATGTGTGAAACAATACAAAATAACCCAAATAACAAGGTGCCCATTTACATTCATAGATATCAATCGTTCTAACAGAATATTGACCCTCATTGTATTAAATGCTGATGTAAAGTCAAAAAATAAGATTCTGGCATATGGATTTTGCACATAATGAGGTAACATAATTCAAACTCAGTGTCATCAATACCTCTATTTAATTTATATATGCATTATTAAAGTAATTCTACTACGTTTCTACTAGAAAGCAATATTACTTGTATTTAGGGAGAAGCAATAGTTAAGTTAAACATCTCAGTGGTGATTTTGTTAATTACAAACATAACAAATTCCCTCAACAAGGCATTAATAGATGGACTGGAGATGTGTGGATTACTTGTGAATAATTGTGATATTTTTATCAGCTGTTTGGACTCTTATTCTGGACGGCACCCATTCACTGCAAAGGATCCATTGGTGAGCAATTGATGTGTAGCTAAATTTCTCCAAATCTGTTCAGATGAAAAAGCAAACTCATCTAGATGTTAGATGGCCTGAGGGTGAGAACTATTCCTTCAAAACAGCCTCAACCAAAAACACATTCAGCGCATGTAAAATGGTATTTGATGTCGGCAACAAACACGCTAATCGTTTTAAATACTGTCACGGTAGGGTTTAGGAGAAACACAAAGAGAGGGTTGGATCCAAATGCAGGTAAGGGTTTTATTTAAACAGAAGGGTAAATACAAAATAAACAGTCATGAGAGACAAACAAAACCAAAAGAGGGAACCGGATGAAACGGGGAACTCGGAAGAACAAGAAGGTAGAGGAAGTCTCGGGGAACGAGAGCATGAGACACATAGGGTAAGGACTCCATAAAGACGACAGAGAAAGACAGCTCTATATAGGGAGACTAATGACTAAGGATAGTCAACACCTGTGCGATTTAATTGGAGTGCAATTACTGTGACGACATGACCAGACAAGCGGAATTAAAGTGCCTATGGTGAAGTGCCTAAGGAGAAGTGCGCTCACTAGGGGACACCCAGGAAACAGAGACTGATAGCGTGACATTACCCCCTCCCCTACGGAGCAGCTACCAGATGCTCCACCTGAAACCCCGGAAAACCCAACAGAAAAAGAGGTAGGAGGGAGGTGAAGCGGAGGCGGACTAGGGGGAGGGACGGAGGGTCAGAAAACAGAGACAAACAACCAGGTGGAATGGAGAGACAGAGACAAAGACAGGACAACCAGGTAAAATGGAAGAAAAGAGACGGAACAACCAGACGTGATGGAAAGGCAGAGACAGGAAGGTGTAACACAAAACAAGGAGTCCAGGAGGGTGGTGGACCGGCGGAAGGAAAGAGGGGAGGGACGGAGGGCCAGGTCCAACGGAGGAAAATAGAAAAAACAAAAAACAAATGAAAACAAAAACATTGGTAAATGGAGGACATTAGGTGATGCCCACCCGGGCGGAACAGAGGGCCATCACACCCATGTGGTCAAAGCAGAAGCCCCCCCAGGGCGGAGCGGAAGGCCACCACCTCCACGTGGTCGCGGCCGAAGTCCCCCAGGGCGGAGCGGATGACCACCACGTCCTCTTGGTCACCGCCGGAGTCCCCCAGGGCGGAGCGGATGACCACCACGTCCTCATGGTCACCGTCGGAGTCCCCCAGGGCGAAGTGGTCTCGGGCACTGCATCGGGAACGGCCTCCGGCACCGCATCGGGAACGGTTTCGGGCCCCGCCTCGGTCTCCGGAACCGCAACGGACACCGCCTCGGCTTCGGGCCCCGCCTCGGCCTCTGGAAAAGCATCGGACACCGCCTCGGCCTTGGGCACCGCCTCGGCCTCCGGAACAGCATCGGGCACCGCCTCGGGCACCGCCTCGGCATCGGCCTCTGGAACAGCCTCGGGCACCGCCTCGGCCTCGGGAACAGCATCGGCCTCTGGAACAGCATCGGGCACCGCCTCGGCATCGGGCACCGCCTCGGCATCGGCCTCTGGAACAGCCTCGGGCACCGCCTCGGGCACCGCCTCGGCCTCGGGAACAGCATCGGCCTCGGGAACAGCATCGGGCTCCGCCTCGGCATCGGGCACCGCCTCGGCATCGGGCACCGCCTCGGCATCGGCCTCTGGAACAGCCTCGGGCACCGCCTCGGGAACAGCATCGGCCTCGGGAACAGCATCGGCCTCGGGAACAGCATCGGGCTCCGCCTCGGGAACAGCATCGGGCTCCGCCTCGGCATCGGGCACCGCCTCGGGAACTGCATCGAGCACCGCCTCGGGAACTGCATCGAGCACCGCCTCGGGAACTGCATCGGGCACCGCCTCGGGAACTGCGTCGGGCTCCGCCTCGGCATCGGACACCGCATCGGCCTCTGGAACAGCATCGGGCACCGCGTCGGCCTCTGGAACAGCATCGGGCACCGCCTCGGCATCGGGCACCGCCTCGGCATCGGCCTCTGGAACAGCCTCGGGCACCGCCTCGGGCACCGCCTCGGGCACCGCCTCGGCCTCGGGAACAGCATCGGCCTCGGGAACAGCATCGGCCTCGGGAACAGCATCGGGCTCCGCCTCGGCATCGGGCACCGCCTCGGCATCGGGCACCGCCTCGGCATCGGCCTCTGGAACAGCCTCGGGAACAGCATCGGCCTCGGGAACAGCATCGGCCTCGGGAACAGCATCGGGCTCCGCCTCGGCATCGGGCACCGCCTCGGGAACTGCATCGGGCACCTCCTCGGGAACAGCCTCGGGAACTGCATCGGGAACTGCGTCGGGCACCGCCTCGGGAACTGCGTCGGGCACCGCCTCGGGAACTGCGTCGGGCACCGCCTCGGGAACAGCCTCGGGAACCGCATCGAGCACCGTCTCGGGAACTGCATCGGGCACCGCCTCGGGAACTGCATCGGGCACCGCCTCGGGAACAGCATCGGGCACCGCCTCGGGAACAGCATCGGGCACCGCCTCGGGAACAGCATCGGGCACCGCCTCGGGAACAGCATCGGGAACTGCAACGAGCACCGTCTCGGGAACTGCATCGGGCACCGCCTCGGGAACTGCATCGGGCACCGCCTCGGGAACTGCATCGGGCACCGCCTCGGGAACTGCATCGAGCACCGTCTCGGGAACTGCATCGGGCACCGTCTCGGGAACTGCATCGGGCACCGCCTCGGGAACTGCATCGGGTACCGCCTCGGGAACTGCATCGGGCACCGCCTCGGGAACTGCATCGGGCACCGCCTCGGGAACTGCATCGGGCACCGCCTCGGGAACTGCATCGGGCACCGCCTCGGGAACTGCATCGGGCACCGCCTCGGGAACAGCCTCGGGCACCGCCTCGGGAACTGCATCGGGCACCTCCTCGGGAACAGCCTCGGGAACTGCATCGAGCACCGCCTCGGGAACTGCATCGGGCACCGCCTCGGGAACAGCATCGGGCACCGCCTCGGGAACAGCATCGGGCACCTCCTCGGGAACAGCCTCGGGAACTGCATCGAGCACCGTCTCGGGAACTGCGTCGGGCACCGCCTCGGGAACAGCCTCGGGCACCGCCTCGGGAACTGCATCGGGCACCTCCTCGGGAACAGCCTCGGGAACTGCATCGGGCACCGCCTCGGGAACAGCATCGGGCACCGCCTCGGGAACAGCATCGGGCACCTCCTCGGGAACAGCCTCGGGAACTGCATCGAGCACCGTCTCGGGAACTGCGTCGGGCACCGCCTCGGGAACTGCGTCGGGCACCGCCTCGGGAACTGCGTCGGGCACCGCCTCGGGAACTGCGTCGGGCACCGCCTCGGGAACTGCATCGGGCACCGCCTCGGGAACTGCATCGGGCACCGCCTCGGGAACTGCATCGGGAACCGCATCGAGCACCGTCTCGGGAACTGCATCGGGCACCGTCTCGGGAACTGCATCGGGCACCGCCTCGGGAACTGCATCGGGTACCGCCTCGGGAACTGCATCGGGCACCGCCTCGGGAACTGCATCGGGTACCGCCTCGGGAACTGCATCGGGCACCGCCTCGGGAACTGCATCGGGCACCGCCTCGGGAACTGCATCGGGCACCGCCTCGGGAACTGCATCGGGCACCGCCTCGGGAACAGCATCGGGCACCGCCTCGGGAACTGCATCGGGCACCGCCTCGGGAACTGCATCGGGCACCGCCTCGGGAAAGTTCTCCGGGTCCTGAGGAACAGTAGCTGCCTGTCTCCTCCTCCGCCCTCTACGATGGAGAGTCGGTGGCGTTGAGTCGGCCATCTTGTGCTGTGGTGCTGGGCTGGCAGCCATCCTGGGCTGTGGCGCTAGGCTGGCGGCCATCTTGGGCTGTGGCGCTAGGCTGGCGGCCATCTTGGGCTGTGGCACTAGGCTGGCGGCCATCTTGGGCTGTGGCACTAGGCTGGCGGCCATCTTGAGCTGTGGCGCTAGGCTGGCGGCCATCTTGGGCTGTGGCGCTAGGCTGGCGGCCATCTTGGGCTGTGGCGCTAGGCTGGCGGCCATCCTGGGTTGTGGGGCTGGGCTGGCGGCCATCCTGTGCTGTGGGGTTGGGGTGGGGGCCATCTTGTACTGTGGGGCCGAGCTGGCGGCCATCCTGTGCTGTGGGACCGAGCTGGCGGCCATCCTGTGTTGTGGCGCTGAGCTGGCGGCCATTTGGTGCCGCTGCACAGGACTGGCGGCCATCTGGTACCACGGCGCTGGCTCAGCCGATCTGTATCTCCCCTCTCCTCTTGGGACATCCTGGGGAAACGGCAGCCCCCATCCGAATCTCGGTTCGATGGGAGGCCACAGTGGCGATCGCTGCCGGACCTCCTCTCGACCGCCTGCTCCGGAGCGACCTCCCCTGGTCCCCCGGAACACCACCAGGCGAGAGCCCTCAAAACCATTTTGCTTGCTGGCTGATGAAGACATGGCAGCAGACATACCGCTGGATCCTAGATTGATGGAGTCCTTCTGTCACGGTAGGGTTTAGGAGAAACACAAAGAGAGGGTTGGATCCAAATGCAGGTAAGGGTTTTATTTAAACAGAAGGGTAAATACAAAATAAACAGTCATGAGAGACAAACAAAACCAAAAGAGGGAACCGGATGAAACGGGGAACTCGGAAGAACAAGAAGGTAGAGGAAGTCTCGGGGAACGAGAGCATGAGACACATAGGGTAAGGACTCCATAAAGACGACAGAGAAAGACAGCTCTATATAGGGAGACTAATGACTAAGGATAGTCAACACCTGTGCGATTTAATTGGAGTGCAATTACTGTGACGACATGACCAGACAAGCGGAATTAAAGTGCCTATGGTGAAGTGCCTAAGGAGAAGTGCGCTCACTAGGGGACACCCAGGAAACAGAGACTGATAGCGTGACAAATACAACTATTTGCATAACAGTAGACTTATTTCTCGGATTCAAGACGGGTGGGGCCTTAAGTTCCCAAAATTTCACTCCAGACCAAAGAAATCTAATTGAACAAAGAGCAATATGCATCAAAACAGAAAGAGAGAGAGAGAGAGAGAGAGAGAGAGAAAGAGAATGGCGCAGTAAAAGAAGAACTAACCTAGAAACAGTGCTCTATGGAGGAGATGACCTTGAAAACAGGATGGAGACAAATATATGGATGTCACCACTGATGCATTTAAGCATCCCATCAAACAGCTTAGCTGATGAATAGTTGCCGAGAATAACTCCTTAATGATACAAAGTTGAGAAATAACACAGGCACAATAACCACAAAACACAGGCACATTTCTGGTGAGTTGAGAGAACATCCAAAACTACTAGTCTTATTTAATGTCTAGGGGAGAAAAGAGCTGTGAATAGAATTAGGGAAAATCTGCATAGTACAAGAGCTCTCCGACAAAGACTTAATGGTACGTTTGGCTCTTTTGAAGGGGCAGCAACAACCCAAAACCTTTAGTCCTTAGACCCCTTCAACAAAGCCCAACCCCCCTCATAAACCCATTCAGACTCCTCTCCACCCCACCCGCATCCTCCGGTCCTGTCCTCCGCTCACAGAGGGCGGCTCGGGAAGGCTAGAAGATGAGTATTGATATAATGAGCGGGAGAGAAAGCGTACAAAAACACTAAGAAAAGCGTAGATGTGATTAGAGCCTGGATTCCATTATGTCTTTCGGCAATGATGGACAAATACGCCCAATGAGAAAAGCATGGGGTGAGGCACTGGCAAAACAAAAGCCCCTCGCAGAGATGAAGTTGAATGCTCACAAGAGAATAGGTCTGGATGGTTAAATATTTAAAAATACACTAAACTGTCTACACAGACATTGCAATACAAATACACATCTATGGCAAAATGTAAATATTGCTCTTGGTGTACATGTAGCTCTTTTTGTCTTCAGTGAATGAGATGAAATGCAAGACAACAGGGAAAGATATTTGTATGTTTATTGGAAGGGCAGATTTATATGTGGTGTGCCATTCACAAGTGCACAGTACATACTCAATGCACTTGCATTAGGAGATTTGACGATGAGTTTGTGTGTGTGTTTAGGGGGCCGTCATCAAATCCATCCCATCGTATTCTCATTATGGAGATTGTGTAAATAATTTTCTTTGGAATTTACACTAGCCAGTGTGATGCAGTGCTGCTTTCTAAATAACTGGGCCGGTGTAAACAGTCTTTGTATTTGTTTGGAGCAGCTATAGTGGACTGATGAGTGAACATGAATGACTGAATGATAATTAGCAAAGCAAATGTTTGATCAAGCATGAACACTTTCTTGAGAAAGGCATCTTGGAGTTATCATGAAAGTCATCTGGGTGAATATCTGTAAGTTTTTGGGCTTTGTTTAATTGGTCTTTAAGGGGCTACTGCTCTAATTTGAGTTGATTTTATGCATATGTGTGAATTTGCTCAAAGAAAGAGAGAAAAACTGCACATCTTATTCATTTTATGCATGAAGAATCGCATTTATATTGATCTTTACTTAAGTGTAGCATGATGAAGTCTCTTATACTCACCAAGGCTGCATCTTATCTGATCAAAAATACATTAAAAACAGTAAAACACATTTACAACTTAAAATAACAGTATCCAATTTGAATACAATATAAAATGTATTTTATTCCTGTAATAGCAAAACTTAATTTTCAGCAGTCATGACTTCAGTCTTCGGAGTCGCATGATCCCTCGGAAATCATTGTAATATAATGATTTGGTTCTCAAAAAAATAAAAAAAAAATAAAACCACACTGAGCACAGTAAAATCATAGCAGTGTATGAATATGGCTGCTTTAATTTTGCAGTCTTGTATTTTCTGCAACACAAATATGTTTATCCTATTTTTTTTCAGATACTCTTTTAATGACCCAAAACAAGAAATATATTCATTGTAACTCATATTATAAATGCATTTAAAATGTTCATATTCCGTGGGTGAAACCCAGATTCAGTAGCTTTTTCAAAACTGAAGCATTTTTAGTTTAATACTGGTTTGATTGACTGAGAGATTTGTTGGGACAACAACAGTAGGAATGCATGTTCTGCTAGTGCCATCAACACAAATTGACAGTAGTTAGCACATTGTGTTATCCAAAGTATAAATACAATATAGTAATTCTAGTTTTATAAAAACAAAGCAAATTGAACCTTGTGGAGTACCCTGTAGCCCTGGTTGGGAGTAACTAGCCTTTCACTGGCTTTTAGCACCTGCTTAGTTATAGACATAAATACTGTTTGGAGTA
The DNA here is from genome assembly GCF_003368295.1 of Carassius auratus. Taxonomy (NCBI): domain Eukaryota; kingdom Metazoa; phylum Chordata; class Actinopteri; order Cypriniformes; family Cyprinidae; genus Carassius; species Carassius auratus. Next base: position 22,899,090 of record NC_039249.1, on the reverse strand, counting down.
TGTACCTTATCATCAGGCCTTTGATAAATGAGCTTAGGTCTCACATCTTTGCCTTTTTGTACACTATAGTGTGACACTAAGCATACAGATTGTTAATCACATGGTGATAAGGAGAGGCGAGAGCACCAAGCAAATTATTAAACTTGGAAATTAAAGGCACTGAACGCTGGAGACCCAACTGAAGCCACAGGATTTTAATCTTGCAAGATGTGTATGCAGATGTGGGCTAATATTGTCAAAACTAAAGATGCTTTAACCTTTTTTGGGGGTACCATAGCCATCATTCTCTGAAGCATGTGAAGCTTATCAGGAAGAGAGTCTTATCATTATTTGTCTGGTGAAGCATGGTGGCCCAGAGGGACAGCTGAAGAATGGCATACAGCAGGCAGGCCTAAAATGGGCAGGGATGGAATCCGGAGTGACACCCTAGCTTTTGTGTGACCTCTTTCAGTGACCTCTGTCACTCTGTGTTGCTCTCAAACTAACTGTACCTGTGGTTTTGAGCATTGGGAAATACTGGAGTAGACTTAATGTGCATTTACAAAATCGCGGAATGACTCCAGCAATAATTTTGGGAAGATCACAAAATAAAAATAGTATGTACACTACCAGAATTCAGATTTTTCATTTTACATAAATGCAACCCTGAGTAAAAAAATAAAAAAATAAAATAATAATAATAATATATTTCTTAAAGCATCTTAAAAAAGTCTTAAAGCCACAGTTCTTCTGGATTTATTTAATACTAAGTATAGTCAAAATCTATTAACATTATTTACAGACATATCACTAAAGGCTTACTGATATAAAAATTTGAATTATTTGTGCACACATTTTTTAATATTAAGCCTAAAATGTGTTTTAATGTCATTATTGATAAAGACTGTATGATCTTGTAATTTAATTAAGTACATAAATATCTAAAATGTGTTTGTAGTATTATACTTTGCATGAAATAAATGTTATAACAAATACATTTTTGGTATATTTAGGGGCTCTTTTAAGCTTTCTGTTAGAATCATTCTGAAGAATCATAAAAAATAAGGAAAGGAGTTTCACATTTTTCATAAAAAATAATACTAGCACAGCTGTATTCAGCATCGATAATAAAGCTCCAAAATTCAGTTCAAAATCACAGGAATAAATTACATTTCTCTTTGTCATGTATTTTTGATCAAATAAATGCAGAAAAAAACTTCTTTCCAAAACATAAACACATCTTACAAACCCCAAACATTTAAATGGTATTGTAAATAAAAACATATATAAAATAAACACATTTTATTTAATGAAAGCCTCTATTTAATTAATAGCACTTGAGAACAGAATACACATTATAATGGTTTTTACTGCCTTTTGGAAAGTTTTTCATGAAAATGACACCCTAACTAAATAGTGGACAATCTGAAATATAGTGAGGTCATAACTGCCCATTCTGATAACGAACCTCACACAATAAGAAAACACAGCTGATCAGCAGGAAATAAACATGGAAACACAAACATCTAATCAGCCACCAGCTTCCATTCCAATTGAGAAAGCGAGTTGATTATTTAGATTATGTTGGGGGGCCTGAATAAATTCAGAAAGCCACCCACAAAGAGGGCCTCTATCAGACCAGCTCCTCAAACAAGCAGAAGCCATGGAGATATGAGATGCCTCACAACAATGGAAGTGTGGCTGAGAGATATAGGAACTTCAGGAGTGTATTTGCTCACAAGGCCCCTGGCCAGCACCAGCGCACAGAAAATACTCTCTGACCACACACAGGTTCACCAAATCACTGTTTGTTTAATAGTCGTACGTTACAGGACTAATCTTTGCCTTATCTCCTATTTTTAAACATCACTAATGAATTTTCTCAAAAAGGGAGTCAGAGCGTGAATGTGGAATAAAGCTCTCTCTCTTAGATGGGCTGCAGGACTGAGGAGTACAGTGCTCAGAGCTGGGTTTGTTTTGGGTTTGTGTGATGAGGTTTGAGGGGGGGTTGGCCCTCGGGAAAGAGACGGATGACTATTGTGTGTGTAAGAAGTGTGTGTGGAGGGTGCTGGGCAATTTAAGACAGCGTTTAGCATGCAGAGCCAGACAGGGTAAATCAACCTGACTGCACACAATCATGAGCCGAGAGAGAGATAAACAACCAAAAAGAGAGAGAAAAAAGAAGGAGCAAAGACATTTTTGTAAAGAATCTTGTAAATAAGGCATGAAATCCAAGACTAAAAAATTAATTGCAATATTTATACTTGGAGAATAGGTTGTTTTTCATGTAGAATGCTCAAATAACACTGGGATTGATAGGTTCTATCTTTGAGAACTTGTCTATACTCTTAAAAATAAATGTTATTATTGGCTTCTAGGACCTTTAACATCTATAGAACATTTACTTTGCTCAGAATATTCTTTATCGTGAAAAACGGTTGTTTAGATTATTAAAAATATTTTACGTGCTAAAAAAAATTATTTAAGGAACTGTTCACTGATAGGTAAATTTGGGAACCTAAAATGGTTCTTCTGGGGTATCGATGTGAAACCCCCCGTTGTGTTTAAAAGTGAATGATCTCCAAAATGAGAACTTAAAAAAAGAAAGATATAGTCTAGATGAAAAAAAAAACAGAGTGACTGAAAGATTAAAATTAGTCTGAATGAGGCCCGCACTCGGCTCCTTTCATTTGTCATTGGACCCAAATCAGGCTTTTGTTTGAGACTCTGTAAAGTAGTGTCAATCATTCTGCCTGTGTTTTATTAGAGAGGAGAATTTTTTATGAATTTACTCTTCTCGAATTAAAAGGACCTCCTGCTCTAAGTACTGAAAAAAGGCAATACAGACTGAAGTTAGACATCACAATGCCACTCGTACACTGGAGCCACATCAAAGTGCCCAAGACATCCAATCAGATTTATGTTGAAGGCACTATGTGATGAATATGGTGTAGCCCTCACACAAAAGTGCTTTTGTGTCACTTTAATCAGAGGCCATTCAAAATCAGCACGGGTCTGTCTGATTGGATGATGGCGAAAGGCCTTACAGCGCATCCAAACTTCACACGCACAATAGAAAATGCTAATTTTCATGCACTCAGAACATTAGTGCTTGGTTGACTCACATTTGGAGCACTTTGAAGGATGTCATTTGAACCAAGAATGGGGCTGTTTTTTTTCCTGCTTTAAATGGGAAAGTTAGAATTGCACAAACCTAAACCTATCTCCTTATCTTTGCTGATAAGACCCCTGTATATGCTAAAACCAAAAGAAAAAAAGTGATCCGGAAAACTGACATTGGTAGGAAATTTTGGATGCCCTCCAGGACAGTTAGTTCATCACCATTAGTCTTCTGCTGACGTCTATTCATAGCCTCCATAGGTTGGGACCGACACATTGGTTACACCATAAAGGTATTCAGGGGTTATAAATTGCTTTACTCTTGAACTTTTTGTTGTTGCTTAAAAATTAACTGTTCACATACTGTATCCCAAGGTTGTGTCCCATCTACAGCTGCCTGTCACTTTCCTTTGTGGTTATACAGTAAATGGCTCCATTAATTAAACCATGTTGACACTTCTCAAAGCCAAATCTTTTATGAAAGATTAAGCAGTTGTAAATAAAAGAAAGACTACTGGTTTATTTTAAGAAATAAATTTCAGATTTCTGGTATGAAATTTCACATTTTTTCTTTTTTACTGTGAAATTTACTAGCAATTTATAAGTAAAAATTGTTTGTAATTTTTTTGTTCAAGTGTATTTGTAGTGGTTATTTCAAAATAAATCAGTGCTATGCATTTTATACAGTACTTAAGTGTCTACATTTGTGTAGAGTGCAATTCTGAGTCTCAATGGTCAGCTGATTTTAAACACATAAGACAATTAAATGAATAAATAAAGTCTTTATTTTACATAAAATAGGGTTTCTCTTCATTAAAAAAATTGCATATACACAGCTTTGTATAAAAACATACAAGTGCACACTTTGATACAGAAGTTATTTATCCAGTACAAAAATGTTGCCGTGTATCTAGCACAAAATTTTATAATATACAGGTTGCCTGAGGGCTTCCTAGTGTAACGTTAGTGTATCCCCTAACCATCGCCATACATGGGACCTGATACTATTTTTCCTCATTCCTTTAACTACAACCGATCACCTCATTATATGTACAATATGGAAGTGACGATCTGGCTCATTCAGTTGCATTTACACAATAATGCATCAACAGGGCAAATGTTGAATGCAGGATGACAAGACTCAAGTCAGCAGAACAGACATCATCATACGCCTCAAGTCCCGTGCAGATCTAATATTTGGAACCTTGTGAGTGTTGCATCTGTGTGCATTGCTGGAAAATGCCCTCTGTGTTTCCAGTGCTCAGTCAATGAACTCAAGTCCTTTATGAGCACCAGCAGGCAGCGTATCACTGACCTGGACCGGTCCTGAGCCGTCCCTTCAGCACCAATCTTTAGTAGAGAGTGAAGCACCTGTAATAGAATCAAACAGTTATGAGTCACAGGCATATGAAACATGACTGCAATTCAGTCCATTCAGAATAAAAAGAGGATTCTGACCCCTCTGAGGTTAATGTTAGGTTGTTATAATAAAGTGTTCGAAAGAGTGTCAGAGAGTGTCAGAGCTTTTTAAACTGGGGGCCACTTAGTTAAGGGCCCCTGGGACTGCAAAAGTGGAAAACGCTTAAAAAAATCTCCCCATACCTGATTCATATCTGTCGAACCATGTGGTGAAGTCCAGCAGCTCTTGCTCCTCAGAGCTGAGATGCTCGTAGCTACCCTCGTCAGAGGAATAAGCCGAATGAGGAGACTCTGAGCCCGCCGAGTACGCGTTGGAGACAGACGGAGACGGGACACCGCACTGTAACACGGCAGACACGGCGTCGTGCTCGTCCAGCAGCTGCTGAAGCGCTCGGATGTACTCCACCGCCGAGCGCAGAGTCTCCACTTTGCTCATCTTCTTGTTCGCCGCTCCGTTGGGCACATGCTGGCGCAGCGTCTGGAAGCCCATGTTCACCTGCTTGACGCGGTTTCTTTCGCGCTCGTTGCGTCTGGCCACCGCCATGGGCTGCTGCTGAGGGATGCTATAGCCGAGTCCGTTGAAGGTCAGTCTCCTCTTGCACCTGAGAAGCTCTGGGCTGCTCGAGCGCTGTCTCTTAAGCACTTTACATTCCCTGTCCTGCTGGGGCTCCGAGAAATGCTGGTAAAACACATTTTGAGTCATTTGCGTCGTAGCGATGACAGCTGCCTCCATGTCGCGGGAAATAAATAGATGCTGAGTTTGCGAGTAATTCGCCGCTCTCGTGCCTTTCGCGTGGCTCGCAAGTAGCGATTCACCTGTTCGGGGATTGATTTGAGGGTAAAGCAACTTGCTGTCCCTTTTCTACACGTGCGCCTCACCTCCACCCCCTTTTGGGCCGCACGCTCCCCAAAGGAAGACCCGCCCCCTGCATGAATCCCCTGCTCGGGCTTCGCACGCCGGGCGCGTGGCTTTGACAAACTCAAAGGAACTATTCTGTGCTCTCACTGCGCCACGCGTATGAGGCGCTGCTGTCTCTGTGGAATCATCCTCACCCGGCGCACGCGTATGTTCTGCGTTATGGAACGTAAAACTTAAAGTGTTGACCATTGATTTCAAAGAAACGATGGAGTGACGTCCATTTTTAGACGTTCGGGTTACTATAACTCACCTGTTGCCAGTCTGTCAGTCTGCGGGGTGCTTGGGATAACCTGCTCAATAGACGTGGCTCCAAAACAGCAAAATCACAAAACAAGACTGACATACTAAAGTGACGAAAACCTTGTTCCAAAGGGTTCTTTCTTTCTTTCTTTCTTTCTTTCTTTCTTTCTTTCTTTCTTTCTTTCTTTCTTTCTTTCTTTCTTTCTTTCTCTCTTTCTTTCTTTCTTTCTTTCTTTCTCTTTTCCTTTCTGAATATAAAAGAATAATTTCAGTATTCTACAGCCTACTGTATATTTTGATATTGCCATCTGATACCATGACTGTTACGGCCACAGTTTTATTAGGGGTATTAGGCAAACAAATAAATTAATATTTTGAATGCATACAGTAGCCTATGTAACTTTCATCCTCTAGAGTGCATATATGGATTGTAAAAAAAAAAAAAAAAAAAAAAAAAAAAAAAAAAAACTTTTAAGACGTTTTTGATAATTTTTTATTTTTTTTAATCAGGATTTTCGTATATAACCATGTTTAAATGTCATTGCTATATGTCTCCAGTCCACAAGAATATCAAAACCTTTATTTTGATGGTCCCTTTTAGAATGGGTGACTCTTAAGTACATGTCAACAAGTCATTAGAGTAGTTAGTCAATGGTATACTTAATATCTGCTATTTATATCTTTTATATTTAATATCTGTGATTTTTAGACATTCTACTGACTAAACTAGGTAACTTTGCATCTCAACTTATCCATAACCTTACAGTCTACCAATACTCTGAGTTAGATGATGTGTATTTTCTAAGTTACTTATAGTCAGTATAATATCTAAAGGGAACCATACAAATAAAGTAAGTAATTAAATAATTTACACTTTAAACTTTATATTTGATATGCTTTGTTAGAATATTTATATGTTGAGGTAAACACGTAGACCTACTTTTTACTTTTTAGCTAATTCAAAGCATAAAGGCAGACAGAAAGAGACTTCCCCATGATACTTTTGTATCTGTATAACTTTATTGAACAATTCATTACATGTTCAAACCTGGACTCCACAGCAGCAATACTTTACTCTTCACAAACAGTCCTCAAAAAAAAACATAAATGTATAACGATCACCCCCTAGCGGTGACAATATTTTTCTACAAGTCAACATATCCACCACACAAAACTTGTCTATGTTCCCTAAAATCTTAGATCCCTTCATTTCAGTCAAGAAATATACAGTACATTAATTATAGTAAGTATTATATAGGCTAGTTTTGGAACTATTACAATTTATGTAATAATGTGTTGGAAACATTACAATGCTATTGTCTGTGCAAGTTGGTATTTTAATTAATTACAGTATGTAAATATTCAAGTTGTGTTTCACAATATTTAAGGAATGACACATTTGTAGTCTGCAACAGTCGTTCCCATCAACTCAAGTTCAATTGTTTGATCCATATGCCCTGTCTTTAGGTCGAAGCATCAGGAGCTGAAAATAAATAAATAAATAAATAAATTATAAAGAATAATAAAGGGCAGAAGACTAAATGCATGTTTTATTTCTCTGTAAATAAATGCATTTACTTCTAGGGAACAGCAACTCCGTCCTTCGTTGGTGTCCATTAGGGCAAGAATGTATTTCCTCAAGTCCTCTATAAGACAAAACAAAGTAAATCTGATTTAATTTCAATACATTTAAAACGTTCATTTAAAGTCAAACATACATTAATAAAATGAATAGGTAATGCTCTAATGAGAACACACAAAAAGTGGACATAACACATGGAAACTTACATATTACATTTGCCTGTCCCTGAATCATCTAACCATTCTTGCCAGTCATTCCATTCAAAGTATTCGTCACAGTCACTGGATTTACAGGGAGTGTGGACAGTCAGGCACAACCCTTGCCACTGTTCTGTCAGTTTGTTCAGCCGTATCATAATCTTCTTTATCACTTCCCATGCTTTCTGGATGTCTTCTGAAGTTTCCACTACAAGTAGGAAAATATTATCGCAACATATAATCATTGCCGTTAAAAGTGGTTTTTACTAGGGGTGGAACGGTTCAACTTTTTCACAGTTAGGTTTGTTTCACAGTTTTAGTTGTCATGGTTTTGGTACGGTATGGTATGTGTTATGTTTATGGAAAAACTATACTTTCAAATAAAAAATAAATCATAAGAATATTATATCTAACTACAAGCAACAGCACAAGCAAATACAATAGATTAAAGATACAAATAAAATAAACAGTGATTTTCAGTGTTTTTTTTTTTTTTTTTTTTTTTAGATAGGTCTAGCATTAGTTTTTAGTTACAGAAACCAAATGTAAAACAGCATTGCATATTGTACAGTATAAATGAAAAATTGTTCTTTATTAAAGCTACAAAAGCTTTTCAATCAAGAGCAGTGAGTGATTTCTTTTTTGTTGCTGTTCAATTAAAATTAAGACTGTCACTTTAAGAGAATGCACTGATCCAGTAGGCCTACGTTTTACCGGCTATGTCTGTTGTAGGATACATACCAAGACGGACATTATGACATAATTATTCTGTGAATTTGTCAATTTAAGCACAATACTTCAGCGAGAGCTTAATATTTGCTCACGTTCTGAGACGCTGGTTTGCACGCTTTGGATGAGTGCACACACAAATCTTCTCACTACATGGGCGAGCTTGCATCCTTTGGCTCTAAATGTTTAAACTGTCAAAGCTTAAATGAGTTTAGATTAATCACAGATATCAACATGTGCTGTTCAGGTCTCACATGTACAGCCGAGTGATGATGGAATAAATTACTGCTCATATTCCAACATACGGCATTCGCATTAAACAAGAGTGGATGGCTTGTCCAGGTTTTTTTTTATTATTTTTTAATCGCTGTTGTTGTAATGTCTGGGAAGGCAGAATGCGCATCTATCAACAGAAACATATATTAGCTGAATACTGTTTGATTTACGTTTTATTTATAGCAGACCATATTCAAGATGTTTTGTCAGATTTAAGTTGAACCGCGGTCCCAGCGCATGTCGAGCCATGTGTGAAGAACCGAATGGTAAAAAAAAAAATTTCTGCAAACTGTCCCGCCCCCAAGTTTTTACTGTACATTTCTGCCATATGGACAATGGACATCACCTTGACATAGTCACTAGTGATGCGTGGGTCGTCTCATAACCCGCGGGCCCCGTTGCATGGAATTTAGTGGTGGAAATTTTGATTCTTTCAAGAGATTTGTTTTGTTTTTCAGTTCGTTCACCAAAATGATTCATTCATTGATTCGTTCAGTGACCATTTCTTCATATTACACAAATACGCCAGCAGTTGGCGTAAAAGAGTGTCTTATGTGTTATGTCTTAAGTCAACAAACTTAAATACTTGTGACAAAAACTGATTTGCCTTTATTAAATTGTGTGCATTGAATAAGTAGTCTAAATAAATTGTTCAGATTATGAAAGCACAAGGTTTTATCGGGGATTAAAAGTGGAGTTATGTTCTGAATTCCAAAAATGTGCACCAATAACTGCGCTTTGTATCGGCTGATTGCTGATCGAGATTTACATGCTTGGCCGACTGACCCTGTAGGTACTCTCAATCAGTTCATTCACGAACGAGATGTATCAGTTCATTCAACTCTTTCACCTACGAGAATATTGTATTCGTTCACTACATTCAACAAGTCACACGCTCCGTCACATTTTGAGTAACTCTTTTGCCACAACAGGAACTTTACCCAGGAACTAGGGATTTTGGCCTGGTACAAGGTGTGTTTCCACCGCAGGAAACAGGAACTAAATAAAAAAAAATGCCCCTCAGAAAGTCCCTACTGGCGAGGTAGTACTTTTTCAAAGTCCCGAAATATTTGGGGGCAGGACTTGGGCGCTAAACATCCTGATTGGTTAAGTTCACGCAGCATTGGTTGGGTTCAACCACCATTTATTCGGATCATTTTCAAAATATTACTGTTATTGTGTCATAAAATGTAATTTTTAAAGTATTTCAAGGGAGAATGTAGTTGTTTAAAACTAAAATCTGTGGTTTATTTGTAAAGACAGGTCCTGTTTAAAAATGTGTTGTTTCGCCGATTTTGGAGACAGTCAGCTCCACGTGATCAGCGGGAGCTCAGTGATCATCTATCCGCTGAGAAGCAGCCTCACCTCGGATAGACCTTCTGATGTGTGCCACTGGCTCTGATGTCTCTTTAGTGGTTAAACAAACATATAATTTGTTTTAGGTAAATCTAACAGGTCTCTTTTTAGTCTGTATTCAATTTATCTTTATGTTAAAATGACAATCAAAAAGGCAAATTTATATAATATTTTGTTTCATTGTAATGGCTGTATATATAAACATATCATCACACTCCCGAGAGAATGCACAGTCTGAACTACCGATGATGCACGTCCAAAATCAGCGTACTTTGTATTGAGAAATGCATGCAAACCTAAATCACCAGTCTATTTGCCTAATCTTCCCGGTACTTTACACCGCGGTGGAAACGCAGAAAGCAACAGGTCTGTGGGGGGAAAAAGTTCCTGGGAAAAAAAGTTCCTGGAACAAATGTTCCGGGTAAATTCGGTGGAAATGCGGCATTAGACAGGATGAAACAGTTCACAGAGCTATTCACGAGCTGCGCATGTGCTGCTAATAGCGCCGCGCTCGTGCGCTGCTGTTGGAAGAACTTCATTGAATGAGAAATGAGTCTTTTAATGTCTATGGTCAGTGGATTACGTTCAAGATTTGCATCATAGTGCAATTACCTGTAGCCTATATTACTTACAGTATATGGAATATATATTTTCAAATTTTATTAGGTTCTTTGATAAGGTTACGATAAGAAGGTTTAAGTAGCAACTTAAGTAGTAACTTCCGTGTGACCCGATGCACGGGGCGGGGCAAGAAATATTATTTCATTTGCAGGGCAGGCTTGGACGGGCCAAATAATTTCATAAAAGCGGGACACGCAGGTTGGAAAAAACCCTGACCCGCGCATCACTAATAGTAACCACTCACAAGCTACTCATAGATATAATGTAGAAATGTCTCAGGTTACTTATGTAACCATGGAGTAGAGAACCAGACACTACATCCTCTAGGTGTCGGTATGAGAAAACGTCTCTTGGTGACCCTTGTCTAAAGCATACATGCAAAAACACCAATGACATGTTGGCCAGCGACAGCTCATGATGCCAGGCGCCGGAAGAACACGTCATCCACTTCTTTGTCTGAAGCTTGCTTCGGAAGAGTGTCAAGAAACCTAGAGGATGCGGTGTCTTGTTCCCTACTCAGGGAACCATGGTTACATTCAAGGGAACTTCAAACTGGGTAGCTAAAAGGAACTGTATACTCACACCACAATGCAGAGGGGAGTGCATGCCAGAACCAAGTTGAGCAGTACCAAAATCTACCATCAGTCAAGTACTAGCATGCAAACTTACCACAGTGTGGATTTTAGAAAGTGCACTAAGACTTCATGTGCACACTTACCATAACATGAATAATAACAATTCTAGCGGACCCTCGTAGCACTCTGACAGAGAAGCCCATAGATGGAAATGTTACATCCCACAAGCAACGCGTTAAGAAGTCATCAACTCGATCTATGGTAAAATGATAAAGGGGAGTGCTGCTAATACTACCACGAGAAAAGTCACAGAGTAAGGAATCTAACTCCTCAGAAGGAGAGAGAAATTGAGTGCTCAAAAGGAAGCACCATGCTCACAATAAGCGATGCTTTAAAAGTGTGCCAACAGAGACACAATGGTTGAGTTGAGCCCAAGGTACCGAGTCTAACCAACTCAGAGAAAGGTAACATGGCTACTAATGCTTAACCCTTACTATACAGGATTTCAGAAAAGTATGTGTAGTCTAGTGTGCACATTTACCACTATGTGAATTTCAGAAAGTGCACAAAGCTTAGTGTGTGCACTTACCAAGCATGGATTTAAGAGCTTCTCAAGCATCTGTTCACAGATGCCCGGAAGTACTGAGCCAAACAGAAGAGGCTAGGTCAAATACAACCTTCTGAGGCAAGGGGAGCTCTGCCTGAGACAGCATTACACAAGAAGGTTCTTGCAAATTCCACCTATAATTCTCGCTCGATGCCTTTGGCAAAAGTGGATATTCCGGTGATCAGGAAGCCCCTCAGGGCAACCTAGATACGGTGTACCAGACAGGGCAGCCTGAAAGCATAAGCCCAGTCTGGACATACAGGAAATTTTGCAGTGCCGTGCCGGGGGCCTGATGATCATAAAGGCTCCTGCAGAAGCCTGTGATCTGGCCACATGATCCAGGAAGCATGAAACCAGAACCAGGGTTCTCATATCGGCTGGATACAACATCAACGAGTGATTATATATATATATATATATATATATATATATATATATATATATATATATATATATATATATATATATATATAAATTGGATCATACTCCCCCACCATGTTTCCCACGCAAGAGCCCCATTCAAGAACCGACCTAAAGAAAGCTAACTTCAGTCAGGTGGAGAGATGGTGTTTACAGGGGAATTAGGAAAAGAAAGAGAAGGCGAATCCCAGGGGAAATGAGTAGATATCCCAGTATCACTCTAATCTAGACGAAAAGTGCCAACGCCTCATCTGGATCACATCTCTTAGGCCACGTTTCCATTGAAATGACCTGGAACAATTGTACCAGGAACTATTTTTCCCAGGAACTTTTTCCCCCCGGACCTGTTGCTTTCTGCATTTCCACCGCGTTGTAAAGTACCGGGAAGATTAGTCAAATAGACTTCTGATGTAGGTCTGATACAGAGCAAAGATAGCCTGTTAGATTTACCTAAAACAAATTATATGTTATATTTAACCACTAAAGAGACATCAGCTGAGGTGAGGCTGCTCTCGGTGGATAGATGAAGACTGAGCTCCCGCTGGTCAAGTGGAGCTGACCAACTCCGACATTGGCGAAACAACACATTTTTAAATAGACGCTGTCTTTATAAATACATCACAGATTTGAGTTTTAAACAACTAAATTCTCGCCTGAAATACTTTTAAAATGACATTTCATGACACAATAACAGTAATATTTAGAAAATGATCTGAATAAATGGTGGTTGAACTCAACCAATGCTGCGTGAACTCAACCAATCAGGATGTTTAGCGCCCAAGTCCCGCCTCTGAAAGCTCCGTAACTTTGAAAAAGTACACCTCGCCAGCAGGGACTTTCTGAGGGGCATTGTGGCGAGTGGGGCGGGGCCGAGAGGCGTGGGAACGATGAGTGAGGCCAGGTGTAGTGATTGGAGATGAGCTACACCTGCGCCCCACCGCCAGTATCGAGTCCCACGTAGGAGATGGAAGGAGGTGCGCATCAGTCGCCCTCACGGCGACTGACGCGCATAAATAAAAGCCAAAACATAAAATAAAGTCCCAGGCCTGGTCCTCTCTCGTCCATCACGGTCGTCGCTCCAGTTTTATATCCTTCCATCTCCTACGTGGGACTCGATACTGGCGGTGGGGCGCAGGTGTAGCTCATCTCCAATCACTACACCTGGCCTCACTCCTCGTTCCCACGCCTCTCGGCCCCGCCCCACTCGCCACAGGCATTTTTTTACCTGGAACTTTATTTAGTTCCTGGTTCCTGCAGTGGAAACACACAGAGTACCAGGCCAAAGTCCCTAGTTCCTGGGTAAAGTTCCTGCGGTGGAAACGCTGCATTATTTTGCCTACCTCCCTTTGAACCACGATTTTGAAACACTAGCCTCCTGTGCCCATTTCTGATCCTCAGATGGAGACAGGGAAGGACCCCTGGGTTTGTATGGGCTCAGACCTGGACCTTGTGAGCGTGCCTCATCTCCCTGAATTTCTCAACCACCGTCTCAACGGAGGTATTGAAATGTTGGCATAACTAGTATGCTTGAATCTGTGGATGCAGGACGATAATGGATTTTTTTTAAAGCCGGAGTGCAGTATAATCTGAGAAGGACATGATATAAACCATCTGTTTAATAACTGGAGACAGAGCCACACTATAAATTTCACTGCAATGCAAAGTGCAGAATGCATTTAGCTCCCATGGGAGTTAAACACGCCCCGCCCAACTGCTAGATTACCTCAGAAATCAAGAATGAATGAAACTGCTGTGTATGCATCGCTATTCCCACAAGAGGTGAACGCACTCATGCAAACGCTAACTACAAACTAGGGTAAATGGTGAAATACTCACATCCCCCTCAGTAGTCCCGTAAATACATCACAATGAGCACTGGCCATCTCCTCGTGAGACGAGCGCATTCAATTCACACACAGAAGATAAGCAATGAATGCAAAGTGCTTCAATTCCCTCAAGAGCTGAATGCACTTGCTCTTCATCACACACACAGCACGTGAGCCATGTGAAACTGCAAGTATCAGAGCAAAGCCTCTGGCAAAAAATATGCACTTCTACCGTATTTTCTGGACTATAAGTCACACTTTTTTTCATAGTTTGGCTGGTCCTGTGACTTATAGTCAGGTGCGACTTATTTATCAAAATTAATTTCACATGAACCGAGAGAAATGAACCAAGAGAAAACATTACCATCTACAGCCACCAGAGGGCGCTCTATGCTGCTCTGTGCTCCTGTAGTCTACACTGAGCAGCATAGAGCGCCCTCTCGCGGCTGTAGATGGTATTGTGTTCTCTTGGTTCTTGGTTCTACATAAATGTGACTTATAGTCCAGTGCGACTTATATATGTTTTTTTCCTCGTCATGATGTATTTTTGGACTGATGCGTCTTACTCGGTGCGACTTATAGTCTGAAAAATACGGTAATTGCTTCACACTCCAAACTAAATAGTCAATGAAGACGAAGAAGAGGATGACGTGTTCTGTCGGCGCCTATTTATACTATAGTCATACTTGTAGCGACATCATGAGCTATCGCCAGCCAACCAGGCGTCAAGGAAGTCGACCGGAAGTTGAAGTCGGCTGCGTGCTGCCATCTTGTAGCAGAACTTCACTTGAGGACGCAATTCAAAGCTCCCTTGAATGGGAACTATAATTTTCTGTGAAGATAATTCTGTTAATCTGCTTTGCAATAGTTTGTATTGTAAAAACCGCCATACAAAGAAATGTGGACTGAATTTACCTGAATGTAGAAAAAATAACCGCTTACTGCCAACAATTTGGACAAGATATCAAAAAACGAAGAAATATATTTAATGTATGTGCTTGAGAGGCTACAAATGTAAATCATTGTTATACAAAATGTAATCAAACAGAAGACTTACGCTCATTCTCTTTGCAGCGGATCTCAATAAACTGGTCCTCCTCACGGCGTTCTCTGAGCAGAAGCCGTCTGTCCCCACAGCACAGCATACACTGGTCTTTTCCGATCCAGTATGGAGAGTACAAGGAGCATGCCCTGATGGCAAGCCTGTAAAGCAAGAATTTGTTTTACATGTCATTACTAGTTATCCCAGTTACAAACAAATCAGTGTAAATTAACTTTTTGATCATCTGGTTTGATGACACCCCGCAAAACATGAAAGATAACAGAGTGAATAAACCAGGAATGTTCTTTAATAACCTGTATTTCTTTATTTTCCTCTAAGAGACAAGCTCAAGCATTCACCTGTGAAAGAAACCATGTGGTATCTCAGGTAGGAAGTAAACATGGATATTTAGGTCCTCTGGATCATCTGATTCCCACTTTTGCTCTACCTGTTTGTTGTCTGGCAGGTAACTTGGGAACAGACAAGCATCTGGCTCATACACAATCGGATTTGAAGCCACCCATTTTGTCTTCGGACAGAATTCGTTGGCTTTTGGATTGAGAGGACTGTTATGTTTGGTCGACAAGCATACATTAAAGTATTTTAGTAGTGAAAGGAGACTTCCTTCCTTATTATTGGACCCAACCACCTCCTCAATTAGATCATCATCAGTAACGCCATATTTCTTCTGGAGCTCAGTCCGCACCAGGATCCTGATAGCCACATTGTTTAAGGATGCTCTGTATTTATAGTCGTTGATCCATTTTTTTTTCTGTACTGCAAGCGCATTTTCTGATTTCAGCTGTGCAGAGGAAATCTTTTTCAGTTCCTGGACTAGGTCATGCCTCACAATAGCCTGTGACAGAATTAAAGGAAAATAACTAATGAAGGATTTTATACACTTATTGTGTTTCGGTTATTCAAATACATTAATTGGTTGTGATTTAAATGTTTGATGCACAAACCTTAAACAATGAGATGAGGAACGGTGGTTCTACAAACAAACAGCCAGCCAATTCTGGGATTTCCTTGTACCACATAATGACTCCAATTCGGTGGAGATACTGAAGAATTAACTTAAGTTTCTCATCGTCCAGTGTAATATGTCTGTCCTTCAGATCACACAAGAGGGTGCTTTGACTCACAATTCCTGATAGTAGGTGCAAATTTCAGAATCAGGAAACTTATTCAAGAACAGACACACCAAAAAAATAAAATAAAAATAAAAACCTGACCATGCTCAGCAATGTCACCGTTTTTCAGAAGTTCTTTAATATCCTTCTCCACCTCATAGTAGCTTCTAGGTAATGTCCGATCTATGTTGGGGAATGTATCTGTGTTTAAAACCACACTTTTGATATGATCACCTAGCTTGACAATGTCATCCTCTTTCGTGCAGTCTATAGGCACAAGGTCAAGTACCTGAAAACAAAAAGAGACAAAGAAGGTTGTGGCAGCACATTTTATTCAATTCTATTAGATAATAAAACAACAACTACAAAGCCAAATTACCTTAAGTTTGTACTCAATCAGTTTTTCAATCTGATTTATCTGATCATAGTATAAAGATGAGTCCTCCTTATCCTGGAAGTTCTTCTTGCTCCGCTCTAAATTAGCTATATGCGTTTTAACCATTTCATTCACCTGGTCTCTGATGTGTTCTTTCTTTTCTTTCACATCATTCTCATCTGTGCATTGGTCAACATGAGTGCCCACAAGCAGAACTACTGAGTCTGGTATCCTAAGCTGAAGATTTTTGATCCAGAACTCCACATTCTCTGTGAAACTTTGGGCATCCATGTTGTAACTTAAAAGAAAAAGAAAAAAGAAAGTTGAATGCATTGCTATTTGGTTGTAATTCCAACTGGTCCAATAATATTCTGGTTTTGCCCATTTTATAGTCACAACACAAAAATTACACATCTAACTGTTTAGTAATAGTGATGTTTGCTAATAAAAGAATGCATTCACAATGAGTTGTATGTGTATTGGTTAGAGTATATTACACTGTGAGATCTATCACAAGCAAAAATAAAAACAAAGGCTTTACCTGGAAAGGTTGATGGCAAGTATGACAAAGGCTTGAGCTGTTATAAACACATGATGGGTGATGTAGTATTCCTCTTGTCCAGCAAAGTCCCAAACGATAAAACGAATACCCTCAATATCAACTTCACTGATTTCGATCCCTACCGTACGATCATCCACGTCCACTGGTACAGAGCAACCCTGCTTCAGACTGCGGCACAGAGTGGATTTCCCTGCCATGGAGTTCCCCAGAAACATAGTCTTCACAGTTTTCTGATTTGGGGCGTTCGCCTCAAGCATCGCAAAGTAGTTCTGGATATCTCTCAATCCCCCTGCACACACTTCCTGAGGGGGCTTTCTAAGAGGGTTACCATTAGCTTTGAACAGAGTTAAGCTACTGTTTTGAAAGAGTAGTTCTGGTAGGTCAGTTAACCGGTTCCTCTCAACATAAAGTTCTTTTAGGTTTGAAAGGCCCACAACAGGATCCAAATCCCTCAGGCAGTTGTTGGACAGGTTTAGGTAGACGAGATGTTGGCACCTGTTGATGTCCTGGGGTAGCTGTTCAAGTCGATTGGTGCTCATCTTTAGAAATCGAAGTTTCTCCAAGGATGGAAAAACATTTTCTGGAATGGTCTTGATAGTGTTCTGATTGATATAAAGTTTCTCCAACTGGTGTAACCCTCTAATGTCCACAGGGAAATCAGTGAACTCATTCCTGCACAGGATGAGCTCCGTCAGGTTTTTCAGCTGAGTGATACCAGTGATTTGTTTGAGTCTGTTCCGCTGTAGATCTACCTTTACTGCATCTCCACCCCTCTGAAGTAGCTCATAGGGAAGGGCTCTGAGTTTCTTTCCAGCAAAGTTTTCTTCTTTTTTGCCATTTTGATTTCCTATAGTAATATTATTGTTAATGTAATAATAATAATGAAATCATTTTATTTTAAACTTTAAAACAAACATGCTCCTAACGTCTTATTCTTACCCTTTTCATAAATGACTCGGAGTAAAGCATAAATATTTCATCATAAATGATAAATTAATGTGTTCTGTCTAGGCATCAAAACTAATTACATATCTCTGTGTCAGTTAGTTAGGATAAGCAATTATGTCCAGCAAATCATCGGGAGTGACTCCTACCTAATTATAATATACTGTGTTTACATGTTTTATTTTCAAACGAATTTGTAGCATTTTTTACAGATCAAGATGAAAAAAAGTGTGAACATACCATTTAAATCGGGCATGTTGATGAGATGCTAAAGAAAGTCTTTCGCTCGTCTGTGTGTCAGATCTACTTCCTTATGTCTGATAGAGCAAAGTAGGGAAGGACTTTTAACAAAGCAGTTCAAAGGTTTTTTACTTTCATTTTCTGGAAAACGCGACAGTATCTAGTTCAGTTTCTGTCAGGTGGTTTACAGTCATCTTAAGACGAAGCGGCACTGCCATCATCTGGATAAAATGTGAAACAATGTGCATACGAAAGAGAGGTTGGTGTTGAAATAAAACTCTTACATAGAAATTATATTGCAAGGAAAAATAACGTTTCTATTATTTAGGTTTTGAAATATCTCAGCACCAGTTTTTTATTTTATTTTGGAAGAATGGCGTCATTACACACATGTGGAGGGCGAAGTGTAAAGTTGGTGGCAGTCGTGGCCTAATGGTTAATGTCAGACTTGTGGTCCATCCAAAGGTCGTGGGTCTGAGTCTCGTTACAGGCATTACAGGGATTGTAGGTGGAGAGAGTGAATGTACAGCGCCAGTCCACCCTTCCACCCTTCCACCCTCAATAGCATGTTACATGACTGAGGTAGAATCCACTGGCAAGGCACCGGACCCCCAATTGCTCCCCACGGTGCCACAGTTGCCCACTGCTCTTGGTGTGTGTGTGCACTTGGTTGGGTGAAATGCAGAGCACATCCTTTCCTTCCTTCCTTTCCACCAATTGAATCAGCAAAGGGCCAAAGAGTTTATTTTTATTGTTATTATTCAGTTATGTCAGAAAAAATGGGTTTGTCAAGTATAAATCCAAAGAGCTGAGAATGGAAAACACAGTGAATGAAAGACTTTGATAAACACTTTGGTGAAAACACCATGCACCACCATAAACATTAACACAAGACATGTAACTCAGGAAACAGAGGGCTTATATACACAGGAAGTGTAAATCAATAGAATAATGAACAGGTGTGCAAACTAAATTAGAAACCACAAACTATTGGCGGGAGAAATAAGAACAAAGGAAACAGGTAGAAAAACAAGGAACACTAGAAGTAGAACATAACATATTCATATGTTAGCAAAGAGAAGAATATTTTTAGAAATGTTGCTGCAAAATGCTCTCATTATGAATGCTTAGCTGCTGGAGCAGGGCTAGGAGGTTGTTACACTTATGAAAAAATCCTGGTTACGCCCCTGCTTAGATTTTATTTGACACGTAACAAAATAAGGTAGTCACTGGCTATATATAGACACAACACTTTTATCATACTAAACAAGGCGTGAAGCAACAGCATTTATGACATGCTTTTGATTGGCTGTACCTATTACCATAGGAAAAATGTATTGCTCAGTGGTTGCTCTTCCTAAGCTCAGGAGATTTAGATGAGATTCTCATTTATCTCTCATTATTCTCAACAGCATTACAAAATTACTTTGGAGAAATAGAAGTAGACACAAATGAGAAATATTTGAGGAGAAAAAATAGTCAAAACTGAGAATGTGGTGAAAGAAGCATAGAATCTATATTTATTGTCTTGCTGCAATCTCTATCAAGACTACATTATAGGTTATATTTTATTGCTCAGTTTCTCATTTTAATCTCAACAGTGTCTCAGATGCTTATCCTAAAAATCCTTAGGAGAGATAAAAGTAGACACAACTGAGACAAGAAAGTTCTTAAACTGAAACCCCCCATTTAGGGCCTTTCAAGTACTTGGCACTGAACAACTGAACTTTTGAGGAGACAAATGTGAGAGGTCCAGTCTCTACCTAAAGAGAAAAATCTGAGCACAGTCTGTGATGTTGTTGAGATTTTGTTTGAAACAATATACAGGTGCTTCTCAATGTATCAGAATGTCGTGAAAAAGTTCATTTATTTCAGTAATTCAATTCAAATTGTCAACTCGAGTATTAAATCAATTCATTGCACACAGACTGAAGTAGTTAAAGTCTTTGGTTCTTTTCATTGTGATGATTTAGGCTCACATCTAACAAAAACCACACCGATTCACTCAACAACAAATTAGAATACTTCATAAGACAAAAAAATAAAACAAAAAAACAATTTTAGTAAATTGTTGGCCTTCTGGAAAGTTTGTTGATTTACTGTACATGTACTCAGTATTTGGTAGGAGCTCCTTTTGCTTTAATTACTGCCTTAATTCGGCGTGGCATGAAGGTGATCAGTTTCTTTGACAGTGGCCTTCAGCTCATCTGCATTTTTTGGTCTCTTGTTTCTCATTTTCGTCTTGACAATACCCCATCGATTTTCTATGGGGTTCAGGTCTGGTGAGTTTTCTGGCCAGTAAATCACACCAACACCATGGTCATTTAACCAACTTTTGGTGCTTTTGGCAGTGTGGGAAGGTGCCAGATCCTGCTGGAAAATGAAATCATCATCTACAAAAAGCGGGTTAGCAGAATGTATGGGTAAACGGGTGCAGTGACTTTGGTTTTCAAAAAAACACTATGGACCAACACCAGCAGATGATATGGCACCCTGAATCATCACGGACTGTGGAAACTGGACTTCTGGACTTCAGGAAACTTGGGCTATGATCTTCCTGCAGACTCTAGGACCTTGGTTTCCAAATGAAATACAATACTTGCTCTCATTTGAAAAGAGGACTTTGGACCACTGGGCATCAGTCCAGTTCTTCTTCTCGTTAGCCAAGGTATGATGCCTCAGGAGTGGCTTAATAAGAGAAATACGACAACTGTATCCAAATTCCTTGACATGTCTCTGTGTGTTGGCTCTTGATGCCTTGACCCCAGCCTCAGTCCATTCCTTGTGAAGTTCACTCAAATTCCTGAATCGATTTCGCTTGACAATCCTCATAAGGCTGCAGTTCTCTTGGTTCGTTGTGTATCTTTTTTTCTCCACAGTTTATCCTTCCACTCAACTTTCTGTTAACATGATTAGAGACAAAATGAAAAGAAATAAGTTTGAGATGCAAGTGACGCAATCAAAAATCTCCACTCAATCTTAAATTAACGTAATTTCTGGAGGTTTCTTTACTTTAGTTAAAGTTAAAGATAACTCTCTTTTGATTTCTCTTTCCTATGGGTTACCCTTAAGACTATGGTACCAATTTTAACACTTCCTTTTAAGGGGATGTTAGACGTTCTGTGTCCTGTTGCTGGAAACCACCGCCCCCCGAAGCACAAGAAGTGGCGGGGATGGAGGGGTTTTGTGAGGGTAACGGGAAGGGGTGAACACTCCCTTGTGCCCCTAGAGCCACTAGCTCAGTGCCCTGAATCAGCGGACCGTTACTAGCTGCTCTAGAGACCTCTGTGCTACCTGACCTCTGAGGTAGCAAGACTCTTAGCACCGCCAATTTCCAGGCGGTAACTGGAAGTGCTCACTGGAGATCGCTGCTCCCTGAAAAACCGGCAGGGTTGGCAGACCGATCTCCTGAGGGCACTGAGGAGAGACGGGCGCCGTGTAATGCAGTGTACACCACTCTTCCCCAGAGATTGCCTTCAGCAGGTCAGCCTGGTATGTCTGTAACTCTGCCAAAGTGAGCAGTGCAGCACCAGCCTAACCTGCAGCTTGGTAAGCTTTACCCACGATGATGTTATTTTACAAAGTTTAGTGGGGAGAGTAGGTTTACCAAGGATGCAGATTCGGGCAAGAGATAGATCGCAAGTTTCATCTCCGAATACCCCCGCGACTTTGCATCCACGATAGTTGAAAAAGTCAAAGTCGAGGGCCCAAAGATGCGGGAAGTATCGGGTTTGCTCCATGACTTCGACAGCTCATCATGGAGGTCAGAAACCTATCCAAGCTGCAACCTGTCCACCTTGCGAATAACCACCTCGAGCAGTTCCTCGTACGATTTCCTCTTGCGAGAGGAACGCTCAGAGGCAGGGTGCTCATGGCCCAAAGACCCAAGAGATATGTCATCCTCCTCGTGAACCGAAGAAGCACCAAAGTGCGCTTCGAGATCATGAGAGAGGATGCGTTGATCCAGTGACACTGCAAGCGAAAGGGACTAGCCCGTTGCTCGCTCGTCATGCAGATCCGCACGAGAGTCCTTCGATGAAATGGGTGCGGTCTGAAAATAGCTCAGACGAGCATGAAGCATCTTCACTGAGAGCAGATCACAATGCTCACACTCGCCTGTCTCTAAAGCCAGAACGGCGTGCTCTTCCCCCAAACAAACAAAACAGTAATCATGTGTATCCAGCTCATACATAGGACAAGCGCATGGAGGAACACAACACTTATCGTTTCGTTGGCTCATCCTACAAAGATCTGTATCTGACGAAAAGAATCTTCCTGACGCACACATGCACAGAATGATCTGAAGACAAAAGACCTGTTGATGCACCTGTGGCTTATCTATTTATAGCCCTGTGTTGTGGGCGCGCCCCGATGACATCATCAACTGAGGCTATATTACCACCGGGTCAATTCTATCAATGTGTTACACACATTTTTCACAGCTGGTCACGAATAAGACATTTCCCAATGCGCTGAGCAGCGCAGCATCGACTGAAGCTTTCGAAAGGGAACAAGGGTTCTCAACTCTGTCCCTCGAGTTCCACTTTCCTCCAGAATTAGCTCCAGAAACATAACACACCTGAACAGGCTAATCAAGGTTAGTGTGTTTGATAAAGGTTTAAGTTAAACGCTGCAGGAAAGTGGACCTTGAGCAACAGAGATGACAAACCCGGCCCTAAATCCACCATTAGGTCCCTATTGAAAAACCAGCATATGCTGGTTAGGTATGTTTTGAAGTATGACTACTGGTTTGAGCTGGTCCTTAGCTGGTCATGAGCTGGTTTAAGATGTTCATGTGCTTGTTGAATCTTGAAATTATTGTTGAGATTTCACAGGTGGTACGTGGATGTGACTGCCGCTATGAGTGATAATGGTCTCAAGTAGAATCTCAGTAGAATCCTTAGCAGAGTCTGTATAGACTAAGTAAGACTGCAACTGTATATCAGTGGATGTATATAAGTAGCTATGGAACATTTTATTTGTGATTTGATTCATTCCACTTTTAGTATGTCACGTAATTCACCTATGCCCCTACCATCTGCCACTGTTAATGATTATTTTCAGGAAAAACCCTGGGGGATAGTTCACTGGTTTTAACCCA
This sequence comes from Carassius auratus, assembly GCF_003368295.1. Classification (NCBI taxonomy): domain Eukaryota; kingdom Metazoa; phylum Chordata; class Actinopteri; order Cypriniformes; family Cyprinidae; genus Carassius; species Carassius auratus. Next base: position 22,875,825 of record NC_039249.1, on the reverse strand, counting down.
CAGTTTTACTCGAGATTGACCTTGACACAACATCACCACTCTAATGTGATGATGATGGAAGGATTTCCAAACCAACTTTAATGTTATTATAAAATATAATTATTTAAATCATTTAAATGAAGTTTTATGTATAAAATCAAACCTGTTTAAGTATTTAAAAAAAAGGTTCTGTGGTGCTAAATCTTAAATACAGTTTGATCAGTTGTATAATATATATGGATATAAAAGTATTTCTGTTTTTTGACTCTCCAAATTGTACAGTGGGAATAATAATAAGCTTAAAATCTTGTAATAATATATTTTTATTTTGGTATGTTTTTAGTAAGTGAAATATATGCAAGTTAAATTACATTCAGATGTTACATAATTACAAAGACAGCAGTGTATTTACATAGACGTATTCTTGTGATCACAAATGCATTTCACAGAATATCATACAAAAGAAAATATAATTAACAGGCAAAATGAAGTAGACATAATATAAAGTGAACAGTGAATAATTCCTCGAGGTTGTGCTCCAGACTTTATCGCCATGATGTCTCTCTTGATGACAGGACTGCAAGACACACACAAAATGCAATGAGCTCCTGGGCTTCATGGAGGATGCTATATGTAGTTCAACACACGGGTGGAGGTAATGTTTCACATAACAGATATAGTGAAGACTGACGAATGGAAGAAATAAAAAAAAATAAAAAAGATAAAGAAAACTGCTCTAGCTTAAAAAGCAGCAGCATAAAAGCTCAAAACCAAACAAGACAATGCTCCATTTACAGTCAGACAGCCTGACCTTGAGTCTGTTGAGACATTTCTGTACACCCACATGATTACTCTGAACAGCATCCACTGGAGGCAGTTCCATAGAAGGAAGTGAAAAGAAATAACTACTTCATTTCTTTCTACTTAAAACACTTGTTCCTGGCAGGAACCATAGAGCAAAGCACACCAGTAGCTCAAGAGTCACATGAGCCTGCATGAAAGAACCCCAAAGCAGTGCAGGTTTCAGCAGAACGGGAAGCCGATCATTTTTTTGACAGTCACTATTAACACACAGGAAGATGCAGCTATCTTATTGTAGAAAATCACAGAAAACAATGTGAGTAACAGTGTTTTTGTTTTCTGGCTCAAAAAATTACAAACTAATAAATATAAATGTCTTGTTGGCAGTTGAGTTGAACTGTCTGATCGGAAAATACAGCGTATTTGACAAGACAAAGAGCCACCAGTACAGACAGGAGGTGTGCAAGTGAAATTGTGTGCATTCTGGGAAGCAGGAAGAGGTAGAAGTAGACAAGCAGAAGGTTTAGGCCAGCAGAGGGCAGCGGTGTGCAAGCTGTGTGTCACACATACACACCCTCGGGATGAAGGCTGGAGACGAGTGGGTTCTGGAGGCTGCGTGGGTTCCCCAAGATTTGCTTGGCAGTGGTACGAGGGTTAAACTCCAAGATGGAGGAACTCGAATCTGTCATAAACACACACACACACACAGTTTTGCCAGCTTCAGTTGTTTGGTTAGGTATAGACAATGTCCCTCTGAAACCACCAGATAGTATCTTTTTTCATTTGTAAAGCACGTTACCCCATGTATAGGACAAAAGACCTTGTTAACTAGTGATTTGTGAAAACTGTATGCAATTTTACACACCTTCATCACTCTGTCCATCAGGCTTGAGGAGAGCAAAATCCATCTCTTCGGTTTGCTGATTAGATTGTGCTGGAGTGACTCCTGTTTGCAGGATGAATTGTTGCAGGTTACACTGGCGTAGCTCTTTATTCAGATCATCCAGTTCCATGCTTTTAGCCTGCAGGGGAACATTAGAGAGATTTAATGTTGGGTTAAAGGAAAAAGCTGAAGCAGTGACTTTCAAACGGCAATGTTCCTTTATCACACAGTTCTCTTTTCTTGTAATGAGACACCCACACAGACTTAACCTCTACAATGAGATCAAGTGTCCAAGCGGCGTGTCTTAAATGTCATTTTCCATACAATACGTTCCTAGCATGAACAGTACGAATTGTTTTCTAATGGTTCCTGCTTAATCATCACAGACATAGTGTTTCTTAAAGATGCTGCCTTTGCACTACTAGATGAGTCCCATTGTTTTGTTTTCCATAAACGTACTCATTTTATTTCACCCTTTAAAGGTGTGACTAGTATTGTTGGTAATGACAACAAACTGTAGGATGAATAAATATAGTTCTGTCCTTGCTGATGGGAGTGTGACTGAAGCAACAGTGAGGTAGTGTGTATGGTGCCCTGAGGTTCAGTTAGTCATGCTTTTGTGTGACTGCAATGAATGTATAGGTGTGATTCAACAAACTAGTACAAAACTGTTTCATTTAAGGTATACCGAACAGTCAAGCAAGTCATTACCGCGAATACGTTGACATTACATGTTGAGTTGAAATCTTGTTATAATCATTCCTGTATATAATCAAAGCTTCTGCAAAAAAAAAAAAAAAAGGTCCATTGCAACATAGCAACAAGACTGTGACAGTATTACAGTAATAGTAACACCAAAGTTCCTCTGAGGTCAGTTTTCATCACAGACTCAAGATGGCATGAATTGTGACTGTATAAGGCTGTAGTCTGAGTGTAAGTCATGAAACTAGCGCTGGTGTGAGTAAATGGGTGAGCAGGCTGATATACAAAGTTCCCATGACGGTAGCAAACTTCACAAAATATCAGACCACTGAATACCAAAATTGATCAGTCAAGCTATTTTATAGTAAAGCAGAATAGAATTTGTTTGCCTTTCTTCTAAAATTCTGTACTCGGTATGTACTAGATTTGACTGAGAACTTACTCTGGGACCATTAAAAAGACATGTTTACTACACTTTGTACTACAGTTCTTCTATATAGTGGCTAATGAATCTGAAGTCTCACACATTCTCAGAAAATGGTTTTACTTCCATGTTGCAAAATAAGGTGGATTTATAGTATTAATGTGATTAGAATGAATGTAATCTAGGCCTACTAAATCTGCCATGTTGGCCCGGTCATGTCATCTACGGTGTCAGTAGCACAATTTCACGTCATTCCTCTAAGTGGCCTCGTGGGATAAAGCATCATTGGGTAATTTTTACTTACCGTTTTTCAGATGCTATTAATATGGACATACTACTCTTTTGGCATACTGTTTTTTTATTTAATAGGTACGTAGGCATATTACCCTGCAGTTTGTCATTTATTTGCCTTTTTTTTGGAGACTCTAGTACCCATATTGTCTTTTAAATGTTTTATACGTCAAAATAAATAAATGGTTATAGTGAAACAATAACAATATGACAAACAGAAATGCAGACCTGCAGTTGTTCTTCTGCCAGCCTTAACTCCTTTTCTATTTCTTCAATTGATGCCTGCAGTTCATCCCTGTGATGCTGATGGTTGTCCAGTTGTTCTTTTGCTATAACTACAGATTCTTCAACACTGGGTCTTGCTTGAAGCACACCGTTTCTCTTGGTTTCAACAAGCATCCTGATATCTCGCTCTAGCTGCTCGGATTGGTTGTCTGTGTCATGCAACCTTCGACTGTGTTTGTCTAGAGCTAAATGGAGTTCGTTTTTCTGCCATAGAATGTCCTTTTCTCTTTGAACCTCAGACTGAAATTCATTCTCCCAGTGCAACGCCTCGGCCAACTCCGCCTCGTTCCGCCTTATGAGCTGCTGTAGGTGGTCCATTTCCTCAAGGAGATCAGGGGAAAGGTTTGGAGGAGGACCCCGCTCCCAAACACTCAGCTCCCTCTCTAGAGACTCCACCTGTCTCTGCAGAGACTGTAGCTGCCCTTGTTGTCGTAGTATCTGCTGATAAAGTGTGTCTTTGGATGGACCAGCTTGGGCAAGAGACGAGGCTGGAGATGGGGACGCCCCTCGTGCTTGGGAGTCTCTGGGTGGTTTATCAACCTGTTTTACACGAGTTCGGGGTGATGTGGAGGGCCCCAGATTGAAAGTAAGAGCTTTTTTTGGCTCTTTGGGTTTGATTGGCTCTGGATTTGGATGTCTGGGTAATTGCGGGACTCGACCTTGGTCTGAGGCTTCGCTGCTTGTGGGACCGGTGCGCCGTAGGATGAATTGTACTTCACTGCCTAATTGGCCCAGTTTAGCCAAAGACTCCAATGGACATTCAGTGGCCACAAGCTGCCGTTCTTTATCCCGCAGTTTCTGGATAAGAACATAACGACCAGTTTGCCCTGGAGAGCACATTAAGAGTGAACGTTAAAATACAAATGCACTAACTGTTCAAAGAGTAAAACAGAAAGAGAGAGGCTCAATAACTTACCTATAGCCTGGGCAAGGGCAATGACTACATCCTGACAAGATGTCTGTTCAGACAGGCCACAGACGACTCGTGGAATACCATCCACCCACACCTTCAGCTCCATGACTGTGAGAAAGTCAGTTAGGAGCGTCTCTACATGACAGTGCTCTGCTGAAAAGATACAACAATTAAAATACAGAACAATTACTTACAATATAGAGAATAACTGCACTTAGAAAACCACCAATATACATGGAATCACATGGAAATATTGATCAATGCATAAACATACAGCACATGAAATATGGAAAACAGAAGTACAATTTTGCTTGCTTACAAACGTCACTGGTTCATGATTACATTTGCAATGTCTGTATGAACATTTTAAAACAACAAGATTTTGGATGCCTGAACTTTCCATGGAGGGAGAGAAATCCATCAAGTTTCACTACCAAATATCTTCATTTGAACTTGATGATGAACTACACTCTTAAAGGTTTGCAAAGACGTAAGGATAAGTAAACAGTAAAATAAATGGTTTTTAAATGGAGTGGCCAAGTAGCTCAGGTCACACTTTAAACTTGGAACATTCCAGATTCTGGTGATTCAAACTGTGCCATGGGTTAAACCAACGAATGTCATAATGTGTTAGATTAGGTTAGAGACCGTTTTTAGTGTACATCAGAAAGATGTGTTGTGATGATCATCCATACATCTTGTAACTGTAAGAACATTGTTCAAAAGAGCATGATCACTTTTAACCTGACACCACATTTTCCTGGAAGTATGCATGCAAGTAAATGAACCAGGCACATTTCTTTTTTCAGAAAACTTCAAATCCAATAAACTCCTTAAACAAAAACATTAATGAGAAGTTATCGATCAGAATTGTAATCAATGTGCTTTTATTATATCTGCCCTTGAGCCTGTTCTGACAACAGCAGTCAGCCCTATTTTGCAAGTTATCACTAATTTTGATGTACATTTTAGGGAAGCACTGATATTCAAGCTGCTTCTGGCAAATGAACAGGTTAAGACACTCTTTAACTGGCTGTTTGTTTTTAAATGTGCTCAGTGAGGTGAGTTAGAGAGTGTCTCATGTCCTCAACCTGCACATTGACTCCTGAGGCAATCATTAACCAACCTTCACATTCCTGCAAACCTTGAAACTGTGCTCACATGCTCAAAGAATGTGTGCACTGTACCCACAGTCACAACACTTCTGCCTGTCAAAAGTTAAAACAAATATGCTTCACAGAACGTGGCTCAGGTTTCATGGCTTGTTTTTCATAATGCTTTACTATTACAAAGATATAATGTCTTTGGCATGATTAAGCCACGCCTATGTTAAATGTAATCATTGACAGCACAATGACTTTGACAGATTTAAGCTCAATGATTATTTTAAAGATAGCTTTCACACATCAGCTGTAAAATATTAGTAAACTGTAAAGTATATCCCCTCGAATAAAGTACATTTCAGTCTTATGTGTTTTTGCTTTTAAAATGTGTCACACTGCAAAGCATTAGCCATGCAACCAACACACTCTCTTGTTGGCAATTTATAACAATTGTACATTTTGGCAAATTGGTGACAACTTTGCGTAAATTTTTTCGATCTCTTTCAAATGCTTTTGTATAATTTGCTTACACTCCACTAACATTAGGTTTAGGGTGGAGTTTTGTGTGAGCCTTCAGACTTAACTTTCTTCAAAAATGTTATGTTTCCGAACAAATTCTTAGGAAATTTACACCTCATAAAATAGCTACATTTTCTGATTAGATCAGGTTGTGTGCAACTGCAGAGCTGCAGTACTAATGAATGGAAAAGATGTCAAGGTCTGGAAATTCATTCTTAAAATGCGCTCATGCACAAAAGCAAGACACACCACAACAGTCCATCTAGCACATCTTTACATAGAAAATCAATTAAAAAGCAGCACAAGGGAGTGGAACACAAAATACGTTTTGTGTGAACCTGCTCTAACTGTAAACAGTGCAAATTATCGGTGTTATCTTTGTCATAATTACATGATTGCTCCTACTGTATCTGTCATTAACAGTACTGAGAAACATTACATTTTCAGGTAAGCAGGTGTTATGATTACCGGGTTATTATCATTGTGTTATTGGTATATTATCATGTACTTCCTTATAATTAGCGTACAATACTTGCTACAGTAAACACAATGCATTGATGCAATGGTAACTTTTAGTTCCATTTTTATTACTGCTATTCACAACAGTCATTTGATTCATCAAGCATGTAAACCTGCTTCCTCATGGTAACAGTAGTCCTTATTATATTAGTCCTTATTATAGTCCTTATTGTAGCTTCAGAATTCACATTTGAGATATGATCGTGTATCATTTATACTGTAAAGTAAAACGTGGAAGTCTCTCTAAGCAATGCTATCCACAGATCTTATTTTGCTCAGTTATACTAAAAACGACACAAGTAAAGTGAAATGTTCCGTTAACATGTCAATAGTGAGTTCCTCACACAGTGCCATAGGTAAAGATTTCCTCTTCACTATATAAAAGAAAAAATACAAAAGGAAAATAAAAATTATTTAAAAGGTGTTTCCTCAGCGAGCACTGTGAACCTCCTAGCTGTCTGTAGCAGATCTGATGACGCGGCTGTAATCATACACCATCCACCTCCATTAGCAGGCCTGCAGTAGATATCAGGCTCTGTTCTCCCATTGACTTTTAAACACAAATCTGCCGTGAAGTGTGGAGACCCATGAAATCAGTTTGAAACATTACATTCCTGAATTTTAAAACCATTAACCCTAAACCAGTTCCATGAGCATGAACATCAAATATTCAGTGGTTTTAACTCACTCGAATAACTAGAGTAACACATTATGTGTTGAAATAGAAAACTAGTAATGAACCGGAATCAGGAATTAGACTTTAAATTTCATATTCAACATGTTTCAAGTTTGAATTGTCAGTTGTTTGAATATGATGTTTTTGAAGGTGTGAAACACAAATATTCTTGGGAAAAACTCTTTTCTCATGTTTCCCTGTCAACATGAGTTTACAGGAGTACCCAGGTGGGCACATGCTACTAGAACCATACAGCAAACTAGAAATACAGGTTTTATGCTATTTCTTCCATCTGATGATGACAGATGTTTCATTGTGGTCATAAGATCTCTATACATGTGACTGCTGAAGGTACAATAGGAGACTTTTTTCCTGAAATGTGACCACAAATGGAGCACAAAACAAGTCTTAAGTCGCTGGGGTATATTTGTAGCAATAGCCAAAAAAACACTTTATGCGTCAAAATTATAGATTTTTCTTTTACGCCAAAAATCATTAGGATATTAAGCAAGGATATGTTCCATGAAGATATTTAGTAAATTTCCTTCCATAAATATATCAAAACTTAATTTTATTTAGTAATATGCATTGCTAAGAATTCATTTCGACAACTACATGTATTTTTATTTTTTTGCACCTTCAGATTCCAGATTTTCTAATAGTTGTATCTCTGCCAAATATTGTCCGATCCTAATAAATCCTGAAAGCTTATTTATTCAGCTTTCATATGATGTATAAACCTCAATTTTTGGAAAATTGACACTTAAGACGGGTTTTGTGGTCAGGGTCACAAATGTCATCTGAGAGTTCACCTACACTAAATAAGAGACTGTATGTTGATGGCATTCTCACTCAGTGTACCATGAGAACCAAGAGAAATGTTTAAAATGTCTAAATTCCATTTGTTATGTGAACCAGCCAGAACCAGACTCAGGGATGTGTCTCACAGGCATTAGGTTTCTTGTGTTAAAGGGGTGAAACTGGCCTGCTTACGTAGAACAGCATAGCTAAACCTTCCCCATTGTGTGCAAAAGGAGGAGTGTACTCTCTGTCCCTCTCGAGTGAGTTCATTGACGACTACAAGTAAATAGTATCGCCAAACAAAGTCAGACGCCTTTGGTATGCAGCATTACAGGTGCATCAACCTTGCTTTTCCTGCTGAAGAATTCCAGTCCTAATTTATGAAAAAGGAACCGGAAGGTGTTATCACAGTTTACATAGTCTAAATGTAATAATAATAAAAAAAAAAAAAAGACAAAAACACGAAACAAAATCATTAAAACGAACTAAATTTAACATGAAAGTTTCAAATATATTTTCAAAATATTTACAAAAACTATACTGGTATCTCATTGATACTAAAGGTTGCTACAGTACTAGCACTGATAAATGTATTGTGTATGATCACTTCTTAAATTAGATATTCGGAATGTGTTTAACCTAGTAAAGAATCTAAACTTTGCTAAATTCTTATCCTAATTAAGCTAAATCGTGCAAAAAAGTTTGGGCTGATACACGTTAGTGTTTTTTTAACATGTAGCCCTGTCTTACAATATAGGCTTTGTATATTTTGGCCGCTATGTGAGTGCCTGGACGTGGATTATTTTTGTTTCTTGCAATGGGATCCAGTTTTTTTGTTGTTGTTATTGTTCTTTCTAAATCCCCATTGCATTATGTGTATACCTGGTTTGGAATCTCTGATTTACAGCAATTTCCACAAAGAATAAAAACACAATGTGTTGGGAGTGGTCCTCTCTTTCAACCCATCTACAGAGTGAGACAACTTCTCCCCTATATTTACGACATGATTCGTGCTACCTGGTTTCATGGCAAAAACGTACTTGGAGGCACTTTTTCATGAAACGCGAAATACGTACCAATAAGTAGTCTAGCCTACATATCACTGCAGTTGCCAAAATAATTAACACTGGAGGTAGTAAAACTCTGAAACCTTTTATTCCTTTACACACAAATTTACAGAGTTTTGATTAATAATTAGGCTTAGTTTTTGCACAATTACCTGAAGAATATTATGTTATGACTTCATAACAATTTTAATATGCTGGGAGATTTGTAAACTGATACGTTTTAATATTAGCATCACACATATCCAGTTTCATATAAATGGGTTTTCATGAACTGTAACGTTAGTTTCGTTCGGTAGCTCAAGGAGTACGGAGACATAGTACGTGAGAGGTGAGGAGCTCTGGTTGGAATCTCATGTAACTACGCTTACACAGAACAGTAAAAATCTGCATATAAGGAAGTGCAAATGGCATGCTCCATCAACAGATGCATTTTTATATCAGTTTTTGGATTTGTTAAAACTATCGGTAGATTTAGGGTTGGGTTTGGTGCAGAGCATATTTCCAACGCGATAGAACATAAACTTTTAGCTACTGTCCCTGGATATTTGAATTCTGAACCGCAGCAATAGTCTACGTGCCTGAAACATAGTAAAAAAAAACACAGCAATATGTACCTATATCAACACAATAAAAATGTACCAAAGTTCACGTATTGAACCTGTGTTTTAGCCCCCACTCAGCTGATATTTCTCTTTGAAATTGCGACGAAACGTGCAGTAAGGTAAGTAAAAACGGTGTTGCAGAAAGGTATGTATTTTTATGAGACCAGATTGCATTCGTAGCCTTAAGCTGCAGGAACATAAATCAGATTGACTGTTCTTTCTTTTTTTACGCACATTGATTCCACCACTAGTGCTTTTCATGTTTCAAGATCCATAATTTAAACTCCATTGATTAAAATCCACTATTCTCACCTGCAGGTGGTCAGTTATATGACATGAAGCATTTGCCCTCACTGACATAGTTTGTGAACAGCAGCAGTCGGAGTGTAGATTGTTTTGCATATCCAAATATGGTGACATCATTTCGTCAGGTGAAAGAAATGCAGAAATTTCCCTAATCAGATATTTCCTTAAATGATTTATGTGAAAGATTATGGAGAATAATATACTCATGTAGATTAGCAATTATCTACACAATCACGGTGTTAATAAGAATAATAATCTTCAAAACATGAAGGTAAACTATGTGTGGCCCTGTTTATGAGTAGGCAGAAAGATGCATGACAGTAGAACCTGTCATTAAAATTATATGAAACATTTTCAAGGAACAGTTGATAAGAATGGTCAAAAAAAAAAAAAAAAAAAAAAAAAAAAACCTTGTTATTAAAAATATCAAGAAATACAGCCAAGTTGCCAAATGGATTCTCTTTACCACTAAGCATTCCTCACAAACACAAAAGCTCACCAGAGTTGAAATAAAGTAATCATTTACTCAGGCATTATGCATGTCTACATTTACACAAGTGACAGAATGAGTCAAAAGGACCTGACCGCTGAAGAGAAGTATTGCTTATATCGCACAATCCACCGTTCAACCATCAAACAAAATACATGATCTACATGATCCATGGATAACACTGTAGAATTGTGACTAAACCATTATGGCTAATTCCCTTCGGGCATTTTTCTTTTCATGAATAAAAGCAGGTTTTGCAAAACCTGGTAACCTCAAGTAGTTTTTTTTTTTTTTTTTTTTTTTTTACAGACTTCTTACATATAGAGACAAAGTTGACCTATGTACCAGGTTTCGATAAACAATTTTCAACTAATTCTTGTTATTTTATAAACTTTTTCCTTGCTACTGATTAAAATCAAGGGCATAATCCAAACACAATTTCATCTACTTTTCCCTAGTTAAAGCTGCTTTCCTTTCCAGACAGGCTGGAAACACCTTGGCACATTTTATAGTCAAGTCTGTAGCTTAACTAGACAAACCTGCTGGTGAGACGGAAAGCTATATTTACCTTAGAGTTGAAAGCTCGCGTCTATGTGTCCTCCTTCCTGGTTATCATGTTTAATATATTTCAAAAAGTACCGTCCCCAAACGTGTCTAGTGTAAAATCTAAAGCGTTAACCTTTAACACAGACGTCGGTGTCCAACAGGTGTTGTTTTTCCTGTATGTACAGGAGCAGGACTAATGGCGCACTGCTTGTTTCGTCTCTTGAAAGTGACTCTCTCTTTCCGCTCTCCACAATGCTGACACATACCACAGCCTTCCCAAGCTCCTCCCCCTGAACAGGTAACACCAGCAACAGTGTCCTCATTATCTCTCTCTCTCTCTCTCCGTCCTGCGCTTGTTCTCGTCATTATTTTGTTAAAGATCTTAGAGCAGTTTTTAAAATTGGCTTAGTTAGTAGGACATAGTTAGTGCTTCATTCTTATTTCTTTATAAGTTCAATTACCTGTCATTGTATTCACATTTATGTGTAATAGTGTACTCATTGTGTTCGTGTATGTAGATCAAATGCTTGGACTTCCTCAATAAACTCAATAACTTCCTCCTAATAACTTCCAGATATAATACATGCCTGTAAAAAAATGTGAATGGTGTGACAATAAGATGTTGTGGGCAGTTATATCTAGGTGTTGCAATGTCATATCACTGGTTGCTAACTTGATGGGGTGTTCTGGATTGTATCTTAAGCTCAATATTCTCCCACGTTTTTACTGTAAAACAGGGGATCATTAATTAATCTGCTAACTGCAACCGTTCAGATGTCAAAAAAAAAAAAATAGATGTTTACATTTTCTGGAAAACAAAACATTGGTGGTGCTTTCCCATTAAAAGATCGCTGCTATGATTGTAGGGTGTTGTGTGTGATTTCAAGAGTCTTGCTATGTGGTTGCTAAGGTCTTCTGAGTGTTTTGTAACACGTTGCTATGAGGTTGATAAGGTGTTTTGGCTGGTTGCTAGGCAATTGCTTACTGGCCCAAGTAACAAGAGCCCATCCCTAAAAATGCATAATAATCTGAAATATCTCGGGACAGTTTGTGGGATTGTTTGCTTTTATTCTTACCTTAGCAAAAAACTTACACTTCCATTTAAATTTTTGGGGATTTTATCTTTTTTTTTTTTATCTTCATCTTTATTTGCTCAGAAATAAAGCAAAACTGTCAAGTGAAATATTTTTAAAATTCATTATTATGTATAATTACATTTATTATTACTATCAGTGTTGAAAATAATTGTGCTGCTTAATATATTTATAATTTCTTCATATAAATACCTCATTCATTCATTCATTCATATAGTAAATATTTATTTTTTTGTTGCTTTTTTTCTGATTACGTTAACGCATCCTTGCTGAATAAAAGTATATATTACAAAAAGTCTGATCATTTAGAAAAGTAATAGCTTTCCTCAACAAGTCAAACAATTCCATTCATGTCTGTAACACAACTGAAGCTAATACAAAAGTTAAAACCCCAAATCTCTAATTCATGTATGGATAATAGTAGTATTACATGTATGATTGAAATGTTTCAAACACTTGTTGTGCTACACGACCCATTAAAACTGCAATTCACATGGAAGGCCAGCTACCCTCAATGTAAACTAAAAATTTCTAAACAAAGCAGGCAAAAGCACTGAATAACTGAATATAGCATTTACGTAGTTACTCACTTAAAGAGTTAGTTCACCCAAAAAACGAAAATAAGCCCATAAAACAACTCACCCTCAAATCATCCTAGGTGTTTATGACTTTCTTCTTTTCGAATCCGTTATATTAAAAAAATTGTCTTAGATCTTTCAAGCTGTTTAATGCCACTCAGCAGGTGTTACAGTGCATCAGTCCAAAAGAAGTTAAATAAAAAGTGCCCATCGATTAAAAAATAGTGACAAGTGTGGCTCCGGGTGGGGGAGGGGGTGGAAGGCCTCCTGTAGCGAATCGATGCATTTTTGTAAGAACAATGTCTATATTCAAAACATAATAATCACTGTAGCTTGCACCAACAGTTGTACACAGAAGCAGTTCCAGGCGGATGATGTATGAGGTTAGCGTTGCGCATGCACTGGTGAAACGTCACCCACCCGGAACTGCTTCCATGTACAACATCGAGTGAAAGCTAGATTAAATTGATTACGTTTTAAATATGGTTATTTAATTTTTTCTTACAAAAAATAGATTTGCTACAAGAGGAATTTGTTCAACACCCAAGGAGCCATGTGACACACTTTTTATTAATGGATGGGTGCTTTTATTTATCTGCTTTTGGACTGATGCATGCAACACCCGCTGAGTGCCATTAAACAGCTTGAAAGCTCAAGAAAACATTTTTAATATAACTCCGACTGGATTCGTCTGAAAGAAGAAAGGCATATACACCTAGAATGACTTTAAGGTGAGTCATTTATGGGCTAATATAAATTTTTGGGTGAACTAACCCTTTAAGCTTCGACCAATTATATTCCAGACCTGCATGGGCTTGTGGGACATATTTGTACATGTAACACAACATATCTTACAGAAATCATTTACATACAAAGTCTTTTTCTTCATATGCTACACAAGCAAACTTTCTACTTTTCATAATTGAAGGATATTATACAAACTTATTGCACAGGTGATAGGGAAGGCCCGCAGAGATACATTTGCCTTTCACTATCAGCATGGCCACCTTGATGACTCCATGTTTGCTCTTAATTTACATTACAGAGAGGGCACAGGCTCGCATCCCTCCTGAGGCTTCAGCCACCGTTATCTACAATGGAACATCTTGCACTTGTTAGACATGGCACGAATAAAGTCTGAAAGTGATGAACGCTGGGACGAAACAAATGAGGAGACGAATAGCTCAAAGCACAATGCTTTTAACCAAACAAAACCTCTCAAGAGATAAAGAACTGGCGACTCAGCCACCATTATTCAGGTAAACTCTTCCATTTGATGGCATACTTTCTTTAGCTTATCAGCCACAAGCAAAGTGGGAAAAAGGTAACTTACCTGATGTAACATGTAAAATAAGTATAAAATGTCATGCATTTTCTTTCAGGACCCCCTCGTCATGTGTGATCCTGTATGCAGCTTTTACTACAAGAAGCTTTCATTTCAAACAATATAAACATAGATCTATGTTTAAACAGCACACTATTCTCCTCTGTTGACTTACCTCTTACAGACTCTTGAGATGCACAGGAGAGGGAAGAGTGAAACAATAAGCAGAAGGTAAAAAAAAGGATCTGTGTGACTTTGTCAAGGCCTCACCAGACAAGTGAAGTGGGACTGCGGCTCTTGGTTGTCTTGACGACGGATGCTTTTTCAAGCAAATCAGCCAATGAAACGCGCACTGGTCGCCGTACAAAAGGCCATGTGACTCTCTGGCTGCCTTTCAGCAGGAGACAAGAAGCGCTGCGAATATTGACCTGGAAATTTAATGACGGCGGTATGATTTTTCTTTACAGTCTTTTGACTCTGTTTTTAGGATGACTGCAGTCCCAAAGACAAGCTAAAGTAGATGTCTGAAATATCCTTGAAGTTAAATAGGGACTGGAAGACTGCGCCTTAAGGAAGAGGAGATGAAAGATTGCCACCGTGTGGACAACTCGGAGAATGACCCCAATGGACCAATGGATATATATATATACACACACACACACACACACACACACACACACACACATATATATATATATATATATATATATATATATATATATATACATTTACACACACACACACACACACACACACACACACACACACACATATATATATATATATATATATATATATATATATATATGCACACCTGAGAAACACAGTAATGACACATTTATATCACATGCTTATCAAATATTCTCACTTAGCTGTGGATTCTTTTTCGACTAGGACTCTGTATTTTCTTGAAGTGTGTGTGTGTGTGTGTGTGTGTGTGTGTGATAATATAGTACATAAGACACTTAAAAAAGAAAGAAAAAAAAGGAAACCAAACATGGTAATATGGAAATTTTTTGTTGTAGTAGTAGTAGTAGTAATAAAAATTTTTTTTTAAATCATTTAAAATTTCATTGTAATTGTCAGTATTTGTGTTTTTATTTATTTATATATACATTTTTGAGAAAGAAAGGACTGAATTGGAAAAAAATACAATTAATGTTTGTTAATATTCAGTCATTGTGTGTTTTTTATTTTTTATGAGCATTGTTGTGTAAAAT
Organism: Carassius auratus; assembly: GCF_003368295.1. Lineage (NCBI taxonomy): Eukaryota > Metazoa > Chordata > Actinopteri > Cypriniformes > Cyprinidae > Carassius > Carassius auratus. Next base: position 22,860,702 of record NC_039249.1, on the reverse strand, counting down.
GGGGGGGATAAAAATCAAAGGAGGAATTACAGAATTTATTCATTTATTATTATTATGATTTTTTTAAGTTGACTCATTGGATGTATAATCTGAAATTTCCTTCTAATTGCCATTTTTTATAATCTACTTCTGAAGAAAAAAAGAGAGAAAGAAAGAAATATGTTGTTTTTGTGTTTTGCGACATAAGACAGCCCACCTGTGTTGTAAGTGAGGCTGAGAGTGATTGTTTGAGTGTGTGTGTGTGTATTCGTTTGGTGGTGGTGGTGTGTATTGAGACACACAGGGTTTGGGCGTGTGCTGTGGCTCTAAGCGCCCTCTTCTTCTTCTTCTTCCCCCTACACACACACACACACACACACACTGCTCGCATATCAGTCGACGCACACCGGCAGCCCGTTGTTCAATGTTTGTGTTGATCGCATCTGCTTGAGTGAATCTGTGCCGCGGGAGCAGCAGAAGAAGAAGAAGTCGAGCTGAATGACGAAAACAGTGCTGAGCAGCAGAGCTTTGAGGGGAGCAGCGGGAAGGATGTCGACATATTACTGACTTGTGTTGAATGTCGTCGAGACGAGTGAACCGCGCCGTGTGTTTTGTAAGTAGTCCAGCCGCTATCTTTCTATGCCGTGTGTCGCGCAGGAATAAGAGCCGCAGCAAAATGTTCCTTGCAGAACTGGACGGAACATTTTGTTGGCGTCAGGACATAAATCATTCCACCAGCATCTCGAAACTGGAGAACTGCTCCTAGTAAACATGAAAAACGAAACAAATGCGTCAAATCAGTGAGCGCGCCTGATTTCAATTAATCTAGTTTGATACATTGTAGCGAGCTGTGCAACTATCAAATACTCCTATACATACAGCGCTGTTCTGCATTGAAATAATGGTCGATGCAGCAGGAGTGAGTTCGTTTAAACCAACAGAGCAGGAGACGTTTGGCTAAGACTAGTTTTTGTACTCTGATGGGTTTTGTTTAGGGACGTTATTGAAACTTCTTATCACATAGATTGGTTGCTATTAAATGTATTGTAAGGCTAGCAGCGATCAGCTCACCCGAATGACCATGTTGTTTACATTGCCCATCGTCTGAGAAATCGATAAAGGTGATGTCATTGTATTCCAGCTATATGTATATATATATTATATATTTTTTCCCTGTATATTACACACATAGCCATACATATGTATAAATCCATATGTATGTGTGTGAATCTTATGTATGTTATGTATATATAATTATGGGTGTGAGTGCATTGTGTGTGCTGTGAAAGTCTGTAAAGGGTGACACCCCTGGTACAGTATGATTAATAATATAATGGGCAAAAAAAAAAAAAAAAAATGAATTCAAAGTAAGACCAGATGCTTTACCGTGATCCAGAAACTAAAAGTAATATAAAAGTTCTACGAATTATTTGCACAGGTAAGGCTACATGACAGGTGGAAGAGCTAAAAATAGATTTTCAAATGGAATACTTGATGGAGTATCCAGCTGAACCTGATATTTTTAATATTTTAAAATAGGGCACAGTGATTCAGATGACCCATCATTTCTTTTTGATCTCTTTAGCAAATAACAGAGTTGTTTAATAACCTTTTTGTATTTAGTTTATTAAATGTCAAAGGGTTTTACATCTGCTCCATATGCAAGGAGATATATATGTATAAAAAAATACATATTTTAAGAAGGTTGTCAGAATACGTTTGGAAGGAATTAAATCACACAGGATGTGAGTGAAATAGATTCTTTTAACACTGCACCAAGCATTTGAACTAATAACACAAATAGATCACTGTCAGGAAACGTATATAAGTTTCCTCTGGCAACCTAAAATAGCTTTTCTTTTTGTCTAGCGTTACGTCACACGACACAAGCGTAATATCATCTGTATTAGATACTCAAGAGAACACTTCTCTCCAGGAAAGTGCTATACTTTATATAGATTTCGAGTGGCTTCCCTTTTTTACTATTTTCACTTTGAGTTTTATTTCCCAAATTCTTTGTTTTCTCAAATGCCTTTGTTCCTTGTTTCCCCTCAGCTTCAGACGCCGCAGCAGTGAGAATGACGGAGTATAAGTTAGTGGTTGTTGGTGCAGGTGGCGTGGGCAAGAGCGCTCTGACCATCCAGCTCATTCAGAACCACTTTGTTGATGAATACGACCCGACCATTGAGGTAAAGTCAAGCTGGTATTTTCAGACATTTGCCTTTGTTATTTATTTATTTAACTATCCTCAGTTCAGAAGAGTGTTACTTAAATTCAAATATAATACACATATGAAACATCAAAATTTCATCTGGGGGTAAAGCATTCCTGCCACTTTAACCAAACAGGCCACAGTTTTCACTTTCTTTTCAGAAACAAAATACATTTCACTGTATATTTCCATATCAACTGAGCAGTAGGAGAATTTAGAAACATTGAACATCTATTCAAATGATATTGATGCCCTGCTCTTCCTCACAGGACTCGTATAGGAAACAGGTGGTGATTGATGGAGAGACGTGTCTGTTGGATATCTTGGATACTGCAGGTCAGGAAGAGTACAGTGCAATGAGAGACCAGTACATGAGGACCGGAGAGGGCTTTCTCTGTGTCTTTGCCATCAACAATACCAAGTCTTTTGAGGACATTCATCAGTACAGGTTAAATGAAAGAAATATGTTGCTTATTTTATTTTAATTTGATATAAATACACTATTCTAAATGTTTGTTTGTTTTCATTGCTTTTAAAAGGGAACAGATTAAGAGGGTTAAAGATTCAGATGATGTGCCCATGGTGCTTGTGGGTAATAAATGTGACTTACCAGCACGCACTGTGGACACAAGACAAGCCCAGGAACTGGCCCGCAGCTACGGTATTCCCTACATTGAAACCTCAGCCAAGACAAGACAGGTTAGAAACATTTTGACCGAATAAATTCTGTTATATAACATTTGATTATAAAATTCCGTCAAGTGTCAAGCTGCCGGAATTGAAAAATTAAATTTCTTTATTGGCATTTGAGGTTCCGTGAAGAACATTTTTAACATCCATGAAACCTTTCCATTGCACAAAGGTCCTTCATGGTGGAAAAAAGTTTTTTAGAGTACGGTACTAAAATGTTCTTTGTGCTAAGACAAAATGGTTCTTTTGGGAACTGTTTGCTGAAAGGTTCTTTGGGGAACACTAAAATGGTTCTTCTATTGCATCCCTACAAAAAAAAAAAAACATTTTGGAGCTTTTATTTTTAAGAGTGTGGCTGCATGTGCAGCTCAGGATAAACTATCACCAACAGGCAGAACGTAAGAAGAAAAGCCTTAGTTAGTGTGTCTGTGTGTGTGTGTTTCTTTTTAGGGAGTGGAAGATGCCTTTTACACTCTTGTCCGTGAAATCAGGCAGCATAAGCTGAGGAAACTGAACCCGCCAGATGACAATGGCCAAGGCTGTATGAACTGCCGCTGTGTGGTGTCATGATCCTGGTAAACATGTTTTATTCTGTAAGCTGCTAAACCATGCAGCCTAGTATATATTCATATGATTCTCAATAAATGAAACATACAAGTAATCTAGTGTATATTCATATGATTCTCAGTCGATTAAACATGCAAGTATTCCTGGATAATTAAGCCACTGTGTACCGCTGCTCATGTGTACTCAGTTCTCCCCTTCTCTTTGCAGTGAATGTTCATTTGACCTGGCTTTCAGAGCGGTGCAGCCTTCCAGACCACAAACACTGCAACACCTACACAGATGCTGGACATTAAGAGCAGACTGTGTAAAAGGGAAATCTTTAATCTGGCAGCCCTGCAGTCTTCTTAGGGATTTTCCCATTTCGCTCCTTCACTGGAGATGTAATAAGTTGTACCTCATTTTAACGGTCTCAACACTGGAGTTGCTACGACTGGATGAAGCTGTCACACTTAAATATATTTACATTAAACAACCTATCTACTCTTAACTGGAATTAATAGCTCAGAAAATAACCTCTCATATTGCTTTGTCAGATGTGGATGTTAGAAAAATACTTTACGAGATGGAGAGGAGAAATACTACATCAGTTATATTAGCATATGTCTGGATGTGAGAAAGATTTGTATTATCATTTGCTTAGAGCAAGTCTAACCTAATAAAATGTACATAATTCATGGCGTTCTCTTGCAAAGAGGACTTTTAGTCATATGCAGTGTAATTATCACAGGTTATGGTGCAATAGATTGCAATTAGAGGCTAAACCTCCGATGAGTCTTTATTTTGCACAAGGTTTAGGACAAAATGTAGAAGTGGAGGACTTTATTCTTTGTTTGCTTCTGGTTTTGAATGGGCCTCAGGGTCTATGTGGCTTGGTATTCAGATGTGATGCTTTTTATTTATGATAGACAAATGCATTGCAAATAATTGCATTGGCTAAAGACGTCAGATCTCTTCAAATAATAATCATAGTTGTTGGAAAATGAATGCAAAGTTACTATAAACTTAAATCTTGGACTGAAAAGCCTTGTTGATATTCTTGCCATGCACTGTGCTGTACCCATGTTCAGGGCATAAGCTTGAAACTTTTACATGTATATCATATAGTCTAATCTTCTACTGCATTTCCCCTTTATGCCATTCTGAAGTAAATTTTCCATGATTGCGTCATTAGGGAGTGAAGACTGGTGTAGGTTTAAATGTGAAAAATTCAAATGAAAAAAAAAAACTAAAAACAAATTGACTGTTTGTATACCCATACTGTAAATTATCATAGGGAACATTATTTTATGTCTGCTATATTTATTCATAGGCAACATATGGCCTTGTAATTGCAGGGAAGAGCAACAGTCTGGACTTTCTCTTTCTTGATTGCTTAAAGTAGCTCATGTCTTTTTGCAAAGAACAGATTTTATATCTCAACAAAGATCTTTATAGTTCATTTATGTGAATCTGATTAACTCCTAGCAGTGAGTGTCTTCTCTTTCTGGTAAAAATTTGATGATTTATCTCTATAAGGATTGCGGTGTGTTTTATTCTCTGACAGTCTATTGATTGTTCTCAAGGACACACATGGACGGATATGATTCTCCCTTTAAATCACGTCATTCGCGATGGATATGACCTTCAAGGGTTTCTGACAGAATGCTGTGAGCATACACAGATTTTTTGTTTGTTGATGAATTTACTGTCTCTGATTCCACAGAATAATGTGGGTTCATCAGGTGGCGTGATTGCTGCCACTTACTGAATATCATTTTATTTATAATAATGTTGTTAATGGCCATTTTCCGTAACACTCGAATTAACGTTATGTAAAATAACCCACAAACACGTGAACGTTCCTCTGTATCCTGTTTTGAACTTGTCTTACGCCAACTGCTGCTGCTAAATAATCTTTATGTTTTCTTTTATAAGGGGATAAAATGGTAGGACACAGTGTTATAGTAGCGTTCCACAAAAGAAAATCCCCAAAAGCTGTCTCGGTTCTGCTATTAAATATATTGGGTTTTGCAGCAATTAATAGGCCACTTAACAATATGAGTATTTTTAAGAATTTATTTTTATTTTGTGTCTATAACGTGTGAAGACAGCAATTAATTTCCTTTTAACAATATACGTCATGTGCCTACTGATAGCTATTATTGTTTAAAGTAAGAATATCAAATAAAGAGGCTTTCCCGGTTTCCTGAGTTTTATTTTCACATTTGCACATTAAAAAGTAACGCATTAATTAGTTACTATATCCTAAAGGAGAATTTAGAAAAGTTAACAATATTATTCTAGCAGTAACGTTCACGTCAGTTCTGCGTCATCGGTCATCTGACCGGAAGTGACTTCATGTTTTTGAGCAGAGATTTCCTTGTTAGTTATAGATGCGATGATTTGATCTTTAGTTTATGTCCGTAACAGCAACTACATCATTTAAATATTAAACACTGTACACTCGTTTTAAGTAGTACGTTAGTTCATAGTCCTTTTAAGCATGACGGCAATTAGCGAAAGTAACCTGCGCAAAATGCTGTCGAAGGTATGTAAAACACTTGCGGACCAGAGAAGTTGTTTACAAAGTGTGTTTGTCGTAATATAGGTGATGTTATTTCTTTGTAACAGATTTATAAATACAGGGATCTGACACTACGCGACATAACAAACGTGACGTCTCACTATAAGGATCTTAAACCTGTGATGGACAACTACGGTAAGATTAGACTTTACTTTACTGTGCTTCCAAACTTCAACCACACCTACAGATGTTTAAACGTCATTGCGTTAGGTTTATTTAAAAGAAAGTGGCGTTGTTTTCAATAAGGATAAAATAAATAAAGGCAAATTCTGCTGTATATTAAATAATATACACTTGTGTCTTCATTTTTAAATATAACTAACGTTATATTGCTGAACATAAAAGCGGAAGTATTTGGACAGGTTGTTTTCTGAATGACACCAGTTCCAGTTAAATAGTAAATATACAGGTATGTATTTTGTTTTCTTTGTTTCAGTGTTCAATGATGGCTCCACCAAAGAGCTGTTGAGTCTCACAGGAACTGTGCCAGTAAGCTTCAGAGGTACAGAGAGAGAGAGCATTGCTTTCTAGAAGTGTTTGAGCTTCTCCACTCCTCAGACCTGTTTAACAATCCAGCTGTCATTTCTTTACGTTAGACCCTTTTCCCTATTTAATATATTCCTCTTCTATAGGAAACGTGTACAACATTCCCATCTGCCTGTGGTTTCTAGACACCTATCCCTACAACCCTCCCATCTGTTTTGTCAAACCCACAAGTGCCATGATGATAAAAACAGGGAAACATGTTGATGCCAATGGAAAGATTTACCTCCCATACCTGCATGAATGGAAACCTGTGAGGGTCTTTTTTCACTTTTTATATTTGTAGGTTTAATTTACGAGGACATAGACCTACTTTTTGTTTCTTTTTGTCTATTTTAGCCCCAGTCTGAATTGTTAGGACTGATCCAGGTGATGATTGTGGTGTTTGGAGAAGAACCACCCGTTTTCTCGCGGCCCACCACTCAGACAACTTACCAAGCATTCCCCGCAGCAGGCCCACCTAACAGTGAGAGTAGACTTATGTCTGATCTAAAAGAAAACCTATTTTAAGATTTATGTAACATTTGTTAGAGCATTCTGACTTTATGAATGAGCAGTAATTATATGATTCAATGTTTTTCCAGCTTCTTACATGCCCAGCACACCAGGGTTGCCTTATGGTCAAGGTCACTCTGCCAATCCAGGGTAAGTGCTTTCAGTGTGCCAATCAACCAGTTCATACATATAAACACTACCATTCAAAAGAAGTATGGTTTTTATCTCTAAAAGAAATTCATACTTTCATTCAGCAAGGATACATTCAATTTATCAAAAGTGCCAGTAAAGACATTTATAATGTTTTAATTAGTGTTTATTCTAGTTTAAATGACTGCTATCACAGTAAAATGTATCACAGTTTCCAGAAAAATATTAAGCAGCATATCTGTTTTCAACATTGGTAATAATAAGACATGTTTCTTGAGCAGCAGATCAGCTTATTAGAATGTTTTCTGATAGATCATATGACAAGAAGACTGAAGATATGACTGCTGTAAATGTAGCTTTGCCAACAGAGGAATATTTTTAAAAATATATTAAAATATAAACACATGTATTTTAAACTGTAATAATATAAAAAATGACTGTTTTACAGTATTTTTGTTAAATGCAGCATTGATGAGCTTGAGGTTTCACTTTTGAATGGTAGTGTATTTCTCAGACATCTGCCATAGATCAGATCTTGTTACATGCATTTAGACAGCAAAAAAAAAAAAAAAAAAAAAAACATAGGGTTTTGGCATCCTTTCATATGTGTTTTTTAATTTTGTGGATATTTCTAAGATATAGGATGTGTAAAATAATGTCAATCTTGGTGACCTTTAGCAACTTGTTTACTACTGATAAAAAGTTATTTCTATGCTTGTGACAGGTGAGTAATGTAAACAGACTGCTTTGTCTGAATATACTGCATATAAAGAGATGGGACAATTTGTTCGATATGTGTTGTTGCATTAAACCTTGCTGTGTAAATACCAAGGAAATGTTACTCTATATCAAGAGAATGCCAAGAGTGTGCAAAGCAGTAATAAAAGCAAAAGGTGGCTACTTTGAAGAACCTAGAATATGGCATATTTTCAGTTGTTTCACACTTTTTTGTTATGTATATAATTCCATATATAATTCCACATGTGTTAATTCATAGTTTAATGCCTTCAGTGTGACTCTACAATTTTCATAGTCATGAAAATAAAGAAAACTCTTTGAATGAGAAGGTGTGTCCAAACACTTTGTCTGTACTGTATGCATGGATATACTTTTTTCATTCTTTCTGTCTGTCTGTCTGCCAGTGGATATCAGGGCTACCCTTATCCTGCAGTAGGCTCTGGATACCCCACTACCTCAGGCTCCTCTCTATACACCCCAGGGTCTTCTGCCACTACAGTGGGTGAGCAAGCATCTTGCATGTTAAATGAATAGTGAAATCAAGAATCCAGTAAGACACGTACAAATCATGCCTTTCTAAACTGACATCAGTCTCAAAGTACACTACTATTCAAAACGGGGGTCATTAAGTTTATCAAACTGATCAAAAGTAGCAGTAAAGGCATTTATAATGAAAAAAAAAAAAAAAAAGATCGACATTTCAAATAAATATTGTTATTTTGAACTTTCTATTCATCAATTTCCAGATAAGTATTAAGCTGCAAAACTGATTTCAGCTGTAAAAAGAAATATTTCTTTATAAGCAAATCACCATATTAGAATAATTAGAATAATTGTACTTATATTCGCAATGTGACTGTTGTTTCTGTGTTCTTGATCAAATAAATGCAGCGTTGGTGAGCTTTAGAGGCATCTTTCAAAAGTATTAAAAAAATGTTCCCAACCCAGCTTTTGAATGGTAATGTACATAAACCCATTCCAAAAAACTGTACATTGATACACTTGCAAACCTGTTTGTTTTTTTGCTGTGTTTCAGGACCCACCCGTGACGGTACCATTGGTGAGGACACAATCCGTGCATCTTTGGTGTCTGCAGTCAGTGACAAGTTGCGCTGGCGAATGAAAGAAGAGATGGATCGAGCACAGGCAGAGCTGGATGCACTGAAAAGGACAGAAGAGGACCTAAAGAGAGGCCACCAGAAGCTAGAGGAGATGGTGACCAAACTAGACCTGGAGATGGTACATGGGACTTTTTGTACCTTTTTACCTAATTGATACTTAATTAATATTTGATACTAGCTAATAGCGACTTAAGCTTTTATCTACTGTATTTATGTGTGTGTGTGTGTGTGTGTGTGTATATATATATATACTTTCTAGTAAATCCTTCTTTTAACAAAGTATTGGCTTGAAAACAATGTTTTGCAATATTTTGTAAAATACAAAATAATAATGTTATTTTCCATTGAATTGCAGGCTGATGTGGACAGAAACACTGAGCTCCTTAAGCAGAAAGATGAAGAGCTGACTGCTGCTCTGAGAAAAATGGAGAACCAGTCTGAGAACAATGATATTGACGATGTGATTTTGCCCACCGCTCCTCTGTATAAGCAGATTCTGAACCTCTACGCTGAAGAAAACGCCATAGAAGACACAATCTTCTACTTAGGTGAAGCGCTGCGCAGAGATGTCATTGACTTGGATGTCTTTCTTAAGGTTAGTCTCAACTGTACCCTGTGCGTTTTTTGTTACTGTTGTCTAAGCTGTAAAATGCAATATTTAAATATTAATTCCGAGTATTCTTTTTCTGTGTGCAGCACGTGCGCCTACTCTCCAGAAAACAGTTCCAACTGAGAGCCCTGATGCAGAAGGCCCGGAAAATAGCAGGCCTCAGTGACCTGTACTGACCTGCCCAAAAAAATCATTGCCCCTCTCAGCTGTAACACATGCACTATATGGCAAGGACCCTACATTTGATCCAAGAACAGGAGGTTCAGGACCCTCCTTTTTATAAATCACAGTCTAAGTACTGTACAAAAAGATGTGAAAGGTAACTAATATACTTATGACCAAAATATTCAAGTTTACATTAATATCATCATTATTAAAAACAACAAGTGCTTTGAATATACCTTTATTATGTAACAGATGAAGTGAGCTTTGAGGTTCTTACCTTAGAAAAGAAAACAATGGAAGGAAATCAAACATTTGTAAAATATATTTTTGCTCAACTATGGAATTTATCATAACCTTATATAAATAAATAAAAAACAGCAACCGGTGCACTTTTGTAACTTGTGCCTCATATTCTTCTAAAGTGTCTTTCAGAAATAGGGTAAAGGGAAAGAAGTTTGAGAATTGCATTCTATATGCTCTACCTGAATGTCTTATTTTTATATTGTTTAATCTCCTAATATGTACCTGTTTTGAATAATTCTCTTAAAATCAGCACTTTGTTTTATTTTAGTAAATCAATCTTCTTAACATCTCAGAATCGAATTATAGCATTATGCTTTATCATTATCATTGTCCACTACCTAACACACCTTTGCAGTCCTGCATGTGATTTATATGTGTTGTCAATCATATTAACAGTTCTTATGCAGTCAGTTTACAAGAATGCACTTGGTATTCTTGCAGATTTAATGACAAGAATATTATGCAGACATTTCTGAGATTGAACTTGTATATGTATTTGAGATGTGATGTGTAAGCCAACAAAGTATAAAGGATAGATTTTCTTTTTTTCTTTTTTTAGTCATTGTTAGATCGCTGGTTTAATCATGGATAAAGTGTTTTACTTACAATCAAGGGAAACAAAATAATTGTGCGTCTCTTGGAGGTTTGAGGGTATTTAAAAATGAAAATCTGAAATAAAAGCAAGAAAAAAATCTCTTAAATCTGTGTCTGCTTATCTAAATGCCTTACACTGCCACATTAGATGTTTAAACTTTGCTTTAGGGTTTTAAAATGTAAAATCTATAATTTAGTTTCATTTTTTTCTTTCTAACAATTTTATTTATTTTTTGTATCAAAATATCACAAACTGCATGTAATACTTAATACTCAGTGTCCCTTGAAAGGAAAAAAATAAAAAAAATAAACTAATCAACTAGTGACAAATTTTGTTTTCTATTTGGTGGTAGAATGCAGAATATAATAAGAGCTGCTTTGAACACCTGACCAGGGTCGCCAAATTTGCTGTTTTCCTGAATTTTTAAACTGTTGCCAGGAGTGGGTTCATTTATTTATTTTATTCCTTCACAGGTTAAATGTCTAAATTATATTTGACAGAAATGCCTGTATTGAAATATTTGATTCAATCCAATATATATTCTGCTAGTGATAAAACTCTACTGGATGATGAGACATAGTAAAGAGATTTTTGTGAAGGAGGGGCACTGGTAGGGAGCCTGAATGTTTTCATCTCCATGGTAACAGCTTGACTGGTCTCTACTGGATTGTTGCTAGTTATTCAAAAATAAAAGCATGACGTCATCTACAGACACTTCTATTAAAAACCTGTTAGGAATATCTTGAAGTTTTAATTTTAGATTGTAATCTAATAGTTAATTTTCAAACAGTTCTAAAATAAAAGATCACCACTCCCACCAAAGGAATTTGTCCAGCAGCTGTCAAGATATAAATGAAAACCGACTGTATGCAGCTAGACACAAGTTGAAATTGTGTGTGTGATGCATGACAGTGACAGGAAAACATGCATTTTACGGAATATCAGAGGTTACGTTTTTGTATTTAGAATTGTGTAACTGGTTGATTTTTTATATGCAGATCTGGCAACTCTGCAACTGTCATCCATCCGTGTTTAAGCACTCTTGTCATCTAGTAAAGCTGTAGCCTTCGATCTGAAATATGTTGAGATGAATGAATTACTGTACTCCTGTGTGCCATGGAAGTATTCTGTTATCATACACAAGTTGTAAATAAAGCTAGTTTTTCAGTGTTTGTACTTCAAAATGTCATGTTTAATTCAGTGCCACTTGCCGTTTTGTTTTTGCTTGTCTGAATTGTTTGAGATTTACTAGTAATTTCTGTGAAAATAATTTCTATAGCAATTTTCAAGCAATTTTTATTTGAGGGACAGTGATTTTAAATTTTGTTCTAAATATAAATCTATTTCTGTCTCGATTTCTTGATGCTCTAAACTCAGCAAACTGATGAATCTTCATATTTGTGTGATATTTTTTTGAGACACAATTGATTGTCTATCGCTGCTAATGACTGGGCTTCATACATTTCAATGAAGAGTGTGTCCTGTTACCACATGACTGATAAATGTTTATCTTCCTCTTCACATTAACCTTTTAGCTGTGATGTGTGACCTTGCATATGTGTCTTGTGCCCCTTTCTACCCTCTGACACTAGCATACATACAGTCTGCACCCCAGACTGTCCCTGTTCGACCATCTGAAATTTCATTTCACAGATGATGGGCTTCAGCCTCTAATCCAGCAGCTGTGAAGGAGGGTAGGACCGGTCAACTGTTTCAACTCTAATCAGCTTTTATTGCACATGAGAGAAAGAAACAGCCCGCCGCTGCTGAAACCTCTGCTTTTCGTGATTCTGGTTTGGGTTGAAAGGGGACAGGAGATGTGTGGCGGCTGGATGTGATGTTAAATCTAATTCACTCATTGCTGCTAGGCAGTGATGTGTCAGCAGGTGGAGATGTTAGCGCTAATAGGCCTGTCATAGTTGCTAACCTCAATCACTAACCTTCATAACAGCCTTTGCTCCTTTTAACCCACCCCTCTCTGCCTTTTCACAATCTTCTGTCGAAATTCTGATATTTGCCATATTTCTTTTTCTTGATCGCTTTAGGTGGTACTGCATTGACTGATAACCTTCCTGTGTCCTTTTTGAACTGAACAGATTACAAGCCTTCTCAGTGTCTTTTATCTGAAAGGTGACGAAAGTCACGTTTGATTTAGTATACCATGGATTTGATGTAGTATCTCAGATCAGGCCCGTAAACACTCAACAAAATGCTCGTAAAAAAAAAAAAAGGAACACAGAGCCTACAAATATTTTTACGAGGCTTAATGTGTCACCTTGGCATTGTCGATTTTTACTGGCCTCTGCGTGTGAGGCAGAGGAAACTGGTGAAAATGTTTATTGGCTGTCAGGTCATTGCCGTTGCTCTCAGCTGGAGTGGTGGTCGTAGCCTGCAGTGACAAGACAAAGCTGAGACATTGATGGTCTGTCCGGCGGAAGCCCCATTGTATGGGAATGTTATAGGTTTTGTTCTTTCTGACAGTCTGATGACCTTAGTTTAAGAAAGCTCTCTGGGCCAAACCCAGGGCACAAGGGTTTGACTGAACTGACCAATGTGGATCCCCAAAGGATCTGTATATCTGGGAACAGAGTAAAAATATCACCAAGTGAAAGCCTCAGGATTTGAAATCCACCCTCCAAGTAATGAAAGATTGGTTGGATTGACAGAAAGCCAGTGAAATTTGCCCATACTAGCAGTTGAAGGTCATGTTTGATATTTTGGTATTTCTGAGTATTTGAGTTTTTGTCTTGTAAACAGGGTACGTAGGATCTTAAATGAGATGTACTTTATTTATTGGAAATTTCATACAGAAAGAATGTTGATATGGTACAAAAATATGATATGGTTCAAAATATAGTGTAAACAAGTAAAAGATAATATACAGTGAGGTAATTATTTTATTAAAATAAGTCTTGACAAGGTGATCAGAGTCATGAAGTGTAAATACCTATAATCCATCAATTATACTCCAAACTGCATATCCTGTGTAGGATCGCAGGGATGCTGGATATTATCCCAGCATCTTGGGCCACAGGCAAGGAACTATCCTGTGTGGATGGTCAGTTGGTCACATATTATTATTTATTATATACAAAGTTCAGGCATGAAACTCTAGATGGCGCAGTCCTATAGGTCTAACCATAGAACTATACAACTCATTCATTATAATCAGTGATGCGGTCTAATGTACACTAGATGTGGCACAACACCACACAACAAATCCCTAACATTAAACTGCTGCCGTGTTCTATTTACGATGTATTGACACAAATTTAAAATTATTTTAAACGGTCGATTTGTCGCATCCAGTGTAGACAGACTTTAGCTGTGGCAGCGCGGCACGGAGCGACACAACAACTGTCTCATCCTGTGTAGACATAGCATGATTTATGACTAGTATATGACTAGTGCTTGCTGTAGCAGTTGTAGGGTGCTTCAGAAGCCCTCCACCTTCCCCAGCTCCACCTGTATAGATCTGCTACGGGTGATGTCCCATATGCTATATGGGGGTTATTTCATGTATATTTGCAGCAGCAGTATTACTTACATGCTCACAGCAGCATGTTATAGATGTTTTGATAGTAGCATATCTCAGTATTTGCTGTGCCACAGCAGCAGAAGCAGCATAGTAGATCTATTCCACCAAGACCAAACAAATTAACATTGTCATGTACATCACCATGCCACCCCCTCCGAGAATTGTCATGACAGAAATCATTTTACCATAACAAAATATAAAACAATCGGCCTAGTAACAAGAAAAACACTGCAACAAGGCTCATTTTCACTACAACTGATATGACGACAGTTGCATTTGTTTTTGAAATATGAGCGAATGAGTGCTAAGAGAGACATGAAAGTAGCAACGGTTTTTGTGGCGAATTCTTGAGGGTGCTACGTGATTGGTCCGTATCTCTAAAGCCCTACACCTAAGCTCTACCTGAAATCACCCATTATACCCTTATATAATATTGCACTATTTGAAGGGACGGTGTCATAGTGGATATATTCAGTCGCATAATGCATATGTTCACACAAAAGTTCGTCTCAGTTGGTCAGTGTGGCGAATTTGGGTGACCAACTGCGAAATCTGCATGGAGAAATCTTTCACCCTCATGTTAAATTCCTAAACATATGTATTATTATTATCTCACCAAACTTAGGAAAATGTGACTTTACCTTAAGTACATTTTTATTTGATTGGGAGGGTTTTAATTAAGGTTTATACAAGCTAGTTAAATTTTAAGATTAGAGGCTGCTAGTTATCTAAGTGTTAAAAACAGCAGCCATTTAATGGTGCATTCAATATCTGAATTCTTTCCTTGTTTTTAGTCACTCCTTAAATGGTGTATATGTATATTGTAGACTAACATAGGGAGTAGGGAACGAGGGTATAGAAAGAGATTTCGGACACAGCCCTAAACAAAGGCTAATGTAACGGAATGGTCAGGAATAAGGTATGTCACCCACATACTCAGAAAGCAATGTCACAGTCATAATAGAGAATGGTAAAATCAATAAGCATAAAATCAAGGCCCATGCTTTAGGAACAGGCAGAAAATAAAGGGTAGAGGAGTTGTGCTCTACATTAAGTTAGGGGTTAACTATGTAGCTTGGGTTATTGTAATTGCATTGATTTGAAGGGACAACAATTGCAACGCAGCATTCTCTGTTAGCCACTGTGCAATTATTTAAGAAGTGCAGACTTAATTATCTCTGCTTGCACTAGAGTCTCCTCCTAATTACTAACAATTTGTGCCTTATGTAGTAATTATTTACCCCAGAAACATCTCTCTCTAATTATAATTAAGGACGAGCAGTATATATTTATTCTCTCCTAAGCCTGCTTTATGTAGTGGTATCTTAATGAGCTGTTGAAAAGGTTCTCTCTCTTGCTGTTTATTTCTGAACTGGAGCAATGTACCTTATGATAGATTCACATACTGCTGCTTGGCAACTATCTGATTTCAGAAAGTAAGACTGTGTGACAACTTCTAATGAAAGTTTACTGCATTTCCTCCCACAAAGTCAAGCAGTCTAGAGTACAGATACAGGCGAGCAGGTAGAAGGCAAGGATTAGTTCACACAAAACTGCTCATTTGCTGAGAATGTACTTGCCCTCAGGGCATCTTAGATGAATATAGAGACGATATAAAGAAAATAAAATCATCATTAAGATGTTTTTTACTTTAAAATGTTGCTTCAGGTTAAAATACGAGTTCTCTATCCAAAAATATTGCTTTCTTCAGTGAACTTGTCCAAAACAGCAGAGAAATATACACAGATCAAGCAATGTTTATAGGTAAAAAGAGTTCTAAACAGTTCTATGTTGGTGGATTCTGATGTGACTAGACAATGTTTACTGGTGGAAGAATATTATGGATTCTGGATTTTGGCCAAAAGTAATGGTTTAAAGTTAAAATGCATTTTATGATGGATTTGTTTTTTGTTTTTTTCATCACAAGATTTTAATTGATGGACTGGGGTCATGTGGATTACCTGTGGATTATTGGGATGTTTTTATAATATGTTTGAACTCTCATTCTGATGGCACCCGTTCACTGCAGTAGATCCATCGATGAGCAAGTGATGTAATGCTACATTTCTCCCAATGTTTTTAGATATAGAAACAAACCCATCTACATCTTGGATAGCCTGAGGGTGAGTACATTTTTAGCAAATCGATTTTTTTTGGTAAACTATTCCTTTAACACGCTATCTTAAGATACTGAGAACTTTTAAAACATTACATTAATTCGATATTTATTTAAGTTGGAAACATACCATCTTAATATTGGCATTTTAATTTTTCCCACTAAACCCTCACTATACATTGAAAATATAGATGCCTTGATATTTTAGTTTTCTTTAGCTTTCTCAAACTAAAAAACTTAATTTCACATATCTTCTAAAATACTTCATGTTTTACTTTACTTTGTTTACTTTTGATCAATATTGGCAATGCAAGTGAGCGGAATATTCTGTGGTAAATATAAACAACAAGGCACATAATATTTCAAAATGCCATTTTTTTTTTTCCACAACATGAGATTTCTTTATTATTGTGTGTCTAAATGCAACAAAAATTGAATAACAGTATCTTGGCTGCTATTGCTTCTGTCCTCTAATGCTTAAAATAACAAAAAAAAAAAAAGAAAAAAGAAGAAGAAGCCTTTTCCATGAGTGCAGACTGCAGTTGTGAAAGCCCTGTTTCTGAGGTGTCCTGAAGAGGGCATTGCAGCAGTGTCACAAGCTCAGCCACACAGCCTGACTTGGTCCTGCATGAGGAGTAAGCAAACCCAGCCGCTGCTGTCCAGAAACACATGACCTACAAATCCAACTCAGTTTCTCAATCAGTCTGATTTTCTCTCATAAGAGAAGTTTTCTACGCTTTTGTTATATTTCCCTATAGACTTTCTCTGATTCGGGTCTCGTATATTGCAAAAACTGAGCTAAAGGTTAATCATCAAAATGGAAGGTGAATGAAACTAAAGAAACAGAGCGGAACAGTGAAAGAGAGAAAGAATAGCTTTGCGCTCTCTGTATAGTTTCCTATTCATGCAGAAATTCATCTTTAAAGTAATCCTGCTATATGGTTTCCAAAATATAGTACAGAACATAAAGAAATGCAATGAGTTTGCAGAGGCAGAGCTAATTTATCATTAATGGCCCTTGCATGGTAGTATAAATCTGCTTCTGTGGGATTATAGTTAGTAAATATATATCAACAATTCATAGGAGAACATCAACCTAATATCCTTCCTATCATCCCTGTCATTTGGGCGAGAGAGTGAGTGAGTCTGTGAATATGAAATGCAGAGGTCAGTAATTCCAGGCAAATATGACAAGAAGGGAAACATTCACACACACCACTAAATGGACTTTTATTTACATTAATGAACCCGATGCTGGCAATTTCTACAAACAAATTATGTTGGAGGACAGCCATCTGATATTTAGAGGTATTCTAAGGCTATTGTAATGCAGCACTAGTATTAACTTAAAGCTGTATTTTGGGACTCTCACAGCTGTTTACAGCATAGGATGTTACTTTAATCACATCATATTTCATAATTCAAAACATAAAAGTATTTGATATAGCTATTTTTCAGACTCCTTTAAGTTCCAAAAGTGCCAAACTAATCAAACTTCAAGCAGGCACTTATTCAGATTGAGCTTTAGTGTACACATCTCTTCCAGTCCTTTAATAGATTTGATTTTCTTTGAGCCCTGAGCATGTCAGCCTTCATTTTAGACTCAGTAAAGAGACCTGCCCTCCCTGGCATTTCTATTTCGGCTTTTAAAATGAACTTAAACTTCAGAATATTGTCAAGGAATGGACTGGAGAATAATCTGATTCCACAGAAGTGGGGTGGTTTATGTAATGTTTTACCCTGAACAGATTTCCTATTGTGTGAGCCATAAATGACAAAAGAAATAGTTGATTGATTTAGCTGTCTGCTTATAGCAGCTTAGACAATGACTTAAATGAAATGGGGGGGAAGGGGATGTATTGAATTAATTGGAATTTGTGCTTGTAAAACCCCTGTTGTTATGGGCTCTACCGGTCAACCGGTATGGACCTGGCATTTATTGCAGTAAGTGACTGTCTATGTGCGAGAGAGATACTTAAAGGTCAGCCTCATCTGCCTTTTCACTACATCTCCAGCTTCTGTGATAAAAATAAAGGCAGATGGTCACAACCACATTTGACCTCTGATTTAATCACATCAGAGTGTCCTCTACTACTTGGAGCCTCAGATTTGTTGCTGTGAGGATGAGATGATAAGATACAACCTGGCCAGATGTTCTGAGTGACTTCAAAGTCTTTAAGAAGCTCTGAAGTAAGTTACATGGGAATATATTGAAACAAGGCTAAAATCTCAGAGGCATCTGATTCTCAAAGAGCTACTGTAGGAGCCATGATTAGGTCAAAGCAAAACCATGTCTTTTAGTGTGATATATATATATATATTTTTGAATCTATATATGTGATTTGAAAGTATAACAAAATTACAATTTACAGATAATGTAAAATAATAATAATAATAATAATAATGAAAAAAAAAAACAGATACATTTGACCAATTATTTTAAGTATCTGCATGTTAAAAGTGTATAATAAAAAAAAAGTCAATTTCCAGAAAATTTGTCTTGATACTGTTAAAAAAGAAGACAGTAAAAAAAAAAAAAAAAAAAAAAAAAGCTAAAATGTGGGAAGTGCAATTTGAAAATCATTGTTTGTTTTCTTCTTCTTCTTCTTTTTGCAGTTTTCTAGCGGTAAACATTAAACAGACATTAAACAGACAAAATCAATAAAAACTGATTGAATGGCTAACACAGTCAGCTTAATTTGTGTAAACACCGAGGAAATGTAATGAGGTTATTTAGGCCTGTAATGCTGCGGAAAGTGTCCAAATTATGTTTTTATTTATTTATTTATTTATTGTAATACCGAGTTCATCAACAGAGCTGCATGCAAAATATGGAACGTGGATAAATCTAATGTAAAATAAGTCATGCATTTTTATTTATAATGATTCAAAGGTTATTACTGATTGTCGTATTATTTTAATTGTTAAATACAGTCAAGAAGGTCAAGACCTCTGCGCTTTGACCTCTGAACCATAGATGGCAGATGGAACATTTACCCAACATGTGTTTAAAACTACTAGCTGTCTCATAAACATGGAATTATAATTCTGCACACCCTGCACCTTAGGCTATTCGTAGAATATCTACTAAATTGTAAGTAGGCTATATAGATTATTATAAATTAAATTATCAAACTTTTCAATAATCAACACAACGCACGCATCAAAATCAAGGAGGTTATAATGTCTCATATGATGCAGTATTAGGACTGATTATTCAGTCCACGCTCTTCAGCATCTATGATGAGAAATATGTGTTAGGCGCGCACGCAGCAGGCAGGCGCAGGCTGAGCATCTCACGCACGCGCGCGCGCGCACACACACACACACACTGCTGTGGCTGTGAGATTATCAGAAGAGAAAGAGGGAGACGCGGAGGAGAGCAGCAGCCCCACCGTCCACCGATCCTCAAGCGAGAGAGAGAGGCAGCGTCTGGAGCAAGAGCTGGGCGGGGAAATAACTGCGGTACTGAAGAGACACTTCATTGCCGAACTGCAGCAGTTCGTCGGCATCGTCCGTGTAAAGCAAAATGTCATCGTCGGGAAAAGACAACAGCTCCCAACATGCGAATTACGTGGGACCGTATCGCCTGGAAAAGACGCTCGGCAAAGGACAGACAGGTTTGTCCTTTTGTGTGCTTGAGATCAGGGATGGTGACGCGCGCTATCACCGCTGCTCAGTTATAACCTTGCGCGATGACTAAATATGATGATGCGTGTCTGTGTGTTTGCGTGCGCTGACATGTCATTGTGTAGAGAGGTTTTGCGCAGATTAAGACTTTAGCCTACTTTTCTGACCGTCCGGTGAGATCTTATCAGTTGCAGAATTCTTTTTGGGTGGAACAAGTTGGCAAACGTTAATATTTTCGTTCTATGAAAAGGAACTTGTCTACGCAAATGAGAGTTTATCTTTGCGGCTCCGCTTTGCTTCTAGTTAATGCCGTTAATCCCGATTTGTCAGACAACGGGATGTGGTTGCACTTGCAGATCCCACTGCTGAATCCATTTGTCTTGTACAAGAGCTAGAATCGAATGTTTGACATCAGGGTACAGGTGGCCCTCGGATACTGCTGCTGATGCTGCTGATGATGATGGGACAGTTTTGCTGCATCCGTAGTGCACCATGTGTTCACCCAGATTCCCTCTGCAGTCCGGTGGTGCTGAAGTTTGAGAAACTGCTCTTCTCTTTAGTCTTGCTTTAGTTTAGCTACAGGCCACTGAATAGTTGTTGGCTAATTTGAGCTGTTGTAAAAATCAATAATCATCGAGGTTTTATATGACCACACAATGCATGACAAAGATTATTCTTATGTTGATGTCGGCTTGCTGCTGCGAATTGCTGTATGACATGGGAGTGTGGAAAAAGTATTGATCTGGGGGCAATTTTTTGTGCTCAATGTTCTGTGGCCAGTGGCTTCTTCTGCTGTGGCTTTGGTAGAGAACAGTTATTAAGTCAATATCCCTGGCCAGGCGTTTCCAAGTGCCTGCAGCTGTTATGCAACACATGGACTGCAACTTTTAAAGTATAGATTGACTGTGTTTTGAAGAACACGGAGGTGAGAGTTTGTAGTCGGGTCTTCAGGTGTTTCCCATTAAAAGAATCCAGTAATGCTGCACTCTGTTCAGTCATAACATAGACATATAGATGAATTGTTGAAAATTTGTGGTATATTATTAGCTCACAAAATTGTCATTTATTTTGTGTGGCTTTTAGTTTGTGTCTGTTAGCTTTGAAGCCATTTACTTTCAACATCTAAAAATGTATCTTCCCTAGTCCAAACATACTACATGAACAGCAGTGCACTGAGTCAGTAAGATGATTGAATATACAGTGCTGAAATAGCAATAGCAACTAATGTGTGGATGATACTCAATCTACACTGTTTCTGGAGCGCAAAAAAAAATGAGGACGGTGAAGTTGGTGGATCTTTTCAAGTGCTATAGATACCAGAAAAGTTCTTATTTATGTTTAAATGATACTTAACAGTACCCAAGTAAAAAAAAAAGAGTAATTGCCAATAGTATGTTCCAAGTCAACTAGAATATGTCAAATGAGAGATGGCAACATGATGGGTGTTGTATATCTATGAATATAGACCGAAGAACACAATTCTCCATTGGTCACTGTCAGAGATTGTTTCTTGTGAGAAAATGGGCCAAAAATATTGATGACTCACCTTGCACTCATTGAACTCTACATTTCTGTCCAGTAAGAATCTTCCTGACCACCTGCTTCTGCCTAGCAACAGCTGCTTGAAGATCACGGTTCATAGCTGTAATGGAAACTAAAAGTGTATTCAAAACGTGTCGGACAATCAACCCCTTAAAATGTCTTTCTCCAACTTTCTATTTCAATCAGAAAATACATTGTCACCTGAAAATATACTGAAATCATCAAGTCTTTCCATGGGGTCTTAAAGTGATGGATCACTCAAACATGACAATTCTGTCATTATTTACTCACCATCATATCATTTCAAAACTGTACGACTCAACACAACAAAGTTATTTTTTCAATCTCTCAGTGGGTCTGTTAAACGGAAGTCACCCAAAAGGGTTTGGTTACCAACATGCTTCAAAAAAATCTTCTTTTGGGTTTCACAAAAGAAAAAAAGTTGTTTGGAATGACATGAGAATTTCATTTTTGCCTAAACAATGCTTGAATTGTGGTCCGAGTTCTCAGTTAACCCACCAATATGCAACCAGTGCTAACAATGTGTTTTTAGGACGTGATGACTGTAAATACAGTTCAACAGAAGAGACAGCACACACTGTTCATTTGCAGATAGAACGTTCTGTCGGCAATTAAACTATTGGCACCACTTCTTAAAATAAATCCTGGTGGTTAGATGAGCGGGTTTGCTTCTGACTGGTTAGCGGAGGGTATTCCTGCTCGTTCTGCCACCGTTGGCATGGCTGCTGAGAGAATGCCGCACAATAAACGCCGCTTCCCAGTGCTGCCGCTGCAGAGGAGAGCCCATATGTCATGAGTGAGACTCACACAGAGAAAGAGGAGCTTGGGGGAGGGGTAGGGATAGATGGGAAGGGGGGTTGGTTTGGGGATGTGGAAGAGAGAGAGAGAGTTCTCAGAGCTAAAGCGGGACCCCCATGGGAAACCGTAAAAAGGACGCTCTAGTTTAATTTACCCCCTCCCTCACCTCCCCAAATCAAAACGGATGTACGTGCCTGTATTTTTGCCTTCCCTGTTTCTTTGTGATGCTTCAGCTATCGCACATAGCATCCTCGCTGCTTAAGTCAGTTGAAAGTAGGCAGAGGAAGATTACAGGGGATCACGGGCTGAGACAGATTGGACTGTGTTAGTGGCAGTGAAAAACAATAATGTTGCAACAATAACTGCTTTATGAGACACATGCAGTTACTGTGTATTTCTTTCCACTATTTGTTCTGTTCTTATCCCCACTACTCTACTTAGACCCTCCTCTACTCCTTCCCTCACTCTGTCAGGGCGTCCCAAAGGAGGCCCGTTAATGAAGCAGTGAAGTACCTGAATCACGCACACTGTCACGGGCAGAAACGGAGTCCTCTTGCTGGGGTCAGGGTTAGATGGCTTGTATGGGCAGGCTCCGTGCAGAGTGGTGGTTGAGCCCCAGGCCTCCACTGCAATTCCAGAATGGACATGGAGATAATCAAGCTATATATACACATTACCTCAGGGCCAGTGAGTGTCCGTTACTGCAGAGGTGCTGGTGCAAAACGGATATGAAGCACTGCTGGCAGAACCACATAAAGTATGGTCATTTCGCTGCAGTGCACGTAGGGCTCATTTCAATCCAGGTAGTGGTGCTGCATATACAGTACGGGACGCCATTGCTCCTCTTTGCCTATACTATGGAATTTAGAATATGCAAATTGTTTTGAAATATTTACACGTCTTAATCGCTGGGGTGTATTTTTAGCAATAGCCAAATAAAAAAAATTATCCATTTTTCTTTTATGCCAAAAATCATTAGGATTTTAAGTAAAGATCATGTTCCATGAAGATATTTTGTAAATTTCCTACTGTTAATAGATCAATACTGCATTTCTAATTAGTAATATGCATAGCTTAGAATTCATTTGGACTTGGATTTTCTCTGTATTTGATTTTTTTTTGCACCCTCAGATTTCAGATATTCTAATAGTTGTATCTCGGACAAATATTGTCTGATCCTAATAAACCATACATCAATGGAAAACTTATTTATTCAGCTTTCCGATGTTGTATAAATATGTATGTTAAAAAGTTAACACTTAGTTTTCAGTGTATGGACAGAAAAAGCACTAAAACATTTTTAAAAATATCTTCTTTTGCGTTGCTTAGAAGAAAGCTATACATGATTTATTAAATGTCGCATGTGTACGTAATCATTTCTGAGTGCTCTATCACTTTAAATAGAGTGGCCTGTAATATCAAAATGGACCTGTATTATCTAATTGGTTTATTTGATTAATGGAGTGAGGTTTTTGTTTAAAATAATATAGTTAGAAGGGAAAATGTAATTATGCTCTAAGAAACAACATCTTCATCAGCACAAAGAATGTTTTGTTTTTAGCCTGAAAAGCCTGTTTGAAATGTCAGCTGTTGACTGTCTTGCTGGGCTGACTTTGTGAACAATTTGTCAGTGTGTTTCTGTCTGAGGGGGTTGCAGTCTCCCAGACATATTCCTGCCTTCAGTTGGCTCTCATTTAGTAAGTGCTGGATAGCAGTGGTTGGTTGTCATGGCTGCGCCCCCTTCCCACAAGCCTTTTCTCACAATGGCCATGCTTTCCATCTTCGAGATCAGAGGCAGACAGCAACAGTCCTCGTAGCCCCTCTTTCCCACCCTTGATTTATGTAGATTAAATTCAGTCTCCGCTATTAGCACTGGAAGATGTACACAGAGGAATCTATGGAAGAATACGCAGCCTTTGCGTCATACGCAATAATTTAATCCTTCAGAAAAATGTTGAAGGAATGTGCGCAGGAATGATTGGTAAAGCAGAGCTGATTCCACTGATGGGCTCTTATGTGGGATTAGATGTGTTTGTTATTTAACTGCAAGCATTTTGTTCCTTGCTGACTAACAATTACTAAATATAAGTATAATTTATATTTAATGCTCATTCTTGTCGCTCTGAATCTTTCCTCTTGGGCCTTATGAACATTTCAAAGAGATTCCACATTTTTCCTGCAAGTGATTTGAGGCCAAACATGGTGAGAAGTAATAAAATGAGGTTGTAAATTGTTGTAAAACATTTTGTTAAATGGGTTGTGAATGTATTGTGCATACGAAAACCAAAAACTAAAGCTTAAACTAAAGTAACTGCTGAACAAACATAGCATTAACCCAATAGCCCAAGGTCATCCATAGCCTTCAAGGCAGAACAGATGGGCTAAATTCCTAATCTGCCAGATTTAACATTATACACCAATTAAGGTCCCACCTTATATAAGGTAGTGTTAACTACTCTGTGCTTATATAAAAATTAATCAATTGGTACAATGCACTTACTATATACATATCAAGTGTTTTCAGTGCAATATGAACAAAATAAGTACATTGTACTTATTTTTTCATGTAAGTACATAGTAGTTAATGCCACCTAATATAAAGAGGGTCCCCAATTAATTGTAACTTTGGTAGGACCTAACCTTGAATCTTTGTGTAGGATTGTTATGGCTGTGGTCAAATTGCCCTTAAGTGGATTTAGTGTAAAAAAAACAAAATTTTAAAAATAAACTGTATAAATTATAAAAAGTATTCAGACAATTTTTTTTTAGAATTTAAACAAACTAAATTGTGTACACAATATATGTTAACACAATATACTATAATATAATTCTCTGTGCCTTTCCTGAACCACAAACAGTGGATTATAGTGATAGCAATGCCAAGATCATGGGCTCAATTCCCAGTGAACCGAACATTCACGGACTGTTAAAATATGCACCTTTAATGCGATTAAGTTTCTTTGGTTAAATTACCCTAAATTCAGAAAAGTAAAAAAAAAAAATGAAGAAAAATATCATAGGTTGACCAATATTTCCATCAACTCAAAAATGAAAATGGGTCAGATTGACGTGTAACATAATGAAATTTCATGACAAGTGCTATTTTCCTGTGTTGATGTACTATTTCCTTTTGCATTTGATAGTTAATAGTCTGTGGCAGGTGGTGTTGGAGGAGGGGCATTCACTTTCTATAGAGCATTTGATTGGATGGAAAACCTGCGTAATGGAGGACGGATGAGTCATCAGTATGATTTCCTGAATGGATTGTGTATATGTATATATATATATATATATATATATATATATATATATATATATATATATATATATATATATATATAGTGAATTTAAGTGAATTTTGTCAATGTTTTGGAGTACACTAGCTTATGACCTCAAAGCAGACTCAAATTCGGATTTCATGGTATTAATAAGTAGATTTATAGTGTGAGTCTGGTCTTTAAATGTCTTGAAAGCTAGTTTCTCTTCTTTTTTTGTTGGTCATTTGTGCAGACAGAAATTAAGCTGTTTCATTTACGCTGCTCACATAGTCTGTGACATGGTGCTGTACATTTCATTGTGTAGTTATGGTAGTCCATCCCTTCCCCCTTCCTCCTTCCCCACTGCAGAAAATTGCTCCCTAGTGCCTGATGCAGCTGTGAAGCCTTTTATCAGAGAAACACAGCAGAGAACCTTAACTCCTGGTGTTGTCCCTTCTATGTTCCTCTCTCTATCTCTGTTAGCAGCGTCTTCTACCTTTGCTGCCTTACTATGAATGCCTGGTATCTGCTCTTTACACAACCAATGAAGGTTTTAGCTGGAGGGTAATCCCAAGGGTGAAGTGACTTGATTTGCGAATTGCCTTGTGAAGAAGCATCTGATCAGGAATGGGACAACCAGGAGCAATCATTACCCAAATGGCAACTTTACTGTAGATTGTTGTGTATATAAGTATTCTGAGATGCTACCAGAATATCTGCAGTGACACAAGAGTCCAAACAGTGGGCTACTGCTCAACAGATGGACTAATTCTGGGTTTAATTAGGATAGCCTGTAGCCCATATATAGCGCTCTCATGCCTATGTGCGAGTTTAAGTCAAAACTGAGACTGCAAGCACAAGTTAATGGGAATATACTGATAGTAAATGGACAGGTAGAGAGAGGAGAGAGAAGGGGTGAAATAAGTGAAATGTGCAGAAACAGACGTGCAGAGAGAGCAGTATGAGAGAGAGTTTGAGTGGAATAGATTGTAGAGAACTTGAAAGGGAGGTGAGATAAACTTACAGTGTACAAGAGGGAGAGAAAAACAGTCTAAAGGGGTCATATGATGCGATTTCAAGTTTTCCTTTCTCTTCGGACTGTTACAAGCTGTCCGTGAATAGATAAGATCCTTAAAGTTGCAAAGACTAAAGTCTCAAACCCAAAGAGATATAAAGTTGAGTCTCGTCCACAACACAACGCATTAAAAGACATTATAAGTCATTATTATCAGTAATTATGCCCCCACTGGATGCTACAAATGATTTGTAATGGTTTGTAATGGTTTTAATTGGTTTTGTCTTATTGCGCCAGAACACGGTGCCCCGTAACATTTACGTCACATGCTTGAGGTATTCGACCAATCACAATGCACTGGATAGCTGGCCAATCATCGTACACTTCATTTTTCAGAATGATGAGCTTTGTAAAAATCTAGGCGTTTCAGAATGCCGGGGCATAAAGGAGATCAATAATTTATTCACCCTTATATCATTCCAAACTACCACAAATGAAGATGTTTATTGAACCCAGACTAATCTCTGTCTCTCCATGAAGGTCTATTCAACCAAAACAGAGATTGTAAGAATTATCAGTATCAATCAGGTGGTTCAGTCCAAGTCTTCTCAAAAGACACAATCACTTTATAGGCTGAACAGATTATATTAGGCTAAAAAGCATTAAAGCATTAATCAATGCACATACATAGCGCTCATCAAATAAGGTAAACGAAAGCTCAAAGTGCTTATCCGATGCATGAGAATAGACCTCTTTGGCTCTTGGTGCATCAAACAAGCATGTTAGAGCACATCAAATATGGTAGACAGAAGCTCAGAGTAAGACAGAATCACAACAGATCAAAATTTTCACCCACTGATAATCTTCCACTCCAGTGAGCTGTTAACAGTTTCATCTGGGTCATTGAGTCCAGAACCAGATGAGTCCAATTTGCGAACATTTTGTGAACTGGTTCTATGATTCATTAAAATGATCCAACTACCGAGAATGATTAATTCATGAAACAAACATGGGAGCTTTCAGTGAATAATGTTTTCCATCTTGTGATTATGAATTTGAAATGATATATATTTTTTTATGTTACTTAGATATTATATAGCATGGAAAAATGCATGAGTATGAATCACTGTTATGTTGCATTTTTGAGCTTGACAGTTCCTTCATTTCCTATATAAACATTGGCCAGTATATTCTTTAGAAATGTACTTTTTATATTAATTGAATCAAGTTTTGAATGACATACTGTATGGGTGAGTAAACAATCAGAGAATTCATTTATATGTGAACAATTCCTTCAAAAAACTGCAATTTTTGCATTACTGCAAAAAGATAGCACATATTCAAGCACAATTACCAAAAGACCATGTCAGACTCATCCAGTTACAAATGATTGAAGGCTAAACAAGCAATTTCAGCACAAAGCACGCTGAAAATAAAAATGAGAATACTACTTTACAATACAAAATTATTCATTCATTATTTTCTTTGGGTGCCATTGTGCTAGTACTGTATGAATGAAATGAGGTGCCATGTGATTCTGTACGCATGATTGATTGGTTAAGAACCCACAAGGGCTGAATATCCTGTCCAGATGGTGGGGTTTGGTCAGGCTGTGTCATTAGTCAGGTGGTTGCTGATGCTTGATCGCCCCTTTATTCGTAACTGAACGGCTTTAGCTTTTCTTTTACTCAAGAGTAAATTAGAGGGGCGAATGTTCAGGTGAAAATGAACAGGGTTTGAGAGAACGTGTGTATGTGCATCCAGCTTATAGACTAGCTTTTAATAGTGTGGCAATATTACATCTTTTCAACCAATCACTGCCTGCGCAGCACAAACCCAGCAATAGAATAATAGCTACACACTTCTTTTTCCTTCTGTCTAAGACAAGTTGAGGGTTTCTATGGAAACCAGAGGAGTGCACTGTGCAATTTTATACATATGTTTTCTGGACGGCTGTGCCGCATGGTTCCTCGGCCTTGCCTGGAGGGTCCAGCTATTGATTGTAGCTTCTCTGCCTGACCTATTAGAATGTAATAGTAATTTTAATGTGTGCTGAATAGTGCCTTTCAAGGCCACATTTGAGCTTGGACCTTGTCTGATATTATCTGTAAGCTCATAATTTCCCACATAATGGCTGGATCTTTACCGATGGGACTTTTTGAATGGCCAAAGGTTCCTGTATAACTGAACATACAGTTTAATCTCTGTGTGTACTTTAATGTCTAAAGTGGTTGGAAGACCTGAAAGTCTTGCCTATAAATTGCCCAGACACGTTCATACTTTATCACACTGTAATTTTCATGTTCATCTGTGAAGCTGTCATATCAGTGGTCTAATAATAGCTGTTTTATTTTGCGTGTAGCGGGTCATCTCATGGTGTCATATTGAGATCACATGATCAGCCACTGCCTAACTGCCTAGTTATTAGATATGTTCACTTAAGAAATAAATGAGTTGCCATTTATTCATTGCCTTGAAAACTTTTGTGTTACATAACAATTTGTATCTGCCAGGTCTATAAGGCCTTAAAGAGTTCATTCAGAAATGAGAATGCTGTTGTGTCATTCCAATCCAATATGACTTACTTCTGTTGAACATAACAAGAAAGAAAGTGTTCGGACCACACCATTCTTCAAAATATCTGCTTTTATGTTCCACAAAAGAGAGAACATCCTCCAGGTTTGGAACGACATGATAATGGAGTTTCCATTTCTGGGAGAAAATCTGAGTCTGAGGCTTAACCGCAATAAAAATCAAGCGTTAATATCACTGCAAAGGTCCAAGAACACAAGATATTGGCCAGTGCAACATAAACCTAAAACTACTTGAGTGCACCTTTAAATAGATGAAACCTGAAAGAAAAATGAGCACATTATTGCTATTGAGGAGGCTTTAGAAGCACTGAAATGAATGGCGGAAGTGTTTTCAGAGATTAAATTTAGAAATCAGTGGGAAATCAGAACAAAGGCTGAAACACCAACACAATACAGGGAGAGGGAGACAGAAAGATAGAAGAGTTATTTATAATGTAAGCATTCCTCTCCAACATTTCTTTGAATGTTCCTCCGAGCAAACGCAGGTTATGCAGGTTATTTTCCAGTGCTTTCTTTAGTTTGCCTGTGGCACTGGCTCATTAATTCTCTGCCTTTCAATGTAGCTTGTGTTAATATAGTTGTAATGAAATATTCAGCCGTTTCTCCATGAGGAATGGATGAGGTTTGTTGCTCTACAGGGATCTATCACACGCATAGTTCAGACAGCATAGCCTTTTTCTACTGTTATTACAAATTTGAATGTGGCTAGTGAATGGGTTTACAGACGTGATCGGTGCTGAGGTATACGCATAAAGGCATAACAGAAACTCAGCCATCATGTGTTCTTGAGGAGAAGTCACAGAGCTTGTAGATACATGTGACATTAAGCATTGCATAGTAATTCTGTGCAGTTTCACGCCACATTCACCATGTAGTGAATACTTTCTGTAACTGGTTTAATAAAACTCTCTCTTATGCTTATTTATGATGTGGATAGAACAAGACAATTGTATTTAAAATATTATTAGGACTGAGTAATGACAGCTTCCTGATTCAGTTCAGATTATTAGGTCTTAATTCATAAGCTATCTATTCACTTTGATTCATTTTTCCACCATTTTGGTATCTTTTAGTTACTGCCATGTTGCTATTCTTTCATATGAAAGAATTCATCTTTCAGATATCGCAGTGAATTATGTGGGGCAGAGTATCAGACTGGTTCACTCTGGTCTTTTTGAACTATTCATTCAAACAACCCGTTTATAATAGTAGTTTGTTTCGGGAATCAGACTAAACTCGTCACATTTTACTATTTTAATTCTCTGCAAAGAACCAGCTCATAAGTTAAGTCAATATCACCCAGCCCTAACAATATTTTCAAAATCCATTTTTAATATTCTGTCATACTTTAAAAATGTAAAGTGCTCACACTACAGGGTAGCTGATTACTACTACTGAAATTAATTACATTTTACAAGTGTTATATGTAACACGGACACAGTAATATGTCACCAGACTTGCTTTATTTGAGCTATGAAAGCTAATGGCCTGCAATAATTTGTGCAATTGACAAGAAATTATTCATCCGTTTCCATTTCAAGTAGCCCTGCTCCTGTAGTGACTTTTCTCATGCCTGAATGAGTTTTGTGTCGTAAAAGACATCATGTGACCAGCCCCTCATGTCCATATGACCTGGACACAGCCAATGAGAAGTCCCGTTAACTAGATAACTGTGTCAACATGAATCATTGTTATTGATATTTCCTGGCACATCATACCAGGCAGGGCATATGGTTCAGTGACACTATTTTTTTGATCCCGTTTACCCCCATTAGAAACTAAAATAATCCATCCATAACAAGAAATCCACCCACATATTGCAGTACCACGCACACACACACGCTAAGGAACTTGGTCATTCTGCATCTGTTCAAAATATGCTAAAACCACAACTACAAGAGATAGCAGTGCACCGCCTCAGGCTACATCGGGGTGGTGATCTCTCCACGAAGTCAAGACCCCTCACACCCCGCAGGATACACACAGATGGCCTCACGACTGCTTGTGCGTGTCCCGTGTCCGCGCGTGAGATTCTCCGCAGCTTTTAGCCTGTGCGCAGGCTTCTGATCAAGTGGCATAATCAGATTAGGGAGGTGGGGAGAGGGTGAACAGACATTATTTTCACTTTGACTGCAATGATGACAGGTACTGCCACAGGCACATCGAGAGAGAGACAGTTTGGTTGTGAGCTAATTCCTCTGTGTGTGTGTGTGTGTGCACCGGGGGTCTTTCTAATTTAGTTGTGCTCTGGACTGAGGCGGCTCAAGGAGTGAGGCTGTGTTACTGCATTACAGCACAGCAACTGTTGCCAGACGTGTCTCTGTGGAGATGGTGCGGCACACATGCTGAGCACATCTGGCTTGGGCGAGTGCTGCCTGGTTCAGCATGGCAACAGCATCACACAGCCCTGCAGACCGTCACAAGGAGGGGTCAGGGCCTGAACTGAGCTCAGATTTTACCCATCACATTGAATGCAGATCTGCTGCCTCTTCAGTATTCATTTTCGTGCTCCGAGTCAAGCAGTGATTTATATGCTGATCTAATTTAGGCCATCATTGTGCTGTTTTACTGTCGACATTTGACTTATTAAACCCTCAGTTGTTTACTAATAATCTATATAATTGAGGACAGTTCTGATTACATTGGGGCATAGTGTTTCTTCTTATTGTATGCTGTAAGTGTTGCTGATATGCAGTTTCATATATGTGGGTGCAGCTCTGGAATACAAGTGCATTATTGCTTTTTTGCGTGGTTTTATATTACCCATATTACACTCGTGCAGTCCGGTATTATTTTCTCCTTGCATTAGCCACAGAGTGCTTTATGAAAGAGATTATTTCCAGCTGTACGGTTCATGCTGAGGAAGAAAAACCCTTTATTTCAGTACATTAGATGTGGGCATCTTCCTCTGTTTTCAGCCGTCACTATGGTTACAGCAGTGTTTGACTATATGTGTGTGTGCATGTTTTGATTTCATATGTTTAATGGATTGGGATTGTCAGTGAATACTAATAGCAGCAATAAAATAGCATGCTAAGCAGAGCAAATTAAATTTACAGTTTCTAATATTGACTGATTGGTTTAGCCTGTGATATATTCAAAAAGGTATGGAAGCTTTATTGACTTTTGTTCCTCTTTTAATAACTAAATTAATATGCACAAGAACATTTCGGTTGAAATCAAAACTTGGTCATATTTTTATTAGGCATGCTTCACGTAAATGTGCTAACCTGCTTATGCCAATAATCTATTTTTTTTTATGTTTTATGTAGCAAGGGCACATTAAATTAATGCCATGCTTTCTTTTCATCTGAGAACCCTGATTTTTTTTTTCCGTTTTCCACAAAAATATACAACACGACTTATAATTCTGTTTTGAGGAACAAATCATCCTATTAGAATGATTTCTGAAGGACCATGTGATACTGAATACAGATTAAATAAATGCAGCATCAAAAATAATCTTACCGACCCAAAAGTGTTAATTTGCACATGATGTCTGAATATGCTCAGAAACCACACATAATCAAAGAAACACTTCTTGGATCAAGGAGGAAACCGATTATTGTAGCAAATATTAGAAAAGTACAAATTGAAACATGAATGAACATTCATGAGTTACTTAAAAATATTGAAAAACAGTTGTGAACTATATAACCCAAAATGAAGACCTGAAAGTGAAAGGCATGTAAACGTGGTCAGTGATAGATTGCAATGATGTTGATGCAAATTTAAAGTGGGTGAGGTATTAGGTATGTGTGTTTGGGTGGCTGGCAGAAAGCAGGTCATGTTGCCCCACTGTGTAACCGGCTGACCAGATGAGGGGTTTTGGGGATTAGTCAGGCCCCCCACAGCTGCAGCCACAGCCCTGAGTAGAACAGATGGCCATCTGCATGTTAAGGCAGTCACCCCCACCACCACAACACACATGCACAAACACACAGCATATGACAGAGGCATCGTTGTGACATTGTGCTATACACGGCTATTATTTCCATTATTCATGTTGTATGATTATGTAATGATTTGATTGCACATCCAGGTGTTGACTGATCTGCGGCCAGCACTCAGAGACACTCTGAACTGGGCAGTGTCACTTTGCCTGTGGCTCAATGCCAAACAGATTCAAGGGCGTCGTACTCCTTGCTTGGATACAGTCAGAGACCCCTGGATGAGGTGAGGGGTCAGATTCACTCACACCTTTGACGTGTCTGCTTTGAAACATTCAGACCATAAAGTACAGAAGGCTTGTTTTGTGTCAGCCATCTCTGTATTATTCATCATACCACAATGAAGTGACAAACATTTATGAATGTGACATGTTAAAGATTATAGTCATAAAGATTGTTTTGTTGTTCAAAAAGATCATTAAAAATGACAACGAGGCCACATTAGTTAAATTGGGAAAAGGGTGAATGACATTATTCCATAATTTAGCTGATCGTGTTTAGCGAATCATGTTCAGAATGTATTGGAGGTTCTGTAATGATGGGAACATAATGGAATATTATTCATTATTTCCCTTCGCCAAAGAATTGGAAGAATATGCCGTGCATAATATTTCAGAAATGGCCTGCAGTGTTGAAACTGAACTGGCGGTGTGAATCTGACCTCTCTCGCTGAGCAAGCATCACATCACCAGCACTTGATGGATGATTGGCCATATTTCCCGTATAATCAAAGACTAGTGAGGTAACAGTCACAGATTACGTCATTTTTTTTGGATGACATCCCAGATTTCCGAAGACCCCTGTGTAAAAGCACTCCCACCCCCCAGCTTTCCAACTCCCTCTTCCTCTTTGTCTGTTTCTCGTTCTCCCTCCATCTTTCTCCCAGCGCTTCCTTTGTGTTTGGCTGGAGAGCATGCCTGCTGGAGGGGGTGTATGACTCATAGTAAAGCAGGACTGTATTTTTAGCACTGATTCACCCCTTGCCATGGTGCTTCCTGTGAGGAATATGAAAACCCATGAAGCACATTTCTTGTAGCTCCATTATCAAACATAATTTAACAGGTGCTAGTCGGACATTTACAGAATGCAGCGGGGAGCATTGGAATAAATGACAGGATGCTTGAGCTTTGGTGTTTTACATCTTGGACGGTTTTAGAAACAACTTTGCGATTCATTCCATATATTTTTGCCATTGCAGTGTGGAGGACCTGCTAAAGGAAGGACATAAATGACTTACTTTTTGACCCTTTCACTCTTGACATGGTTTGGCTATCGTTCTTCACTCTCTCTTACACTTTCTACTTCCTTCTTTCATTGTTCGGCTAAACTCGGTCTTGGATTAAAGCCGATTAGCATAGGCTCTGATTGCAGCGTGCTGTGCCGCCCTCCCCCATCTTTCTTTGTGCTGCCGTCTTGCACATCCCAAAATAGTGTGGAAAAAATGCAGCGTAAGTAGATTTATCAAAAAATGGGGCAAATTTCATGCATGGATATGCAACAACCAACACAATCTGGATAATGATGAAGCTGCTGTTTTTAGCCATTAGGAGTTTTTACCACCTGCTGTACACCCAGTTAGGCCCTCCTCTGACTATCAGCCCCTGGAGTGAGAGTGGCCTCAATTTAAGCAAATGGAGAGCCAGAAGTACCATTGATGTTTAATTCCCCTTGTGGCCGGTCAGTCATAATTTGCTTATGGTGGATTGGAAACACAAAGCTGTTTGTATGAATATGCTCTAAATACAAAGTAGAGTATGCTTGAATTGCTCTCTTGTCAAAGAGCTATAGACATTTCACAAAGCGTAATAAACACTAGGCCCCACACAAAATGGAAAGCATCAAATGTTTTTTATTTATTTATATATTTTATGCTCAAAATTTGACAATATGGTAAATACGTAAGTAATAAAAGGCATATTTAGTGAATGCTTGCACTTGTAAAAAAGAAGTATGCTTAACTGTATTGAATGTGTTCTAGTGTGCTGCAAATGTTAATAGTATATGTTTCGAAAAAACAACAACAACTGTACTTGCAGATAATGTATTCATGAAATGAATGGCCACTTTTTGGAACTTGTTTGTAGTTATTCTTAACACACTTCAGTACTCTTAAAAAGTGGGTTTTGTAATGTTAAATTAAAAGTTGTAATTTTAGTTAGTAAAGTAAGGTCAGTGAAGTAAAACTTTTTTGTCTTGTTTTAAATAAGTTATCTTGTGTTTGTTTTATAAAAAAATGTTCTGGTATGTGATTATTATTCTATTTAAAAAAATCTGTATTTTAAATGTGCTAATTTTCAACTTCATTACAGTCATGAAATTATGAATATATTTAAACACATTTTAAATAGAAATAACATTAAACATGGCATTTAATATACATTTAAATTATAATGCATTTTCATTTATTTGCAAAAAAACATGCAGTTAAGTGTTAAAAACATTGCATTCTGTTTACACTTATGTTCTTTTAAAATATATAATTTTCCTTATAATTATTCTTTTTAAAAGTATCC
Organism: Carassius auratus; assembly: GCF_003368295.1. Taxonomy (NCBI): domain Eukaryota; kingdom Metazoa; phylum Chordata; class Actinopteri; order Cypriniformes; family Cyprinidae; genus Carassius; species Carassius auratus. Next base: position 22,824,997 of record NC_039249.1, on the reverse strand, counting down.
TAAAGCATTACTGCCTTTTCTTAAAGTTGTGTTGACAAAAAAGGGAATAGGAATCTATGACCAAGAAGGAAAGCAGCCCACTTTTATAGGGCAAATGCTAATCTGTTTGTCATTTAGCTGCTAGCATTAGCCTTCAGGATTTGTAGCATTCAAGGCTGGTTTTCTCTCTGTCGATTATATGTCAAGATTAACTATTGGTTGAATGTTAAGTTAGCATTTTCAGTCAGTACAGTTACTTGCTAGTTGTAATTGAGCTACAGCATTTTTTGAACTATAGTCTTCATATTTCATGACACAATACATTATTTAAATATTTTAAGTATTTAGAACCAGCTGCACGTCACATGAGACGTAATTCCGTACTGTTTTGTTGAAATAAAGACTATTTTGTGCCTGATTCTCTGTGTTTGATGGTTGCCTCATGATAGATTCTTGCCTCAGCTTTCTTCTGGTGTACACCTGCCTTGCAGATCAAAACTCATCCAAGCAAATGTAAAAGAAACACTCTGAAGCGACGCCTCAGAGAAAGAAAAGAGGACAGGACGCCCCAGAGTGAGAGCTTGCTGAAGAATGAGCGTTCTTTACAAATATCATTCATGGTCGTATGTTAACGCCTCTGTCAGTGTCTGTGAAGAATAAAGCCATTTCATGGTGAATGCGTGGCTATGGCAGGAATGAGGAGGGAGACTGTCAGGATTCATTGATTTTCAAGAGAGTGAAAAACATCAACAACAGGCTTATCACAAAGCCATTTAGCCCTGACTATGAGAGACTGAGCTGGAGAGAGACGTTGGATCTCAGGGCATATTTCCTCAGATGGGGGATGCTATTATAGCATTAGCTTAAAGAAACTTCTAGTGATTGAACATGTCTTAAAAATGGGAATGAAATTCATTTACTGCTTTAAAAAACCTCTAAAAAGCCATTTTGGTCCTTCTACTCGAGCTAGTCAATTAAGACGCACTGAATTGATTATGTGCCCTGCAGGTTAATAATAGTGGGTTTTAGCTTGGCAGGCATATGAAAATGAAAATGGAAAAGTAAAATCTAAATACTTAAAATCATGCCTTCAGGGACTCGTAGATTTTGGATGATATTAGGCAGTATCTTGATAAAAAAAATCCATGTATATGGATTTTTTTTTGCTTTTCTGGAGCTTACGGACTTAACCCACTGCTGTCTGCAGCACCAGGGACACTGTGATGTCTGTGGCTTTGTCCGTGGCCATACAGTAAGATTATTAGCGTCTGACTTTTGCGGCTTGTGTATTCCTAATGTTTTTCATATCTGCCTCCAGGAACCGTGGTTTCCTTTGTGAATCCCCAAGGTTCATATTATAGATGGAGGGTGGTGTCGCAGACATCCAGTGTGAGGAAATGTACCAGCATGGCATGCAATTATTGGCACACCACAGTAGCTACGTTTCATTCATCTCTAATGTATGATGTCATAGTGCTTCTCAGAGCTGCCGTTGGCTTGACACTTTACGCATGTGTAATGATTACAGCAATGCAGTAACAATGGAAGCCTGTTCATGTGTAAGTGTGATCCCTTATACAAAGTGTACCATCACTCCCAGTATAATAGTAGTGCTGTTCAAACCCTGTGATGCTCGGAGCTCATGCGCTGACACACTGAAAAGTGTGTGTTGTGTGAGATGTGGGATGCTGCTTTTGTAATACTTTGTATGCTTTGACATTTCATATTTCCAACCCTTCAATCTCACTTTCATTGCAGTAGATCAGAGGTTCTCAAATTGTGGCTCAAACTATTGATGGATTTCTAGTGCTCTGTGAGTTGACCAGCTGATTTAGATTTAAAAAACGGGCCCGAACAAATATAGAATTATTTTTAATTTGACAGCATCAACATTGAAATCAAGTAGCTTTTATTTGGCCAACTTGACCATATTGAATCAGTGCAAAATCTTTCACCCTCATGAGAAATTCCAGATTATGTCAATTAATCCAAAATTCTGCCATGAAACTCTAGATTGCCCAGTCTGATGGGTTGTAACTCAGTCTGACATAATGGCATCATTATTCACATGGCCCAGCTGATTGGTTCTTTTCGTATCAGCAGCCAGTGAGTATGCTGCTTTAAATTCAAACACTCAGCAGTTGCAGCGAGCTTTAGAAATCCTCTACCTTCCTCAGCTCCACCTGTACACATCTGCTATGGGGTTATTTCATATAAATTATATGTGCAGCAGCAGTATTTCTTACATGCTCACAGCAGCATGTCTGTGGATGTATTGGCAGTAGGAAGTCTCAGTATTTGCTCTGCTACAGCAGCAGCAGCATAGCAGATCTATTCCACAAAGACCAAAACATTAACATTGTGTATGGAAGTCTTCAGTCCAATTTTCTAGCTACAGTACCGAACAGTTGGCAGCTTTAGGTTCATTTGCTAAAAGTAGAATTAAGAACAAAACCGCAGTCTGGCAAAATTATGGGTTTGTAAAAGTGAGTCTAAATTATAAACTAAGAATAATTTGTATGCTATTTAACAGAATCCCTGTTCTAGATGTACTGTATATTCGTGCCCAGGAAAGGCCACATCAGTTTGACTACTCAGCTAGATCGAAGCATTGTATAGCCCTTGCCATAGATGACAAGGGACTAGTAATATCTCTTGGACACTCTTGTTTTAATCTAAACCAAAATGTAAATTTGCTAAGATCAACAGCATCAGCATAAGTTCGGGGACTTATTCTCTCTGCGCTGAAGTGGAAATAGGAATGTCACATGGCAATAGCTTTGTATATCTAATATACTCTTAAATGGACAAATTTCACCCTGTCAACTTGCCAGATGTGAATATGGCCTTTCTGCAGTTCCTTTTGTAAGTAACTCTTACCAACTGAAATTGGTGACACTCCAAATACTAATATATTTTTTTAAATACCAGAAGGCTCTTGAACCAGCCATAGACATTAGACACTTAATCTTGTCTAAGCAAAACAGCAGTCAAAACATTGAGAGTGATTAACATTTGACGCCACGCTAGATGTTCCCGGCTTGCACACAGTCACCCATTCCCAAATGCAAGGTCAACAGAGAGCCCATGGCTCCATGCACACAGGAAATTGCTGACTGCACAAGAGGAAGTATTTAACACTCTACCACCCCCCATAAGGCCTGGGACACATTCAGGAACGGTGAAATTACTTTTCTGCTGATGCCTATCCGCTCTTTCTTGTTGATAAGTACTCTGAGATTTTCTTAATTATTTTCCCTTTTTCATTTTCTTTGCCAAATGCAGACACCCGTGAAATAATTGCTGGATGAGTTTTTCTTTTTCTTTTTTTTGATCAGATCCTTTGCTGTTAGGACCAAAAAAAAAAAAAAAGAAAAAAGAGAGATTATTAAAATTTCATAAAACTATGCCAAAGGCTGTGGCTTTCAATATTTCAGGCAATATTACGGTTATTTGGTGTCAATTTTAACCGGAAATTGCAGACAAATATAATATGTTTTATTAGATTATTATTGAGTTTATAAATATAATATTTATGACAGTCCATTATTATTATTAATTTTTTTTTGTAACAGTAGTTTTATTACAAAGTCATTCAGATAATTCAATCTAGCATGTTTGAGAAAAAAAAAATTGGGTTTACATCTACACACAGATTTATTCATACATATTCATGCATATATGGTGTTGGGGAAAAGAAACCTCAGGCCTTGGATCAATATCAACTGTTCCTGGCATGAAGCCATGTGTTGTTATGAGCGGTCGCTTGTATTGTTTCGGAGGTTGTGTTTCAGGGCTGACTCCCCTGCCACACTTGTCCAATGCTTCACATTCCACAGACAAAAGAAGGCTGGACCTCTCGGCTCTCAATAGAGCAAATTGATCTTCCAGAGAAAAGAATACTGAGCGATTTCAAAACAAACCCTCCCCCTTTAGCACTTTTACCTCTCGCTGGATCACTGGGAGGACATCACGGCTACTCTGCTGTAAGGTTTCAGCTTGGCAAGTGTGTGTTTGTCTACGAATATAAGTGCCAGTGTATTTGACTTTTGGCATAACCCCTCCCTTTCAGTTCGTCTCTGCAGCGAGCTCTGCATCTCATTGACAACATAAAGCCTTGCAGAAAGATTTTTACTGACCCACTTCTGTCTGTCTGTACACTAGAAATGTGATTGTGAAAAGTTGACCATTTGTATTGAGGTCCCTCAGCAGTCACTTTCAGTTTTGTCTTTCAAGACTCATCTTTGATAATCAAAATTAAATATTTGAAATATTTAAGCAATTTTTGTTCACAAATAACTTCACTTAAACTTGGTCACCAGAAATAGTAAATGCTAAACAATGGCAAGCATTTTTATACAGGACATTATTCTAAGAATTATACAGGATCATCTTTAAGCCGATGTGTCAGCATAGTGATGCATTTTATGTATCGTACACGTTATGGTAATGAATATCTTTATTATCTTTATTATTTGGCATGACTACACTCTCAAACAGCTAATAATATGTTGCAAATGTTCCTGCTTGCCATCTCAGACAGCTACCTTCTACAAATCGACATACTTATGAAAAGCCCTACCCTGCAAGTTGATGGCATTGGTTACATGTTTGTAATGGTAGGAAATGGCTTTTTTAAACCACATTTTTGAGACTGTAAGAAAAATAATGCTTTTATAAAATCCATGTGCAAATCCACATGCAAGTATATCAATAATATCAGATAGACTTGATCAACGTTAAAAGATGATTTTCACCACAAGGATCTTGAAGAAAATGACTTAAATTGGCTGTTATTTCAATTGAATGTAGTTCAATATTGGATAGTCTATGTAATAATTTAAAAAAAGTGCCTGTCAGCAGTTTTAAGTGGGTAAGATAAGTCCTTTAGAATTTGACTGCTCTATTTATATTCATTCACGCTCAATTGTGTCTTCTCACGACTTTGACCTTTTCTGTTTCCATTCCATTTATCCCATTAAATTAAGTTAGAGACTTTTTCAGTCCCGTTGATGGATTGAGCCAGATTGAAAGTCTTGAGAATATTTTTCTCTTATTTTGACATCCTAATATGAGTTCACTTTCTCTATCATTATTTGAGTAATGGCTCAGTCTCCTGTAGTAAAGAACAGCTCAGGCTGATTTGAAATGACCACATAAAACAGGATTCAGGGAAGTTTTTGGTTCTTTTTCTCCCCTCGCACTCTCTGATCTAGTGTCCCATCCAGAGCACACTCAGGTGCACATGTCAGTGGGGGTGCGGGTGGGTGTTGTGCCATTCCCCGAGTCCTTCACCGTGAAGCATGTCTGACGAGATGTCCGTACCATCAGATGTAAAGGTCACATGAACCGAGCGCTCTGTTATTCAGCTCCTTCATCCCTTTGTGTCTCTGTCCATCTTCTTTTCTTTTTCTCTAGCCCTCTTGGGTATTGTTCATATAGCATTCTGCAGATATAATTTGGTGTGATTGTGGGGGATTACAAAGGGCCAAAAGAGGATTTCATTGCTCTGCGGTTTTATTGCTGTAATGAACCGAGGACCTGAACTGTCTGTCTGAGTCCATCTGAGTGGCTCTGCAGACACATGCATCCTCCGAACTTCCAGAGTTTGCAGAGAGAGAGTGAGCCACTTAATAAGAGTAAAAGCCCCAATTTTGCAGTAATAAAAGGAACCGTCGTGCCATCATTGACGCACATTGAGTCCCCAGATGACTTTCCCAAAGTGTTGTTCTTTCTTCAAAGGATCCCTAAAGGATATTTTGTTCTTTGTCTTATATGTAAGTGAGCCACTATATGATTTTGCAGTTGATGTAGAACAAGTCTATCTAGTCTCTTGTCTGTCTGTCTCTCTGTCTGGCAATCGATCATTCATTCGTTCCTTTTGCCTGCCTGCCTGTCTGCTGTTTTATATCTACCATTCCATCTATAGTATATAATAAGTTGTTTATAATCAACATGTGTATCACATCATCCACTATAAGTTTTTTTTTTGATAAGCTGAGCTCATCACAATGCATTTTAGGATTGCTTTCTCCACCAAGGATAGATGGAGTGGTGCGTTTTTAGTTTTGCCCAAATAAGGTTACTAAGGAGGCAGCATTATTAAGACACCTACCTTTTTGATCAGCTTTGTTTTGTATCAAGATTGCACCCATGACACCTTAAAATGTTGACTGTACAGGCAGCTCACTCGGTTTTAGAAAAATGCACCAATTGCATCATGAGTTTTGAGTTATTATTAATATAGATTTTGAGATAATAATAAAAAAATGTAGTCTAGCATATTCATTTAAGTGTAAATCACAATTAACAGGTTTCTAAATATGTTATTTTACATTTAACACAAAAATAAAACCGGTAATCTATAGCTGGAGATTTGAAGGTGTTGGCATGACAACTGGAAGGTTTCTTGCTCAATGTAAGATCAGGTGTAATAATACACTTTTTTTTAAAGATGTATTTATAGTATTGCAACAGTTAGTTAAGATTTATGTCTCATACTAGTGCATTTGAGATATTTTCGTAAAGGCTCACAGGGATAGAAATATTGCACTTTTTTCCCACCTGTGCACCTTTTCTCCAGCCCTTTTTCCAGAAGAAAGATATGTAATCTGTCAGGAGTCTCGGGATAGATGTTTGAAATGCTTATTAAAATGATGACATTTAGAATAATCTCACGACTTTCGGCAGAGTTTGCTTTATGGAGATTACCATGCTGAGGATCCCATCCTGTGCCTGCATTTGAGTTCTCTGTAGCAGAGGTGGATGGGATATTTTTTGGGCTTGCCTTTGTTTGTGGGGTTTGCTTGGCGGAGGGGAGGGGATCAAAATGGATTAAGCCCCCCTTCTCTCCCTCTGCCGTGCTTCTGCTTTCCATATTTGAGCTCCAATATGTAGATCAATGAGGACTTAACCCCTACCATCTCACAGCCTCCTCTTTGCTCTTGATGCAATCCAAAGATAATTTTTTTGTGTTTTCCTGAGAGGGCTGCATACGCTGACACAGTCTGTCCACCTCAGTCTTCCACAAACTTGCGCTCACCTCATTATTTGTGTGTGTTATGAGTTTAGTCATGCAGTATGCATGAGGCATGTCTTTAGGGCCCAGACGATCGCATATGTATGCAGTGTTTGTTGTCATTAGACTCATGTTTCGCCAAATAGGTTTGCATTGGCATTCCATTGCAATACAATCGGTGTGTTTTGCTTACGCAGGGGGAAAGTGTTCCTTGGCCTCTTTAGCCACTAAACACAAGGGTATCCTCTGTCATGTGCACTGAACACTTCTATGTTTTCTAATAAAACAGGAGCTCAGCACAGCTGGAGAATGACCTTATGTAATAATGCATCTTTGAAATTGGCATCTTCATTTGTGGTGTCCTTAAAAATGTATGTTCTTTCATTATTGACTAACTTTGATTTTGTTTCATGTGGTGGCCCATATTTATAGAGTAAGAAAAGGTCCTAACTGTTTCTGAAAAATTAGAAGCACACAATTCCCTAAAATGTCATTATATGCGTAAACATTAAGATTTGTACTCATGGAAATTACTTAAGTAGTCAAACCTGTTCATTACATATTGTATATAGCAAAATATATATATATAGCAATAACATTCTTTTCAGTCTTCTCAATAAATCATCTTATTCTGTTTACAAATTAAGACTGATTTGGTTCTAAGCTCTCTGACTTTTTTCTCAGACAAATTGAACATACTGTATTTTTTTAGATTCTAAAGACTTGAAATATACTACACACATAATACAGAATGCTTTTGTTTATTGGTTTTTTGGCAATGGGGAGCAAGGGATGGCATTCTTTTTTTTTGCCAGAACATTCAAAATTTACTTTTGTAGGGCTAAGTACTAATTACTAATTACATGATTACAATTATGGATGCCATAATTACATAATCGTTCAAAGCAGCAATTAATCACTCAAAGTCCACTCATGTTATTCTGAATGCTGAAGATGCATTATTTTGTCATCTTAAGGGTTTTCCCCATTATTTTAATTTTAGTTTTAGTTGAACATAATAATACCATATATGTATGTGTGTGTGTGTGTGTGTATATATATATATATATATATATATATATATATATATATATATATATATAATTTAAAGAAGACACCAATCCGATGTATAGTTGACATTTGAGGCTAAATAAAATAGAAAAGCACTAAAAGTTTTAAAGAGTGTTTTCAGCTTGTTTATTTTTGTATAAAAAAGGGCATGCAGTTGCATCAAACAATGGTATATGTAAACATCATTCCATGTGAATTGTGATAATCGTAATTAATAATCACAATTTCAGTTTCAAGGGTGTTGATTTTTGTCATAATCGTGCAGCCCCACATGACAGCGTTATTACAAAACAGATTATTATAATTTTTGTGTAAACTATTATTTTAATAAGTCATGTCTTTGGCTTCTCTAGATGTGAATTTCTATATATATTTTCCCCCAAACCAGTGCACACGCTACCATGAAGCCCATTGTAAAGATTTCACTGGTCTTTCACTGGTTTGTTGTGGCTGTGGCAGGACAAAATCACACCTGTATATATGCTGTATGTTTTATGAGTTAAGAGTTTGGCGTAACTGATTGTGGTTGTACTTAATGAATTAGATCACCACCAATGTTTCAGCACTAAAGCTTGGTAAAACATTCTCCTCAGTTGAGCATTGTGGTGGTGTATCTCAGCTGCATTGCACAGAGAACAGTGAGAGGTTGTCTGAGTGGGCTGCACAGACAGGAAGACACGCAATCCCAGACCTTCTCCTCCTCCTCGTCCTCCTCCTCCTCCTCCTGATGCAGTCTGGATCTCTCTGTACCTCTGCGGCTGCACATCGTTAAGCATCACTCATGAATCGATTCCTTACTCTGAGTGGGAGGAACTCAAGCATAGTTTACATCTGAGGCACTGTCATGTCTCAGAGGCATTTATGCAAATGTCCTATTGGACTGCAGTCTATGATTTTAGCATTGCTCTCGGTTACTTCATGCAAAGGACTGACGCACAGCATGTCGTAAAAACATCACTGACACTGAAATGGGCGGTTATCCTGTTTGCCGTCCCACTGGCGCCGTGCAAATATTCTTCACAGGACGAACAAATGGCAAGCCGACACGCAACGTGCCACTTTTTCACCCGAGCGACTGACCTGCTATAGAAATCACAAGCGCATCACGTAGCAGCCGCAAGCGTGGAGGTGGATGGCGAAAACAGCTGAAGTAATCAATGATGGAGAAGCGGGGAGACATATGAGAGAGGTTAGCGGTGGAATGCGAGACATGGGATGAATAATTTGTATGCGTGTGGGAGGGGGTTGCCTGTGTTGATTATATCTCTGTGATGCTGATAGGCCATCTGAAGAGAGGGGTCTGCCTGCCTTCATTATCTCCCACAGCAGGGAGAACTGTGATTGGAGCAGGGAGCCACGCTGAGACGGAGAGAAGGGCTGCTGTGCGATAGACGCTCTCTGAAATCTCCAACCTGTGACCTTACACTGACCTTAACCACCTCAGTAACTGAGACACTGTAGCTCTGTGCACAGTCCTAGTGGTCAGCCTATTTAGACAGCAGTTTAAAGCATTACAGGTGCTCTCCAGGTGTGGAGGCTTTACCAAATAGCACACAACATAATTGCACTTCTACCTTTTTTTGGCCATATATGTGGGCAGTATGGCAGGTAGACTAACATTCAAATTATGTGGTTAGTGAGATAAAAAAAAAAGTATCTTTAATGCTGCATTTATTTGACCAAAAATACAGTCAAAAATGTTAGTACAATTAAAAATGTAACTGTATTCAATTTGAATAAAATTTAATTCAGTAATTTTACTGTATTCACTGAAATACTGTATATTTTACTGTAATTTCTCAAATCTTCAGTCTTGTGATTATTATTTATTTTTTTAGAAATCATTCTAATATGCTGATTCACTGTTCACGAAACTTTTCTTGTTATTAATGTAGAAAATAGTTTTTCTATAGGCTATTTTTTTCAGGATGAATAGAAAATTCAAAGATCATGATCAGCATTTATTTGAAATAATATTTTTACTCTCACTCTAAAACAGTTAAATGCATTTTTACTGAATAAAAGTATGAATTTATTGCTGAGTGTATATACATTGCAGTGAGTTTATTGAAAAAAAAAGCTTGCTAGATTGTGGACGTTAAGAGAAATGTTGATCATAAATAAATTTGATTTTTTTTTTTTAAACGGTTTAATAGAAAAGTGTTTAATTAAAAAAAAATAGCCTGTAGTAATTTTTACAATATTTCTCAACTTTCATACTCAAAAGTCCACATTTGATGTTTATACTATTCATGAGGAGTTTTAATTTGGTTTAAATATTTTTTTGTTGCAGGCAGGGCTCACCTCAAGACAGCAGAAATATGAAAATTACAACCAGGATTAACCAGAAATTCAAACAAAAATGCAGTGTTACATTAATCAGTGGTCACATCTGAAATTGTAAAGTCTCTTATGCACTTTCTGTACCCCACTGGTGTCATCACTCTATGTTTATTTATCTGTTAAAATATCTTTAAACAAGCTTTATACTAAATTAGCCATCAGAAGTTTGGTAAATCTTGATGGTGCTTGTTTAGACTCAGCTTGAGTTTTGACAAAATTCTGGTTTCATGCAACTGCAACATGCAAACACAGCTGGAATTTTCATTTAAACTGGATTAATTGCTCACTGGTTGTTCTTGACAACATTTCATCATTTAAATCTAAATTCATAGCTGCCTATATGCATAAGCAGGCTGAAACCTAACCAAATGAAATGCCATTCAACAAGGAAGTCGCTGTGTTGCATCCAATATTGTTTGGTATGTTGAAGACTCTTGATGTGTTGTTGATTAGCATCCGCACACATTTGTAACCATGAAGAAGCAAAGGCCAGTGGAGAGGATGGAGAGAGGGAAGTGATGGTGCTTTATGTCACCTGAAATGCAGTATGTTCCACCTGAATCCTTCTTTCCACGGCTACATCATTTATCTGACTGCGAGGTCTCTGTGTTTGGAGAACGGCTTCGTTGAGGGATGGAAATGCTACCGTGAAGGGACAGAAACACTTCCCCTTGCTTGTATTCATAATTTCCGCCTATTAAGTCACTTTCACCGCCAGTGTGGCTGTCGTGCATCTGCTTCTCATTGATTTTTAAGACGTTTTGTGGCGTGTAGTTGCATTTTGAGGTCATTAAAAGGATTTGTATGTGTGCTGTTGTGTAATCATGCTTTAAATGTGGGTTGAAGAAATACTATATTAACATTTCCTAAAGGAAATAGCAGTGCGTTCAAGGGAACAAAAGAAGAAATGTGTTACTGTTTTGGGTTGCTTTGCTTTTAGGCTTTGGATCTGCGTAAATGAAATGTCAGTCAGCTGCACGCAAGAATCAACACATGGTCACCGTGCTGTGCAAAGGTGCCTATGAATGGTTATATATATGCAAGGAACATTACAATATTTACAGTTCAGTATGCAAATAATTGTATGAATAAGGTCAATTGAAGGATTTTTTTTTCTGTATACTTGTTGTACAATCAGATGTTTAATGTGGAATAGAAATAGCTTTATTCATGAAGATAAAAGAAAATGGTTAAAGTTTTTTCTTTTATTTTTGCTTAAAAGACTTGCTATATTAGAGTTGAATTGCCATTGCCATGATATTTGTAATAAATCAGAATTCAGTATGCAAATATTATGATTACATCTTTACTTTGGTATACATTGGCATACATCCAGAATATTCCATTAATGGGAGATTTATATTTGAATCTTACCAAAAGTATAAAGTTAAAACCTTTCAAATTATTACTGTAATTCAGTGGTAAAGTAAAGTATTGCTGGCTTGCAAACGATGTAACTGAGCACATGCTACAACTATTGACTATTAAACCACATGTACATCTGATATTAACATGCTTGTTGGCCAGCTGGAAATAGGACATCAACAGTTTTATTTATTTATTTTGAATTAGCTTTTACTTTTATATTTTCTATTTGAACGTTAGTTTAAATACATGCAAACTTATTTTTAATTGTTAATATAAATGCTAGCTAAATGTGGTATACACTATGTGGTATACTAAAAAAATACTAAAAAAATAAAGCTTTTTATTTATTTTGGTCAGTTTCTATTAGCACTTTTACATCAGTTTATTTGATTTTGGTCAGTTGCTAAGGAAACATGCCTTATTTTAAGTAACTTTTTAATCTAATAATTATATGAATATTACATATAGTAATGTTATATAATTATATTTTATTTCACCTGTATTTCAGATTCAAAATTATGTTTAAAAGGTTACGTTTTAGTTAATACCAACATTGGACATCACTAAATTCAGGTGTACTGTATAAGGGACGATTTTTTTTATTATTATTATTTCAGCCACATTCTAAGTTGGATAATTATTTCATTTTTAACTGAAAATAAATAAATAAATAAATAAATAAATAAATAAATAAATGTCCCTTCCAAGATGAGCTGAAGGAGATTTTAAAAGATTTTTGATTGTATGTGATTTCAGAATTGTGTTGCTGTCCATGGTCCTGATCCTCAGTGGGTTCATCTGAGTCTGCACTCTCTGTGCCCATTTATTTACATCTTTATAGATCACAATTTGTTGTAATACAGCTACCAACATGATGCATGTAGAGTTTGCCAGCTAAAATTGTTTTTCGTTTTAACTCTCTGTTGGTTGACGAAATTGATTTGCTTTATTCCCTTTCCCGTCGAGGTTTGTGATGTATTCTTAGAATGGGAATACTGACTGTAAAGTAGCTTAACACATGCTTTCTCACCAGTGTTTTTCCTCTCTAATCATGTGACTAATGTATGTGTTCAGCTGTGGTCAGATGTTGTGCATCATGCTAATAGGGGATGAGGTGTAAAAGCCCCACAGGAGACATGCCAGAGAGGTCTTCACTTAAAAGCTAATCAAACTGTCATTATCACACCTCCTGAGAAGGACCGTGTGAGAGAGCCAGTGTGCGTGGGATTCACAAATCCTATCTCCGATACTGCCTTTCAAATTTCAGGTTACAAAGCTGATATTTGCAGCTAACTCCTATTGTGTTAAACTCCACTGGATTACATGGAGGCCAGGCACTGTTTAGAGTTGTAAAACACTGTCAGAGGACAAAATCTGCACACACACAAACGCGGAGGACCACGCAATCACATTTGCCCTGAAGGCGTAATTTGTCTTGTGCCGTCAGTCTCCCAGGAGATGGTGGAGTTTATGTAGATTATTGCCTAAAAGTGGGTTAAGATGAATGCCACCACCATGGACCGATACAAACACCATTACCATGCTCTGACACCAACGGCAAAGAAGATTTGGTGCTGATAAATCAGGCCACAGATATTTGTATTTGTGAATACCGCACACATTTTGAAGGTCGAGGGAGAGAAATAATGAAATATTTGTGAAGATTAGAAAGTCTGATAGTAAAATGCATGACGTCAACCACTTTTTTGACGAGAGAAGGCATTTGTCATGAAAGTCATGAAACACCCTTCACAGAAATCCACTATTAACTGCGTACGCCCACAGACATGCATCCTGTTATCAGATTTGTTTTTCCCTTTAGAATTTGACAGTGTAAGGAAATATAAGGGAAAGCTGTACAGAAATGGCAGGTGTTTGGAGGAGGAACATTCTGCATGTGATGATAAGATGTAACAGAGAACGCTTACAGTTGAGAGAAACGCATCTCTGACCTTTTACTAACTTGTCAGGTCTCGTCCATCCTCACTGTCTCCCATCACAACACTGAACATCACAGTTTAACTGGCATACGTGTACACACACACACACACATGTTGGTATATGTGGTTTATGGGGACTCTCCATAGGCGTAATTGGTTTTATTCTGTACAAACTGTATTTTCTATTGCCCTACCCCAACCCTACACCTAAACCTAACCCTCACAGGAAACTTTGGGCATTTTTGGATTTTCAAAATAACTAATTCTGTATGATTTATAAGCGTTTTGAATTACGGAGACACTAAAAATGTCCTCATAAACCACCTCCTCATTGTAATACCTGTGTCATACCTATGTCATTATACAAATTTTTGTCCTCGTTAACCACATAAACAAGCTCACACACACACACACACACACACACACACACAGAGAGACAAACTCTCCTTACTGTGCTAATAGAGAGATATCAAAACAGAAAACCATACAGAGAACCTTCTTGAGATTTCACTTCTGTACTGGAGTATAGTGGATGCGTCACACTGCAATGTGACAAGCAGTTCACTCTTATTATAATCACCTGAGCTGTATACATTGGCACACCAGTTTGTGTTGTGATAGAACTTCAGTTGTGGTTTCTATTTCTGATTCTCTGCGTAGCTACTCCAGCTATGTTTTTTCCCTTCAGTCTGATTTGATTTAATTATTATTTTTGGTTTATAAACTTTATATTTAAATTACCTTTGCCATGATTAAGGGGGAAAATATCTAATTGCAATTATTATTATTTTAATCAAATCTGCATTCTCAAAAAAAAAAAAAAAAAAAAAAGAAAGAAAAACTTACAGACTTGCTGTATTTGTTTGTAGGGATGCACAATTTGGCTAAAATGTTATTATAAAAAGCTAATAATAACAACAACAGTAACCATATAATATTATGTATATATATATATATATATATATATTTAATGCCAGTGTATTCCTCTTTTGGTAACAAAGTATTCACCTATTTCACTGTCTGGTCTGACTGGTTAATTGTTGGTGACCATTCTTCAGTGTTAGACAACTGCTGTTGTGCTGCAGCGCAGTGTTGGTTCCTTCCAGTGTTAAGACTGTGAATGATGATGAATGACATTTGCATTTTGTAGGTCAATTTATACTGTACTGTATGGAAGGATTGAGATGAGCTAGTGTATTTGAATGTAACTCTTTTTCAGATCCCAGTGAATCCAGCATGAGGGAGGAGTCATGCTTGTGAATGATATTTTTGTTAAAGGAGACTGATCGTAGGGGGATTATTCAGAGCAGCTTTACTCCAAATGTTTTGAATTTTGTGGACTTCTCCTCCCAGTCTCTCTCCTTTTTCTCTCAGTGTGTCCCAGATCATCTCTAAGCTCTCCACTTCAAAGCCTTCAAACACGGCAGAGCTTTAATTTACAGCCAATAAGGTTTCTTTTCAGAGTGACAAAATGGGGCACAGTGTCGCCATTTCCCTTGAGAGGGAATGGAGAGAGAGAGAGAGAGAGAGAATAAGACAATCAGTGAGGAAACCCTGGGATTTCTCTCTCTCTCTCTCTATCTCTCTCTCAAGCTTTGCTCTTCCTGCCAGTCCTCACTTTAGAGGATTGAAGTCATCTGTCTCCATTAGGGGTCATGGAAATATGAGACCTGCAGGGGTGGCCATCAGTGTGGACATCATAAAAAGTCCTCATCAGTTTGTTGTAGCAAAAGCCTCTCTTCTTTCTGTCCACTTCTTTTAGGATGGTGGTGGATTGATTTAACTTCCAAAAAATTCCACGTTTACATTTTTCATGTTTTCCGACATGTAGTTTTCAGATTATGCAAATAAGATCTCTAGATGTAGACTTAATGGTTATACTGTATTTTTTTTCATAATAGCATTAACAAATATTGTTACATTATATAATGCTTACTGTAACTGTTCTTTAAATGATCAATATTTGATAATTAGATCAGCAGATCAAACTTTTTGATTCATATATGTTCTGGGGGACAATTTAGTTGTTTATAATTTATTGCATTTTTATCTTTAGGAAATATTGATTATACTGGATACAATTGATTGTGATAAAAATATATTTTGTATAGATTTGTATGTGTTGCTGATTTGAAGGCATTATATACAATGTTTGTTGAACTATTATTAAAATATATATTTTATCTTTGATATATTTTACACTCCAGTCTTTGTCACGTGATCCTTCATAAATCATTCTAATATGCTGATTTAATAACCGTATGATTTCAGCGTGGTTAAGACATTTGGAGACAATCAAATCACATTAAACCACAAGGTGTCCTCTATTCTTAATATGGAAACAGCCTTAATACGGAAAGAATATTACACATAATGAATCATACTCGGATGTCCGCGCCATCAGCTTTTTATTGTTAGAACAATTTAAACAGAAATCTATTATTATATTGGAGAAGGATAAAAATAGCTTGAAAAGTGAATTTGGAAGCAGGCTTTGCTGGACTGAAGCAGCGTCTGTACAGTAGCGTGAGTGAGTGAGAGTCTTACTGTAATGGTCTGTGTGTCATTCATTCCATTTAGCCTCCACTCTCTTCTCACACACTACAGCACAATAACATTATTATTGATCATTCTGCTGATGGCTGAGAAGATGGAGCCCTTCACACACACACACACGCACACGCACACAAAACTCTTCTCAATCCCTTACATCACTCTGTCAACATCCCTTAAGCTTTTTGTGTCACACGGTTTTATCTTTCCTCTCACTTCCTTTCTCTCTCTTTGTCCCTTGGCTGTAGTAAGAAGGCAAAGGGCTGCTTATATCACCAGACTGATGTTCAGACTTCATCTGTGCTCAGAGCGCTCACAGTAATTAGTAAGGTGGCAGTGTTATATAAGGGGTCCAGTAAAGGAGTACAGGGACTGAGTCTGGCACCCACACACACCCACACCCACACCCACACACATATACACACACACACACACGTTTGTTTTTGTGAAAAGTGGGGAAATCCCGCAGGTGTAATGGTTTTTATAATGTACAAACTGTATATTCCATGGCCCTACCCCTTACCTACCCCTAACCCTAACCCTCAAAGGAAACTTTGTAAATTTTTACTTTCTCAAAAAAACTCATTCTGTATGATTTATAAGCGTTTTGAAAAACATGGAACATGGGTTATGTCCTCATAAGTCACCCTCCCACTCCTTGTAATACCTGTGTCATACCCATGTCATTATACAGAGTTGTGTCCTGATATGTCACAAAAACATGCCCACACACACACACACACATTTGTATATCTCCATTATGGAGATATCTATCTTATCCATATCCATATATTATATTATTTACTTTTTATAGTTTTATCCAGAGCTTGTGATATTTTCGATTCCCTAAACTTAAAGGGATAGTCCATCCAAAAATGTTAAATCTATTTACTCACCCTCAATTTGCTCCAAACCTGAAGAATGTTAGTATCCAAACATTTTCAGTTCCCACTGACTTATGATCTTTTTGGTTAATACAGTGAAAGTAAATGGAAATTCAAAATATTATCATCTGTACTTTTCTTTTTTGGTGGACTATACCTTAAAACCTATCTTTGCACAAATCTGTTTGAATTTTTACATTTTCATCAATACTCTTTCTTTTGTGTTTTAACGTACATCAAAGTGAATCAGGTTAGTGAAAAGGAAAAACATGTAGAGCGGGGACTTGGTTCGATCCATTGGTTGTCGACTGGATGAAGGCAGATCTGAAGGCAGGCTTAAGGTCTAAAATAAATGAAAAGATTGGAAAAGTGTGATAAATGTCA
This sequence comes from Carassius auratus, assembly GCF_003368295.1. Classification (NCBI taxonomy): domain Eukaryota; kingdom Metazoa; phylum Chordata; class Actinopteri; order Cypriniformes; family Cyprinidae; genus Carassius; species Carassius auratus. Next base: position 22,807,457 of record NC_039249.1, on the reverse strand, counting down.
CCAGAGAGAAGTCTGTCATTTTCCGGAAGATCAAACTATGACAATTTGATATCCTTTAAAACTTTTCTTTTCTTTTGACGATGAAATATATGCATGGATAAATAGTTTACAATAAGATCAATAGCATGCATTTAGAAAATAGACAGTGAATTTCCATTTTATACCGGCTTTAAGCCGTTTTCCATCTCAGTGTTGGTGATTTAAGGTTTCACCCCCCCCCCACACACACACACACACATGTGCATCCCTGTGTGGTGTCTTTTTCTTGTTTTGTTTTTGTGCGGGTGTAGTTGACTGCTGGAGGTGCATTGTGACGGGCAATAGCAAGGTGAAGTCACCTTGCAAACACTGGCCAGCTTCCATAAAGTCCTGACAGACTGACTGCAGGCAAGACCTCTGCTTAACACAGGTCCTCACTCATGTGGGGGGGGGGGGGGGTTGACTTGGAGTTGGTGATATGCGAAAAATAAGAGAAGATATAAAAAACAGAGAGTCAGTATTTTGAACATTTGAAAAGTTTACCTTGTCTTTTTCTGTTTTCATTTTTTCTCTTTTTCTTTTTGTTGACAGCATGTGTCTAGCCATGAGGTCCTCACACAGATTCTCTCCACTTGGCTGCGTGCCCATCTGCTGTGCTGCGTGTGGGTGTCTGTGGTGTGTGGATGTGGTGCAGGGCACTGTCAGGTGGCACCAGGTGTTGCTTGGCCTTGCTTCACTGCGCGCTGGGCTGTGAATGCATAGCACACCACCTCCCACATAACTGACACACACACACATTCACCGCACACCCATCCCTGAGTGCATATTGATGTGTTGTTTATTGCAAACTAAAATATTTTGAGGATATAAACAATTTGTGGTAAAATTATTTAAAAGTCATAATCGCTAAATAATAATAATAATAATAATAATAATAATAATAATAATACTGTAAATGCTTTTTTGAACTTTATATTCATCAGATAATCCTGAAAACAAATGTTTCAAGTTTTCCACAAAAATATTAAACAGCATAAGTGTTTTCAACATTGATAATAATAAGAAATGTTTTTTGGTCATTTCTGTCATGATCCTGCCCTCGTGTCCTTGATTTTTCCTAGTCTTGAGGCAGGATCATGACAGACCCTTGTTTTGTGTACAAGCGCATGGCCTTGTCTTTGGGCCATGTGCTTGTGTTGTCTCGTTCCCTTGCCCCGCCCCCCTTGTTATCCTAGTCGTGTCGTGATTGCCCTATCTGTGTCACCTGTCGTGTCTTAATTGTTCCCCCTATTTAGATCTCCTAGTGTGCTCTGTCTTGCGTCGGTTCATTGTGTTACTTACGTGTTTCTCAGATGTGTTCCACACTTGTGACTGTGATTGTATCCTGTATACCGTGAGTGTTTGTTTGTTTATAGTTAGTGTTTAGTGTCTTTATCTGGTCAGCCCTGTCTTGTTTGGTTATTTAGTCCTTACCCTAGCCCTTGTTTTCCCCCTCGTGGGTTTTTGTTTTCCCTTTTTGTATTTAATAAACCCTTTTGTGTTGAATCCTGTCTGCACTTGAGTTCCTCCCTTGCAAACCCTGACAGAATGAACCGACCACCAAGGAACTCAGCAGACAGGAGGCAATGCTGGATGGCATCAGCCAGCCAGCGAGATTGTTTTGAGGGCTCTCGCCTTGTGGTGTTCCGGGGGACCAGGGGAGGTCGTTCCGGAGCGAGCGGGCGAGAGGAGGAGCCCCAGAGGTCCCCACCTACCCAGCTGCCGGCGATCCCGGAGGGTCGTGTCCTGGCCGTGGCAACCCTGGGGGGTCAGGCAAGCCCCTCCCAGAGTCCTGAGGTGCCCTCCTCAGCCAGCAGTCTCCCCATGAAACGGGGGAGACGGTTATCGTGGGAGTCTGCCTCGGAATCGTCGGAGTCAGCCCTGCCAGAGACCGAACTCCCCCAACCCGCCTCTGACCCAGCTGTGGTCTCTGCACCGCGCCCAAGGAGGAAGAGGAGGAAGAGGGGGCCTGCCGGTCCTGTGACCCCGTTTCCTCCCGTGCCAGCAGCGGAGAGCGCTGGCGTGCCCGTGCCAGCAGCGGAGAGCACTGGCGTGCCCGTACCAGCAGCGGTGGGCGTGCCCGTGCCAGCAGCGGAGAGTGCTGGCGTGCCCGAGCCAGCAGCGGTGAGCGTGCCCGAGCCAGCAGCGGTGAGCGTGCCCGAGCCAGCAGCGGTGAGCGTGCCCGAGCCAGCAGCGGTGAGCGTGCCCGAGCCAGCAGCGGTGAGCGTGCCCGAGCCAGCAGCGGTGAGCGTGCCCGAGCCAGCAGCGGTGAGCGTGCCCGAGCCAGCAGCGGTGAGCGTGCCCGAGCCAGCAGCGGTGAGCGCTAGCGTGCCCGAGCCGGGAAAGAAAGCTGTATGCAAGTCGGCAGTCGTGAGAGCGGAGGAGAGAGCCGCGGCCGACTCTGCAGCAAAGACTCTTGTACAGTCGGTTTCATCTCATAAGGAGATGCCAATTGTCCTAGCTGCTAAAGCATTTTCTGATTATTTGTCCCGTCTTGTCCAAATTTTAGAAATCCCCGTCAGTCCTGTCTTGTCCCCTGACCCTGTCCCCAGAAGTCCCAAATGTCCAGCCGTTGTCTCCCCGTGTCCTGTTGATGTGGCCCCGTGTCCTGTTGATGTGGCCCCGTGTCCCGTTAATGTCCCCCCGTGTCCTGTGGTCCCCCCGTGTCCAGTAGATGTGGTCCCCCCGTGTCCAGCCGTTGTCTCCCCGTGTCCAGCCGATGTGGCCCCGTGTCCTGTTGATGTGGCCCCGTGTCCCGTTAATGTCCCCCCGTGTCCTGTGGTCCCCCCGTGTCCAGTAGATGTTGTCCCCCCGTGTCCAGTAGATGTGGTCCCCCCGTGTCCAGTAGATGTTGTCCCCCCGTGTCCAGTAGATGTTGTCCCCCCGTGTCCAGTAGATGTTGTCTCCCCGTGTCCAGCCGTTGTCTCCCCGTGTCCAGCCGTTGTCTCCCCGTGTCCTGTTGATGTGGCCCCGTGTCCTGTTGATGTGGCCCCGTGTCCTGTGGTCCCCCCGTGTCCAGTAGATGTCGTCTCCCCGCGTCCCGTAAGTGTTGTCCCGCGTCCCTTGTCTGGTCCTGTCATGTCCCCTGTCAGTTGTCCCGAGACCCCTCCCCGTCCCTCACCACCCAGACCTGCCCGTACCCCCCGTCGTCAGCCTTCGTCCTGTCCTCCTAGGATTCCTACCCCTCCCACCCGCCCTGGTCTGTCCCCCATGAACTTTGTGGTCCCGCCCCCTCCCCTTCCCTGTTTGTTTTTTTTGATTTGTCACCCCAACCCTGCCGTTGTGTACTCATGTTTGCCTTTGTTGTTATTTGTCATGTCTTGTTGGTTTGTGTCTGTGTCCCAGTCTGTCATGTCAGTCATGTCCCGTGTTTGATGTGCCCTTGAGGAGCGTCTGGAAGCCGCTCCTTAAGGGAGGGGTTCTGTCATGATCCTGCCCTCGTGTCCTTGATTTTTCCTAGTCTTGAGGCAGGATCATGACAGACCCTTGTTTTGTGTACAAGCGCATGGCCTTGTCTTTGGGCCATGTGCTTGTGTTGTCTCGTTCCCTTGCCCCGCCCCCCTTGTTATCCTAGTCGTGTCGTGATTGCCCTATCTGTGTCACCTGTCGTGTCTTAATTGTTCCCCCTATTTAGATCTCCTAGTGTGCTCTGTCTTGCGTCGGTTCATTGTGTTACTTACGTGTTTCTCAGATGTGTTCCACACTTGTGACTGTGATTGTATCCTGTATACCGTGAGTGTTTGTTTGTTTATAGTTAGTGTTTAGTGTCTTTATCTGGTCAGCCCTGTCTTGTTTGGTTATTTAGTCCTTACCCTAGCCCTTGTTTTCCCCCTCGTGGGTTTTTGTTTTCCCTTTTTGTATTTAATAAACCCTTTTGTGTTGAATCCTGTCTGCACTTGAGTTCCTCCCTTGCAAACCCTGACAATTTCACACTCAAGATTGGAGTAATGGCTGCTAAATATTCAGCTTTGCAATTGCAGGAATAAATATATATTTGTTCAATATATTAAAATATGAAAAATTATTTTCATGTACTTACCAAAATAATACATACTGTATGTGTGGACATGAAATATGAAATATATCATAATTTTACTTATCGTAAATACTATATCTTATCGTTTCTGTGTTCTGACTGCTGAATGCTGCGATTTCTCCAGTCAAAATTAAGTATTCTGAAGAATCATGTTCTAAAAGTATAAAATGTGTATGCAAATATAAAATTGTTACATTAGAAAGGCCAGACATTGATGATGCTCTGCAAAATGCCAGCAAAGCTAACTCTCACAATACACACGCACACGTTTTTGTCTCTCATAAGCTTTTAGCTTCGTCAATTTACAGTAAGTACAGGATGTAGGCTGTGTGGTAAACAGTCTCCATAATTTGAGAGAGAGAGACATTAGTATGAGTTTGCAGAGCTCATGCTCAGACACCACGTGTTTTGTGAAGTTCATAGCGGACAATTCTGTGCTCAGTTAGTGTCACTGCAGTGTAAGCCCTGAATGCATTTCCCCTTTAAAAGTGAGTTTATTAGCTCTCATTCAGGGAATGATGGATGCTATTGGAGATAGAGTTACATCAAGCTTCTGAGCACATGTGTTCATATGTCTTCTCCTCTATATTTCTGCCCTGGGGCTACTCTCTCCTTCTCATTGTGAGTGGAGTCTATTTTAAGAATCACTTCTCTTATTGGATGAACGCTTTTATGAAGACAGTCTTCTCCGTGAGATGAAAGAGCAGAGTGCCTTCTGGTATGAGTGTTTTGCAGAAGCCCACGCCCGTGTCTGAGCACGTTTGCGCACATGTGCCTGCGTAGGTGCGAGAGATTGTTTGGAATGGAGAATTAGTCCTGTGACAGTGTTGCTAGAGCTAGTGGGAGCTGCTGTGCGTTTGTCTATGAGAGAGAGATGGCCATCTATAAATAGCGCCTGCTTTCTTTGCTTGTGTGCTGTGCTCTCTGCAGATGAGCCGAGGAAACTCCTGTATCATACCAGATAAAGAACAGACAATTACTTACAGTCTGGTCTACACAAAATCGGCACACAAAAGCTTTTCAGATTTTGCTGAAATCAAACTCGCCATACTTCATGAAGTTGCACTTGCATGTTCATGTTGTTAAAGTGTTGTGCTGTGTAACTTTTTCCCTTTATAAAAAACAAAAACTAGAAACTATTTAAGCAAGGCTGGCATTCCTAAAGAGAGAAAACACTGTGATTATGTGGCACATTTCTGTAGCTACACAGCAACATAAGATTAGCTCTCTTTGACTGATCAGTGGCAGGTGGAGGACTGAGAAACTAATTTAGTGGTACCAAATTGCCGTACTTTATCAAATTAGCCAAACAGCTAAAGCTAATGTTTTCAGATACCTGTACAGGTGTAGTACTAAACTACTTCAAAACCTTTGCGAATCAGTTGTTTTGAAACGGTGGTTAGGAGCACGTATCAAAATGCCAAAGTCATGTGATTTTAGAAAACAAGGCTTCTTTATGACATAACTGTTTCAAAACGTTTTGAAATTTCATAGGGGGGAACCAGGACCTAAATAAAGTTTCAGGTAAAACTGTGTCCCTCAGAAAGTCCCTGCTCTGGAATTTGTACTTTTTCAAAGGTCCGGAATTTCGGGGGGTGGGACTTGGGTGCTGAACATGCTGATTGGTTGAGTTCACACAGCACTGTATTTCAAACACATTTTTTTTATTTGCATAATTATTACAAATATTACTGGGATTGTGTCCCTGAATGTAGGTTTAAAAGTATTTCATGCAAGAATGTAGTTGTTTAAAACTCAAATCTGCAGTTTCTTTATGAAGACAGCGGCTATTTGAAAATGTGCTTCGCTGATTTAATAGACGTGAGCCGTGAGGTCCACTCTATCAGAGGGCACTCAGGGCTCATGTACCCCGCTGAGAGCAGCCTCAACTCAGCTAGTCCTTCTGACATTTGCCGCTGGCTCTGATGTCTCTGTAGTGGTTACATGAGATACAATTTATTTTGGGTAAATCTAACAGGTAACCTTTGGTCTTTATTATAGTATTCTATTAATATATTAATAGGTTAAATGAAAATAAAAAGAGTCAATGCTGTTTGATATCCTTTTTCATCTTATTGTAAATACAGTGAGGAAAATTGCAGTAGCCAAAGCAAGCTGATTGATGTTACTGACCGGACTTGGGTCGTCACACGCCTTAGTCGATCTTGCGAAGTCCAAACTTCCGAGGATGCAAGTCATGGTTTTCACAAAAATATTAAACATGTTTATTGAGCAAAAAATCAGCATAAGTGAATTCTTTCCAAAACTTTTTAAAATCTTACAAACCTTAAACTTTTGAATGATACATTGTACATGTATATAGTGTGTGTCACAGTTAAAACACACAAAAAGCATTTATGCCTTTGAGTTTGACATTTCTCCTCTCTGAGTGGGTGCAAGTGAGGATGAAGGGAAAAAAATTTCCTTTAAATTACAGTCTCTTCAGCTGCTTTTTTTCATCTTCCTCTCTCTCATTTTCCGTTCCAGTAGAGGGAAGATAATCAGGAGCAGGGAGGTTCATGGGAGCAAAGGGCATTTAGGTCATGTGACAGTCTTTATGTATTTCTGTGTATTAGAAAGATGAGAAATGAGAATGAGGAAGAGAGGGAGAAGAGCGGAGACATTTAGAGATGCCGCATTTATAATACATGACACACCGCCGTGGGCTAGTGGTACCTTGGCCCTATAGAGTGTGTGTGTGTGTGTGTGTCTCAAAAGTGGGGGTATGTCTAGTGGTTCAAAGCCAAAGTCTAGACTGGTAATAAGGATACTATGTGCACCATAAATGTTTATGCTACTGCAGCATGTAAAACTGGTCCTATCATTTGCGGTAATATGAGATCATGATTACCTGCCCGCCGTGTGTGTTAGGGGCCATCCGTGTTACTCACAGTTGCATGTGTCCCGTTAAATTGCTGTAGTCATTTTCTGTGTGTGTGAAGTGTGGAGTGAATCAGGGCTGTAAGTGAATCCTCCTAATCAAAGCTCTTCTCTTCGGTCTGTCTGTGTTGTATTGATCTCTGAGCTCTCATACGCCTGATACTCAGGGTGGTTAAGCTCAGTCGACATGCAGCGCTGCATGTTATATCAATGAAATCCACACAGCTACACACTGGTGTCATCTGTATCACTCTGTGTCACCACAGCTGCATTGTAAAGCATGCCCTTGGGGTCCATGGGGCTGCGTCTACATTACACATGCCATCTGTGTGTGTGTGATTGTTGTGAGAGTATTTTACAGGAAAGGAAGGAAAACAAATAAATCATGGTTTCCTAAAGGGTTTAGTTTTTGACATTTTCCTCCCTTGAAATTGAGCCTAACAACAATGCATCACAATTTGTAATTAAAAAATATAATTTTGTAACATACTAACGTTTTATTTTTTTATTTTTTTATGATAATTTTGGTCATTTTCATTAAACTCACACATTTCCTTTTTCAACCTTTCAAGTACTACATATTATACACACCACAGTTATGGTTCCTCGGTTCAGGATACGAGACATTCGAGTGAGTTGACCAATATAGTGCACAAAATATCAAGCAGCACAACTGTTTTCAATATTAATAAGAAATGTTTCTTGAGCAGCACATTATTATATCACAATGAGTTTGGATGGATCATGTGACACTGAAGACTAGAGCAATGGCTGATAACATTCAGCTTTGCCATCACAGGAATAAATTATGTTATATAATAAATTAATAATAAATAAAAAAAAAACAGTTATTGTAATGTTTCACAACAATGTGAATGTGTAACCCTTCAGAACTAGTCAACCTTACTCTTAATTCATCTTATGCTTTGTTTAAAGGGTACATAACATACACAGTTTCACCTAAGCTCATGTATAGAGTAGTACTGCATCCTTCATATATCCAAAAAGTCTTTAGTTTTATCATATTTATAAAAGAAAAATACAGCTTTCCAATTCTTTCCGGAAAAAGCCAAGCTCCTGGAGGCGTTCTGTGAGCAGAGGTATAATACTGATGTTTCGTGTTGTTTCCATTAACATAATTCACTTATGTGCTGATGTCCAAGAAGATAGATAAATCTGATGCAATTGTACTAACATGAATGGGGTCTTTTATCACAGGGACGACTCCATGTTTTAATAGCAAACGATGTGCAAATCTAGCGTCTACTTGGGCCTTGTTTATAAAACATTCGTCACTCAAATGACCAGAACACACAAATGCACTTGATACACTGTGTTGCTGCCGCGGAAAAATAAACTGCATCCACTGTTCATGTAACACTGGGTTCTTGGGGAAGCTGAACACTGTAAACTTTCCCTTGCATCCAAAAATGCTCTTATTTGGAGGCATTCTAGAACAAATCCTGTGCAGTGCTGCCAATGATTTTAAAGCGCATCACGGTCTCGCTCTGCTCTGGTCAATGTGTGTGCGGGCGTGCTTTTCTGAAAGAAATGCTCATATAAGGACTTCTGTTCTCGTCTACGTCATTAGATCCATGATCGAAAAAAAACAGCCGAAACTTGTACCAATCCAGAAGTAAGTTTTTCGGCACAGAAATTCTCAATAATTCTTCTAAATTATTTTTTTTTTTTACTTTGGCCATGTTTAGCATGAGAACCCATCTCTTTAACACTGTGAACAACTCTGAATACATAAAACACCATTGTACCCCACCTTTAACTTTGAACCCTTTGCACATTTCTGGGGTTTTCAGAAGCGGAAGTCTGAAATTATTTTATTTTATGATGTTAATAACTGTGGAAACACAGCATCACAGTCTGTGAAAAGGGCCCATTCCATCTTTCCACTTTTCCATTTCTTCCCTCATGTCTGTTCCCTCAATCTTCAGACTGACCATGCTGTCTAATTGAATGGATAAAGGCATGTCACTGTTGGAGGGAAATGAGGTGACTGCTTCATGCATTCATTCACAGATCTGTCAGTCACGCACCCCTCACAGCTTCTCCTTCACTCCATCTCCCCTCCTGCCCCAGCGTGAGGGTCTGTCAGGGTGAGGGTTTAAGGTGGGTTTCTTACACTGTACCCTGCTGGAGAGCGGCTGATAGCTAATGGCATTACTGCAAGCCTGTGGGAAAGAGCCATTACTGCTGTGTGATACTCTCACACACACAAGGACATGAAGATTAATTTATTCTTCCTAGAGGTGGGTATGTTCAGGAATAGATCGACTGTATCCGAAAATTCAATAATGTTACAGCTTTAATAGTATACTTTCAATGTATTTTATTATGTATTTGATCAAAAATACAATAATGTTGTGAAATAATCTTACAATTTACAATATTATTACAATTTAAATATATTTAAATAGTGCTGTAAAGCAATTAACCGCGATTAATCGCATCCACAATTAAGGGTGCTCCGATCACGATTGGCCGATCGTTAATGCACATCTCGACAGTAAAGCCGGTTCTCTAATCAGCGTTTAATTCAATCAGGTGCATGATTTCACATAGAGCAGCTGTTGCTACACAGAGCTGTTGTTAATTGAGAAGCTGCGCAAATCCACTTCATTTTTATTCTTGTGATGGTAAAGCTGAATTTTATTTCAGTCTTTAGTATCATGTGATCCTTCAGAAATAATTCTAATACGATGATTTGCTGCACAAGAAACATTTCTTATTATTATCAATGCTGAAAACAGTCGTGATGCTTATTTTCTGTGGAAAGTGTGATACTTTGAACAGAAAGTAAAAACAACAACAACAGCAGCATTTATTGAAAATTAGGGACTTTATAAATGCCTTTACTGTCACTTTTGGTCAATTTAATAGATCCTTGCAGGAATAAAAGTATTAATTATTAAAAAAAAAAAAATACTGACCTCAATCTTTTGAATGATAGCCACTTAACATTATAAATATAACATATTAATACACAGAATAAACATTACTATTTTTACTTCTCTGTACATGCATTTAATAGCTATGTATTTGAATTTGTTTTATGTATTCATTGTCTAAGAATAATGACATGTTTGTCTGCTATATTGTATTTTTTTTTTTAAATAATTGAAATCACATTCAGTGATTTGTAATGCATGTTTATGTATTGCATTGTGCATTAATTTTCCCTGGCAGATATCTCAAAGTCTTATCATGAGAAATGGAAGTTAGTTTTTGACTTTCATCAGGCAGGACTTGTGGTAATGGGGAGTCTGTGCGTAAATGAATTAATTATTAAAGCTGATGATGTGAAGGAGCTTCTTTGAGTAATCTCAGCCAATCAGAGGAGAGCTGCTGTCTATTTGGGTCATGCCATTGTGCTATCAGCAGAAAGAGAAGTAGACAGAGAGAGAGAGAGAGAGATTGAAGGAAGTAAAAGATATGCAGGGTAGCATGTTTTAGTCAGCTCTGTATTTAAGAAATTCTCTCTTCTTTACTGCTTTGAATCCATCTTGTGTGTATACAGTAGCTCATTCCCATGCAGTCATCAGCTAAATATTTAGCCTACTGAAAACACTGAGTCATATCCAAAAACCCATCTTTCATCACCAAGCCACCATAGTTCTGAATTAATAATCATCAATAGCTTAAGTCAATCCACATTTCTCCATATCACTTAATCCCTTCCATTCCCAGGTCAGTCAGTGATTGTGACAGTACGGAGTTTGAATCTGAGATGAGACTCACTGACTACTCATTAGCAGCTCTCTGAATCATATAGGAATCTCTCATGACAGACTGAGTGATAGGAAAGCGAACGGGTTTGAAATGAGAAGTTGACTTTCAACAAAGATCATTATCTGTGAGTTCTTGAACGGTTGTTAATTGTGATTCTCACTGATGTGGTGAACATCTGGGCTGCTGTCCAAGGGCTGAAGGCATGTCAGTCACTTGAGTTCAAGCTGTCTTCCTCCATTTATCACCATACCCCAATCAATTATTAAGTGTTGATGTCAGATCTATTCTCTTTTCCAGTTAAGGATATGAGATTGCTGAGAAGTGGCTATGAATAACCAGCCCAAGGTTTTTTTTTTTTTTTTTTTTTTGCTTCTGTAGGTTTATGAGGTCACAGATGGTCACACTTTAGGTAATGACAGCATGCCAGTGATTTAGTCCTAATGGATCTATAACCTGTTGTGAACTGGTTCACCCACAGTGTGAAATCTGTGACTTGCCTGAATGTATAACTGGTTGAAAATGTGGAAGTATTCAGCAGAGCCTGAGATGAACTCATTAGAATATGTGTGCATATATATACATATATATATATATATATATATATATATATATATATATATATATATATATATATATATATATATATATATATATATATATATATATAGATAGATCAAAGAACACATGAGCATTATATTGACATTGACATCTGTACCAAGATTTATGTCATATGGATCAGGAGCTGTAAAAAATAAATAAATAATAACAGAAATGGCTGCATGCATTCAAAATTGAACTGAAAAGAAGAATCATCTGGAAACTTCACCGTCCAGATCCCTCTTGCACAGTTTTATTTTGCATCTCTGTGAACAGACAGCACTCTACCCCTTCATTTATTCTCTCCGTCTTTAGAGTGCTGCCGCACAGAAAGTGCCCATGCCGGCGGCCAGCAGGGAATAAAACCTCTCAGTCAGTTTTTCGGGTTTTTTTTCGAGTGCTCTCACATATCACTTCTGTAGCCTGGCAGTACAGCAGCAGAGAGAGACGCACAGAAACAGGGAGGAGTGGAAAGAGACTATTTATTTTCTGAAGCCTCGTGTATGGATTTCTGTGCTGTTCCAAGTTATGTAGCACTGGAATAGAGTTATGGAGGTGGGAATCACCAGGGATCCCGTGAAAGATGCATTACATTATGATTCTTTACTTCAGGGATGTGATTCACTAAGTATTGCAATATATTGTAATGCAGTCAGCAGTGTCTTTTATGTGACACTGCTTGTAAACCGCATGATCCTAATCCAGCATGCTCTACCCATTAATGCTGTAAAACTAAAGTGAATTGATTTGAATGCAGACAGGGCATTTCAATCTGTGCATTTGGGATACATTAAATTACACAATATTTTGCTGCCTATGCTTTTAAATAAAAGAAAATATTCATTATGCTATGTAATGGACTTTATAACCAGTGTGTTTTATTATGAATGCCAAAAAAGGAATCTGTAGGTTCTTGGCTTCAGTATATATTGATTTGAGATAGTTACGAAATTACACAATATAATACAGTATTGATTTTGTCCCCACTTGCACAGAGTTATATGCATGATTTCATCTGATGTTTTTTAACCGCAGATATTACGTTAGTCTGAGCAAAAGTGCAAAAAAAAAAAAAGATTATGCTTTGCAGAAAGGTTACATTTTAGCTTCACATATGATAAACATAATGTAAGACTGCTTTTAAATGTGTTTTTTTCCCATAGCACCCTATTATTTGGAGCTGACAGTCATTTTCTGTGGACTCTGTACTTGAGTGATTGAACATATATTGATGCAATTTAGTTGGAGTGCTTTGCTCAAGGGCACTAAGGCAGCTTGGGCCTATCGGCAGTCCATTTCCCAAACCACTTAGCCTCAAAGTTACTCTCTGACTTTACATGTCTTTGCTGCGGGGGATGTAGTATTTGCAACCGTTCCAGTGTCATCCCAAGATGAAAGAACAGGAAATTCATGCATACGTGGTCACAGTTCAGTGAGATTGCATTCTGTTTGTGCATGCTTATTTTCCAACAGATAGTTTATTAATATGAAAAAGGGAATGTAATTATTGTGCCATTAAACTATGATCAGTTGTACTGGGACAGTTTTGTTTAATTTGATTTACTTGTTTAAATGTTTAAAAGGCATTTATTAGCACCATGTGTAACACTGTAGAAATACCTCAGAAATTAATAAAATCCAACGGATTTTATGCACATTGTACTATCCAGGCAAAAAATCCGGCATCATCCTCCATGCTGGGTTTTAGTTCTCCCCGCGAGGCCCTAGGGAATGACATCCGGTCTCCTGAGATGGCCCCCGTGAGCCTCTGAGCTTGTCTGAGTTCTGGGCCTCCATGATGGATGCTTTGGCCCACTTCAGGGATCCTCTAGGAGGGGTCCTCTTTCGGAGCATACAGAGTAATGAGGTGTTCCAGACTTTGACCGCTTACGTAAGAACAGAAGCTCAGAATTCCCCTCACAGCAGGAGTACAGTAGGAACGTCCTTTACTGTACATGGGAAATTCTCATAACTAATATACCAGCGTTGTAAGGCTTCTGGCATCTCTACTGCTCTCTTTATACAGGTTGTTGTTTTAAAAACAACTGGTATACAAGTTGACAACCTTTGGAAGAGATTTAAACAGCCTTCAGGGATAACGTTTCCTGGTGGTATTTAAAGGAAGTGAAGGCAATTTCAGACAGGCTAGCAATAGCAAGCTAGCTTTGAAAGCAAGATAGCGCCATAGACAGAAAAAACACGAAAATGTATAATAGGCCCCATTACATTGTATCTTACGTTGTGGCCCCTGGAAGAAATGGACACAGCGACCCCATTGGATTCAATGGAGACAAATTAAATCAGTTAGAAGCACTCACTTCCTGGGGGTCGAGTGTAATGCGCAGACTCAAACTGAGCTTGATGACGTAGATGTCACGTGAGCAACCTGTCTGACAATTGTAAGTCTTCTAATAGCTGTGCCAAGAGAAATCTGAATCACCCACCGAATCTTGCAGACGTTGTTGAATAATTTTGTCCTGTTGCTTTTATGGACTCTCTATGGGCTTCTCCCTTGACTTCATGTCTCCACGTCCCCCTGATAGCCTTACAGACAGTAAATATTTCCTGCGAGCTCCTCCTCCTGTCCATACGGTATTTTCTCTACTGTGCAACAGAGAGTCGCTGGTTATGATGCAATCGTTAGCCTCTTTTTACAAAAACTGCTTCTATAGGGCCCACAACGTAAGAAACAAGGTAATGCGGCCTATAATCAATTTTCGTGTTTCTTTTTAAATAATGAATGGACAAATGGAGTCTTTAAACGCCTCGGATGTAAAGTTATTCGCTGTCAAAGTGACGCCAAAATGAATGGGAGTCAATGGAATGCTAACAGCAGGTGGGAGTCCGCTAGCCAATGGCGGCGCCCAGGGATGCTTCAATGAAATATGACACCCTGCCCCCCTGGATAGCACCCTCTCTGCATAATCACTTTGCAAAACCACGCCTCCTCCAAAACACATGAACCAGAGGTCAACCAGTGAAGTGATGAGAGATGACATTGATGGATGGTTGAATGTGACGCTGTCAGATTACCTCACGTCTTATTGACTGGTGAGAAAACATTATAGTACAAAGCAAATACTATTACGTTAATAACGTCTTCCATTCTTGCTCGGAATGGGCTGATGATGTATCATGTCTGCGCAAATAGAGTGTGCGGAGGTATGGACATACATATATTGACAGGCAGGTAGGACAGCCTATCATAGTCCTTGAACCAAGGAATATGATTGGACAAGCATTTTATGGTCCTACACGTCCACAGATGATAAATACATTTACATTATTTATATATATATATATATATATATATATATATATATATATATATATATATATATATATATAAAAATAACATTTTTTTAAACCAACATGTAAATTAAACAATAAAACAATAACTTAAAACAGCCATTTTGGGTTCCTCAAAATAACCTTTCAATGAAGAGTACATGTACTACCTTTTTTGGTAGTGTGATAAGTATTTTAATAAACTAAAGAATGGCTTTCCACCTTATATAACCTTTTTGTGCAGTCGAAAGTTTGCACTGTTGCCAAAAAGATATAGAAATTGCAAAACATCTGCACTATATGTTCATCTGAAATATAATAATTCGGTAACACTTGTGTAGTAACAAATTCTCACTATTAACTAGTTGCTTAATAGCATGCCTATTATTTACATATTGTCTGTTTATAAGTACATATTCTGTGTGACTATATTCTACATCCATAATCCTACCTTTACCTAAACTTAATAACTACCTTGCTAACTATTTATAAGCAGCAAATTAGGAGTTTATTGAGGCTAAAGTCATAATTAATGGTTTGTTAACAGCGAGAATTGATCCTTAAAATAAAGTTTTACCAATAACTCATGCAATTGGAGAAAATGACATTAATGGATTAAAAAAGTATTACTTAAATCTCCAGATACAAATTAAGCCTTGCATTTTAGTATATGTTACTGCGGGCATGTTTAGCAGAGTATTCATGTCCGTTTCAATGTGTTTATATGTTGTGTGTGTGTGGTGGTATTTTGGGCTTCAGGCTGAGATGTCTGACAGTTTCTCAGTTGGGGGGAGACATAGACCTAACAGCCTCAGGATGAACTATTACTGCGAACAGTGCAGTCCTGCTGGAAGGGAACCTTGTTACATCTCAAGCAAAACCTCAGCACATCTTATTCAGTGCTGACTTTACTATTACACACCTATTACGCTGTAGTCACAGTACGACTCGCAAGACAATGTATAATTGCATTTGACAATGCTCGTAGTCTAAAATTGCTGGTTAAAACCTCACCATACATCATACGTCTCCGTTTTGCTCGTAGTGTTATTGAAAAGACGAAAGCAGATGCTGTGATTTACTCTTCTGCTTAATGAATGTAAAGATGGAAATAAAGATGTTTTGTTCATCCAAATAGTCATATTTTATTGATAATTTTGTGTTTCCAGTTTGACAATTTCATGTTTAAAATATTAATTTCTTGTAACATGCATTTTACAGCATTTTGTGAACAGACTTGTATTTTTAATCACAGTGGTCCACTCACACAACGTGTGTAATGGATGCAATGGACAGGAGCTAAATCTTTCCACACTGAAACTTCAGGATCTGCTTGGAGTTAATGGGGATTTTCTGGTATCGAGCGTATGTATGGCCAATGGCCGGTTGGTTGCAAATGAATTTGTTGTGCAAGTGTAATTGTCATTAAAACGAATGACTGCCCCATGAATTCTCAATACGGCTACCATTTACTTACGCTCTGTCTCTTTTCCACCTTCTGTCTTGTGCCGATTTTTTTCTTAAACTCATTATTAAATGCACAGACCACTCTGTTGCACTTTATTTTACAGTGCATATACTTACATGTACTTACAGTGCACTACAGTGTATTAAGCTGAGAAAGCATGGGTAATAGGAGGTACATGAGTGCTGCATGAGGGTGAGAACTTCCTCACACAGATTTCCGTCGAGTTTAAGCTGGTAATGCAAATTCGGCATGTTGACCAAAAGAAAGCTGCTTGGTTTGAAAGATATTTCTGTGTGAGTGGTACTTCATGCTTCGCTATACTATTGATAATGGACAGTAAACACTTTTCCTTATAACATTTTAATTGTACAAGTGTGTGTTCTCAGTTCCAGAATTGTACCTTAAAATAAAGTGAGACTTTGTATTATATTATAATATGGTGATGCTTAAATTTAAAATTAAGATTATTGGTTAAATACTAATACTGATCATTTAACTGTTATAAATAACGTAAGTATTGCCATAACATACTTTTTATATCAGTGCTGCACTAACACAGAAAAGTATAGGAAAAAAATACCATGGCATAGTGATGGTATGAGAAGGTGATTTATACATACATGTACAGCAAAATGGAAAAGAGCTCTAAAAAAAACGAATATTTAATATTTTAGGAGGACCAATTCAAGACTAACAATTTCTGCTCCACAGCATTATTGAATGTTTTCTCCAATTAAATGCCATTTCAAGGAGCCTTGCAATTACTCTTTTCCCCATCAATAAAGCTACTGACATGAAAGCGTTTCTAATGTGAAAAGATCTGTCATAAAGTCATGTTAGCACATCCACGGTATGAGGCTTAATGACAATAGGAATGTCTCCTGCTAATGGCATCCTGGTCTGCACTCATTCCAGACATCTGAGAGGTATACAGTTGGGCTAATGTATTGTAAAATAGCACCTCTTTGGTGTAATAGCCTCAAACACAAGCTTACGTGCATGACGATATGAATATCTCTTCACAAACCCAAAATATCTCCACTCATATGCTTTGAAAAATCTTTTTGAATTACAAAATGTGTTTTTTTGTAAATGCATGCCTGTGTGGATGTACAATTTTTGTATTTCGAAATTGAAGGACAGCTGTTCGGAGATAATTAGAAGGGTAACTGAAGAATGTTGGGTCTTTCTCTAATTTAAGACACCATTGGCTGTGGAGATCAAAGGAAACGGGCATGATGGGAAGTCTGTGGAGGATACTGAGCACTGGCAGCCTGTCAGACTAACTCCCGTTCTGGTCACGTCCCACCCATAGGATACTACAGCACTGTCTGTCTAGAAAATACATTGACATTATCTTCTCTGTTAATGTAGTCCTTAAATATTTAAAGGCGCTATAAACGAATCATTATATCAGTCGACTCTGATGCCCTGGGTTTCAATTAAATTGACTGGCACTGGTCTGACTAGTCTCTTAGCCATGCAGTTCCTGCAGGCATGTTGGTAGATATGAAGCTGACTCAGCGCCATTTGGAAAGTAATTAATGGTGTAGTATGGATAAGAAATTTATAGCTGGAAAAAGGGAAATGCAGAAAAATGGAGACTATGGAAATGTGCATTCAATGGAAATCAAGGATATGTCCTAATTCCATTCAGAATGTATTTTCTTTTACAGTGGTTACAGCTCTTGGGGGTCATTATCGGTGTAATATGGGATGCCATTCTCTCAGACACACACAGACAAAAAACATGGTTTTATGTGCATTTCAAAGCATGATCCGTCTGTGTCAGGGCACATTCTCTGCTTCCCCGTCTTCAGATGCCAGGACTCTTTCTCTCTTTCTCTAATCACATGGCTGAGGAGGAAAAAACTGGAGCATGCTCCCTCCTGTGGCTTAATTAGTTTTTAAGTTGAGGAAGCAGGTTGAGCAGGGTGTGTGTGTGTGAATGCATGTGTGTGTGTGTGGGTATGTGTATGTGTGTGTGTTATATAAAAGGCTCGTAATTAAAGAGGAGATGTGCAGTTCTTCAGGACCTCTGGGAAAGGTCTGCATGATGGCTGAATTGCAGACAAACACACTGTAATGTTGCTGTAAATTACAAATGGCCATATATTGCGAGTAATATTGGAATAGTGCTGGCGTTTCAAGATTATGTGCAGTGTTTGCCAAATTTTGCTCAGGCAGTGAAAGTGTGAAAATGCACATTTGTAAGGTAGGTTCCCTTATAATAAAGTAAATGTGGTGGTACCATGGTACAGTGGCAATGTGTACTATTATACTACTATACCAAAGTATTCATTTAGAGTAAATTTACATGCTTCTTCATTTCAAAGAGTATTCAATATATTTTTGTGATGGCAAAGTTGAATTTTCAGTAGCTCCAGTCTTCAGACATCATAATGTAGCTGATATGGTGCTGCAAAAATTATTAAAATCTATTTTAAAACAGCTTTGCAGCTTAATATTTCTGTGAAAGCTGGAAACATTTTTCAGGATGCTTGGCTGAAAATTATTAGACATTTAGGCTATTTGAAAATAGATGAATAAGAGCATATTTTCCAAAAAGTAGAAAAATATTCAATAAACTGATGATTTATCTGTGCAGTCATGACAATCTTTTTAGTGTCCTAAAAATACATATTTTGGTGCATAACATTATTGCTAAGACTCTCTGCTGCACCATGCTTTCTTTGAAAACTTTAATTGAATTTTTTTTTTTTTTTTTTAGATATATTCAAGGAATGATGTGTGCCCAAAAATCAGTGTGGTTCTTGGCCACTTGTATTTTTGATATTCTGTCATATTCAGTTATTCAAATGAGAAAAATCTTTGCTGTTTGTTTACTCAGGGTCCCCTTCACATCTTAGATGCATCTCACACTAACTTCCCCCATTCGGTCTCTCTCACTTTCTTTTCTCTTCCCCAGGGGACTTGTCCTGCTTTCTAGTCCTTCCCCTTTCCATTCATCATCTGCTGTGTGATAGGGGGAGTGAACCTCTTTTAATTAGCTGATTAATAATGAATGGGGCCACTCAGTGTCTCCCGTTGCCCCGGTGTGGTGCTGCTGTGTTGGGGAAGATGAAGCGGATGCATGTCTTCATCAGACGTCCTCTAACAGGCGGATGTCAGACTTCTATATTTTCTTTGAAATATAATGTAGCCAATTTTTTTCTTAAAAAGATAAGTGATCGGCTTTTTAAAAACAATCCATTTTGATATAAATATTCACTTGATCTGCAGTAATATAAGAATGCAAAATTTAGTTTGATTTATTTAGCAACATGTTTTTTCTCGTCAAGTCCTCCGTCATGTTTCACTGACTATAACTTTTCTGTTGCTCTATTACACATAGGCTACAGGAGACTGATTCCTGTTATCATTGAGAGTTTTGTGATTCTAAAATCCTGAAAACAGGCTCGTCATCATTTTCCAAAATTACTGTGACATTGCTTGTAATGGTCATTATATAAATATATACAGCAATGGTCATTTTGTGTCATTGCAGTTAAAAAGAGCATAAAGTAGTCCTTACTACTCAAGAGGGCGTTAACTCACCAAACCTGTATCTTTCTTACGTAGAAACATAATAGAAGATATTTGTGGAATCATGGTAACCAAACAACTTTGATGATCATTGATTTTGATTGGATGAACAAAAAACATTGAGACATTTCTCAAAGTATATTAATTTGTGTTCCACTAAATAAAGGTTTGGAATGACATGAGTGAGTAAATGATGACAGAGCTTTCATTCCAGACTGATCTATTCTGAACCGCCTCAAATGAATGAGTCAGTGAGTAGAATTCGAGAATCAAATTAGTCTGAATGAATCATTGTCAGGGAATAACTGTGTTCTGTAAAATAAAGCAATAATAAAACTTCAGAAAGCTAATTTATAATGCACAGGGAAAAAGGACCAATACATTTTTCAGTTTTTCTTCTTTCCTGTTCCACATCAACAAGGAAATTGAACTTGGGTGACTTGAAGAACTTGACGATCATGAAACTTTCAGTTTATTTATCAGACCGGAGGCCACACTCATCTTAAAACAGCACTCAGGGTCTTGCTCTGTCAGCATTCATTGACATTTCTCTAGAAAGTCTATCCTTAATAAGAACAGACATCGCTACTTGAGAGAGAGACTTTGTTCTGACTATTTTTTCCGCCACTATGTCTGTCCCCTCGCTCTCACCCTGCTCGTCTTTTCTTACTCCATGTCTCTCAGTCTCTTTCTTTTTCATTCCACTCTTTGTTTTAAGTGACTCTTTATTTGACTCCCCCAGTGAGCTGTGAGAATCACAGAGAACCCCCAGAACACAGAGGTATTAACTCTGTAACCTCCCTAACCTTGTGCCCTTACACTCCTGCTGAACTAATCTACTGCCACCCACTCACACACTCACATATACACATCCCAGAGGGACGGGCAGAAGGTTAAGAATAGCAGAAAAATAAGACACCGGTGTGTGAACAGAAGATAAGTGTATGAGAGAGGGCTGGTCTTGATGTATGCCTGTCTGTTTTTGCCGTCTCGGTGGAATACTCGATACGTGAATGTGCTGCGTAACAGGCTGCTCTGTCCTCATCTTTGCCCACGTGCGCGATGCTATGTGAATACTCATGAGTCTAGAAGGCATGTCTATAGTCTCCTCTAATCTTTACCTCTTTCATTTCTCGGTCTGTGTTCTGGTACCAGAGCGCACTTTTGCAGGCCTGAATGATAAATGGTGCAAGAGAGGAGGAAAGCAGAGGTCCTGTCACTGGTCTGATGGGGTTTGTAATGCTGGCCTGATGCCCAGGCGCAGATCTGAGACTGCAGCAATAAAATATGCTGCTGCAACTGCTGCACAGCATCTGATGGGCTGCTTACATTGAAGGGGTTTTTCAAGTGCATATATAGAGTGATATACAGTAGTGCTGTTTTTGAAAGATTAATATCCAAACTAGTGAGCGGGTGGAACCTTTTAATCTTACACACAAGTACTGTGGCAGATACAGATTAACGTTAGTGTTTTAAATACATGAAATATTGTAAAAAAATGAACAAATCAACAGTATTTTTACAGAATTTATTCATCTAGATTAATGCTAATTTCTTTAAAAAAATTATAAATACTAATATATACTACTACTACCACTGATAATAATACTAATTATTATTGTTTACTGTTAATTGTAATATTTAGCAAATATTAAATTTAACATCCATTTTACATCCTGCAAAATGTGATGCCACTTTTAAAACTATTTTTCTTTTATTTTTCATAAAAATAAAAATAAAAGATTTCAATATCTATCTTTTATTGGTTTTGGCCTTAATTTGTTTGCCTCAGTTCATTTCTGATAAATTACCATACGTTTAGAATAATACTGTACATGCAGTAAACATGTTGTTCATTATTACCTAAAGCATTGACTAATCTAAATAATTTCAACCCTATTGAAAAGCATTCCCACTTTTTATTTACATTGTTCTTAATTCACTCCTTAAAACATTTTCAGGACAGATTTAAACCTATTTGCATGATAAATGCATTAACTAAATTAAATGTAAAACACAAATATTTATTGCTCTTCATCCTCTTCTGCTGAAGTGATCCTGATCGCAGTGTCCTAAATCTTATCTGGGAAGTAACAAAGACAGTTAATCAATAGCTCATTGGCTGTAACAGCTTCAGTGGGGTGACATGATTGGATGAGGTCGAGGGAGGAGGAGTGAAAGCGAGCTGTCATAACAGTAAATAAGAAAGAGGAGCAGTGTGGGTAAATAGCTCTTCAGCGGGAATAAGTGAATGACACTAATAACCCTCTCGCAGTCCTCAATCACCAGACACAAATGCGCATAATTATTTTAATGGTATTTCGCATGCTGTAAAAGACGGCTGCATCAGTAAAAAGTAATTAGTATACGGTACATAAAAAAATATATATATATGTATATTTTGGAAGTCTTCACTATAAAGGGATAGTTCTCCCAAAAAGTAGAATTCTGCCAAAATATTTTCAAATGTTTGTTTATTTATTTACGCCAATCCAGCGTCTATGGCTGTATTCATGGCAAGAACCAGTTAATCAATACACAAGTCGATCCATACACACACGTCCAGGGACAATTTAGAATGTTCAATTAACCTAACTTGCTTGTCTTTGGGCTGTGGGCCAGAAACCAGAGCACCCAGCGTAAACCCACTCAGACACAGGGAGAACATGCAAACTCCACAAAGAAAGGCCTCCTGTCCTTCAGGGCTAGAACCAAAGACTTTCTTGCTGTGAGACAACAGTGCTAACCACCGAGCCACTGTGCCACCCACGAATCTCAAATGTCTGTTATTGTCAATCAGTAGGGCCAATGACTTTCATTTTTATGGACAAAACATTCAAAAATCTTTTGTGTTCTCTAGGAGAATTTCGTACAGGTTTGGAGTGACATGATGATAATAAATGATAACAGAATTTCCATTTTTGGGTGAACTATCCTTTTCATGACGTACATTGATTTTTGAATGCATAACAGATGCTAGTTCTTGTAGCACTGTGATCATGGAATAATCAGGGGCAGTATTGTTTTCATTGCAGTGCCCTTTCTATTATAACTGGACCATGGCTTTCTCCTTAACCTTTCTCCTCTATTGTCTTTATCCAGACCATACAGAATCACTGTGGATGCTGCTTTATCTGTAATGAATGAAGAGGAGAGGGGATCAAAAGGAAGAAAGCGAGATGGGCGGGAGTGTGAGAGAGCAAGCAGATGATGTGTTGAGAGGCAGAAATCCCCACGCATGACTGTTAATATACAGTAGGCAGTGGGGTAATGAGCGAGCCGTCACCGAAGCAGCACTTGAATTAGCCAGCGCTTGAGAGAGATTTCAACAGCCTCCTACAATGGTGACCGGTATAATGCAACCCCCCCAAACCCTCCCTTCTACCCCCAAAGCACTTTTGCATTGCGTTCCATGTGCTTCTGGTAGGCCACTGGCAACTTAACAATTGGGTTTTGGGATTTGGCATTGGGTTTTGCTCTTAGATTTGATTAGATTGGATTAAGGACAGGATCAACATAACATTTTTTGTCCATTGTTTCATGTGTCAGTACCTCCTGTCCAGTTCTCTGGGAAGTGTTGGTCACTTTCACAGCCCACCAGGAGGCAGCACTAACAGCTTAGCCTTTGAGGATTTATTTGGCTCCCCTTGGCTTTCATTAAGAGCAATAAACACATGTTTAATGCTGTTGGCACACAGCCCTTTTATTTGAATCGGACCCAAGATACTCATGGAGCATGTGCTTCAGGGAGGGGCAGCTGGAGACATGTCTGCTGTCCAATCCTTCCTCCTTCCAGGGATCCTGTGTACAAGCTATGGGACTGGTTTTGGACATGGGCCCGAAAATAAGTCGATATTGATTTATTTTTGGCCTGTAGGGGAGAAAATGGAAATGCTTGACAGAATATTGAGTGACTGTCTACTAATCATTTTTGTGTAGTACTATGACAGTCCCATTCACCTCTGCACTTTCTACCTCACAGTCCCATTTAGCATCTGTACTTCTCATTTTATCAAAAATATTTACATAACCATCGAATAGTGCGAGGGTTGGCAACCAACACTGGCACGAGGGAGGGTTATCACTGGTATGTGGACAATAAAGAGAAAAGTGCATGTTTTTCATTTGGATTTTCAAGTTGATCTACATTTTGAGATAATCATGACTTGTAGTCGCACAGCCTGTTTTTTACATTAGGAGCTATATATACTATTAACCTACAGGTGCACATCTCTGACACAAGCCCAAAGTATTCTTCAGTTTTGACATGAAAGCTTAGCTTGTGTGTACAGTTGAACACATAGCCTTTCGAAGTATACTTTAATTGTGGTCACCTACACATTGTTTTTTCAATTCTCTAAAAATGGGCCGCACCATAACCTTGCATCTTTTTCCTTAAGAAAATGAGCGGTTAGTTGAGATTTACTGTGGTAATCAACATTATTCCACTAATGCTGTTTATTGAGCTTAACTTGTATTGAACCCAGACGCTTTTGCTACTGAAACTAAAACCCTTGCAAACCCTTTCTCTCTATTGTAGTTCTCTTCTGATTAACCAAACTATGTTGTATTTTTAGCAGGGTTAAAGTTGCTTGTAGTGTTTATATTTTGTAGGCAGCTTTGGTTAATTTTTCTGCTAATTGAATCAGTGTTTGTGTGCAGATACTGTTGACATTCACTTTATTTTGCCCCTTCACCACCTTCACGGTGGGTCGACATTCGGGTCATAATCGCTCCCGGCTGCTCAGAGTACAGCATGACGGACGCGATTGAGAGGGAATTGGCTTCAGCGTCTCTGCCTGAGGGGACTCCTTTTGAATCCTATGTGTTTACAATTAGCAGATGGCGTCTCAGATTGTTTCGGTGACGCTTGATAAATGCAACAATCTACATGATATGCTTACAAAGAAGAGTCACATAGGAGAAAAAGAGCGATCCCTTGCTTATTGAATCCCTCATGGTAATGGTTCCCTTGTGTTTCATGGAACTGCACATATCCCAAATGGACTACTATTTAAAGTAACGTTACACTTCTGCTATAACCATTTGATTTCCATACTTTATGTATATATGATTCATATTCAGATTTTAGGATCATTAATCATGCTTTTGACAGGCACAGATGGCACACTGTGAAATTTCCAAATGGCTTCTCTCTAAAAGGCAGTCACCTGGAAAACACACACACACATTCATGTTTTAATGGTGTTGGAGACTTTCCATTGACTTCTGTTGTTTTATACTGAGGAAATAAATGATGTTATATATATTTTAGCCATTACGCTATAAGATATTTTGATGAATAATATTTTAAAAGAGCGGCCGGCATTTATTTAAAATACATACCATATGTAATTCACAACAAATGAAACAGAGAGGCGCTCAAAAGTTTTATGCGAAGTGTGTGGTGTTACATTTACTCTGCTGTGTGTATCTAAGCAACAGAGATACTCGTTTCATATGTAATGCAAAATTGCTCCCTGCTGGCAGCATTCTGCTTTTTCAGGGCCAAACAATTTTACAAATTTCATTTTACCTTTACCACAACAAATCTATATAGATGAAACTCTCATGTCCTTCCCAGGTGTGACAGTGAGGAGTATTACTTCATTTTCTTCCTCCAATCACTTGTAGGAATCTTTGCACAGTAATTTACAGTTGTGGCCAAGCTAAGGTTAAACTAAATTTCATAGGTGTCTGTTAGCAGGTTCCAGGTGATAAGTGCTCTAAAAAATGAGACCTATGGACGATCTGAACCGCTGGAATCCGCATGAACAATTAGTGATTTGAAATGCAAAGCGACTCATTTATCTCCAGCCAGCTGCTCAGTGGAGCCTCAGTGGCAAAAGCTAAGAACAGCCTTTGAATAAAAGTGCTTGTAGTTTCAAGACAGAGGTGAGAGCAGTGGTGAAAGTTTGGGTGGTGATCTCAAGACCACCTTTTCACCCCAGGCAGAAGCTATAAAAGCACTAATTAAAGGATTTTTAAAGTGCAAACAGTGACTGAGATGAGGAAAATAAAATAAGCATAAAAGACGATGCCTGACTCCCAGGGTTTATAAGCTTCTGGCTGTTATAAGAGCAGTTTGTGTTCTTGTTTTCAGTGGTTAGCGCTCATCACCGCTGAAGACACTCCTGCTGACCTGCTCTAAACAGCCTGTCAGAGAACACAAGCGCTCATCGGATCCCTGCGGTTCACACCTGCCCTGCATCACTGTCAGACACTTTTGACTGGCTGTGTTTGGAGTCGGTACTCATTGGGTGAACGGGGATGTGGAGTGTCAGAAGTTTTAAATATTAGCATTATCTTATCTCATCTAATGGCTGCCAATCTGTATTCATTACGTCACTTCATGGACATCAGATCAGTTATTTGTAGAGCTGCAAAACGATTAATCGCGATGAATCACATTCAAAATAAAAGTTTACATTTACACACTATGTATGTGTGTGTGTACTGTGCATATTTATTAAGTATATATAAATACACACACATATTTGTGGATATTTTAAACATATTCGTCTGTATATATTTGTCTTGTGTATAATTTGTATTATATATAAATATACAAAAATTATATATAAATCTAACATATTTTTCCTTAATATATACAGTACATGTACAGTATATGTGTGTATTTATATATACATAATAAATATACTTGGTACACACACATATACTATGTAAACAGAAACTTTTGAATGTAATTGTTTTGCTAGTTATTTGTATAATTTAATGAAGTATATTAGTATAAATTATAATAATTAAACATGATCATTTGCAGTTTTCATAAATTGCCTGTGTAATGTTTCGATTCATGTTCTCAAAGACAACGTCTTGGGCTCGATTCCCAGGAAATGCAACTATTTATTTGCAATAAATTTACTTAAAGTACTTAAATGTAAATGTTTTTAGTCATTGTTGGCAGCATTGATTATAAATGTCTAAAAACCATTTAAAAACTATTTCAATAGTACACTGAGTTTATTTTTCAGTCTGTACCATTTTTTGGTATACGTTGTGGTCTAGTTGTTCTTCTTGTTTTCTTTTTATCGCTGAACAATTTTAATGATCCAGTGAACTTGTAAATACCACTGTCAGTTCTGGGTTTTTGTAGGTCAGTGAAAAAATGCATGGAACAGTAATATAATATTGAATATGACTCACTGGTCTCTTGGTATCTCTTTTGTGTTGAGAACAAGTTCCAAATAACCAAATAAACCAAACTGAACATCGGTGGATGTATATGAAGAGTATATGCATTTTCTTGTTCACTAGAATGGATTAATATAAAATAGATGAGATTGTGTGGATTTAGTGCCCACTTTAAATAACTAATAATGTTCTTATGCATGTTAAAATAATATTGGTGACTGTAGGTCATTGTTGTTTTTCTTGCATCAACAGTCAACTTACAAATTGTTGACAAAGTATAACTTAACATTCAGGTTGACTTTTACCAGCCACTTACATACAGTACATAATACCTGAATCAGCAACGTGCATAATAAATAAGCATAAGTAACCTTTTCCATTCAGCCTTTAAAACAGACTCCATTTGTTTCAGTCATTGTATAATTATGGAGTTTTTCTGCTGGAGCCCTGATGCTGCTGCATTAATCAAAAATAGATCTGAGTGGGACTACAGGGCCTTGGCAAGAGCCATGGATTTCTGCTGGGTGCTTAACTTTACTGCCAAATCTCATGCTACATGCTCTTTGATAAGAAAAGAAAATAGTCCTGGAAAAATAAGTGGATTTCAAGGCCTAACATGGAATACATTTTTTTGTAGTAGAGACACACAGTAGTTAATAAGAAACTTCTATGAAACTTTCTATGGTTTGACGTGGGCATTATAGCGAAGGCAGGGCTTATGTGAAAAATAGAAATAAGGCCCTTGTCTGTGTGTACAGCAGAGAAGATCTGACACAGAGTGGTGGTTGATGGGAGAAGGTCTGATGATTACTGATGCATGTTATTGCTGAAGGTCGCCAGCAGGCATTTCACTCTAACTGATGAACTTCCACTTATTGATCTGTTGAGGCCCTGCGGTGGGAAGATGAGGGAAGCCTCTGAGGACACATGCTGAGCCTCTGGGGATGCAGTTCCACTGTGCAACCATGAGGACATGATGTCATGCTGCTCCGTGCATGCTAGCGAATCAAAGCTGTGCTCTTTCAATTTACTGCTATGTAAGGAGTACATGTAAATAGAAAGGGAAGATAGAGGATGAAATGAAATTACTTACTGCCAGTTTCTCCAGATCTATACTCTGGACTTTCTTGAATATATTGTAGAATTCACGGAGTATGTCAACTTTTAATTTAATTGGTGACATTTAAGGTAAAGATGCTGTAAATGTAAAGGTTATTTTTTGGAATCTTTGATTACATGGAGAACCATGGAAGCTTTTAAATGCACATAATGTTCTTTATAGTTTCTTCTGGTTATTTAATGTTCTTCAGGCTAAGAAGAACAATTTTTATTTTAAGAACTGCTCCTGTAAGGTTATTTTGGTTTTGCTGCAAAAACCCTCTATTGAAACCAGTATTATTATTAAAGAGTAAATTACTGTTGCTTATATATGAATAAACCCTTTAATTCTAAGAAAGTGCTGAGTTCAATTACCACTTAAACTCAATCAACTCTGTATCTTACAGGTTGTTGTTATTTTTTGTAACACAAGTTTCTACTTTTCCCATTGCTTTCAGACATTTTATTCACACATGCCTCCTTTGCAGCTTAGTAACCTAACATCTTTTTTTTTTTGTGTGTGTCAAGTGTTAGTTGAGAAACATCTTATAGGCGAGTGTTGTTTTTCTCAGCAAATGATAAGAACACTGCCTGTTTACTTGCTTGAGAGACTCGAATGTTGTTGACTCATCCATGTTTATGTCTTTTTTTTGCAAAGAACTCACGCTAACCTAACTTGAGCCTAGCTTTGATTAGTTGTGCTCTTGTAGGTTTCCATGGTTTCCTTTGCAAACGAGAGCTTTTTGCTTTAATGATTAGAAAAATGTATGATTTTTAAGGGAATTCGTAGAAATTTGAAGTGTCTTTTGACATGAGAGCTTCAGCATTTTCAGATGAAATCATTTTGACTAATAATTGGCAACCCAGAAAGAAGTGAACACAAATTTGTTTCCACTGATCCTGTCTGAACCAGTTTGCTTGTGTAATCTACATAAAGAATACAGCATGCAGTTGCCTCCAACAAAAACAATATTTTAATGTAAATTATATTAGTCAACTTTAATAATCGCAATGACAATATCAAGGGAAGTAACCAACATTGTGGACGCTAGTGTAAAAGCATCCCATTCCGGTGACCAGTAACCACCTTTACATCAGGTTTGACATTAACCATCAGGATTCTGTGTTTCTTTCTAAGTGTTTAGGCAAAAACATGATCTAGTTGTATGCAGGCATTTGTCTTCCTAGAAAGTTCTCTTGGTGACTCACCTCACAATTGCATTAGTTGCTGTATGGCATTTTACACATGTCTCTGTGTGTTCATCTCAGCGCAAGGCAATTACGCCAAGATGAAATATTCATTGGGTCCCCGGATACTCTCTTCTGTGCCCTCGAGTCCGGCATGAGGCTATAGATTGCATCTGCGTTTTGTCCTCTCCTGTGATACAACATCAATGACATGTCATGAAAGTGGCGCGAGATGCCATTCAGGCTTTAACGACATACATATAAAAGAGATCCAGGGACCTTTCAGGTCTTTATTTCCCCTTTGCCCCCTGGGTAAACCTTCAGGGAAATCAACAGTTTGATATGCAGAGGCATGCTGAAAAGTGTATGGAGGTAATAAAGGCATGCATAGACGTGGCATTTAGCCAAATATGCTTGCTGATATATATACGTGCCCGTGTCAGCCTTTGAGCCTAGTGACAGTCTTTTATCATTGATATGACAAAAAATCATCGAGGGGGAACCAACGCTGATCTGGCCTTGTTTGTGTTTATGTATGTTCTCTGACATTTACTTTGCCACGTGAAAAGTGCCCCTGGGTGTCACATTATGGATACCGGGGGGCTTTAGTGGGAGAATTCTCATTTTGCTGAAATGAAACTCACGCTGGGACCAGCCTTTTATCATCTAAGTGCTTTTTGGTTGATGTACTTTTTATGCTTGCTGACAGAATTTCTTTTCTCTCTTCTCTCTTCTTTCCTTTCGCTCCAGGCCTCGTGAAGCTGGGAATCCACTGTGTCACATGTCAGAAAGTTGCCATCAAAATTGTAAACCGGGAGAAACTCAGCGAGTCTGTGTTGATGAAGGTAAGATTGGGCTGTTCTCTCAGTGTACTGCATGAGATGACTAAAGTAAAGCAGTCTGTTGCTCTGCACTGAACTGAAAGATGTGTATATGGCTGTTCGTACCAATTCTGTCAGTTACATTTACACTGTAGTGAATGAGTTTGAATAGTTAAATATATTTAGATTACTCACAACACTTATTCTATATGTTTATGTTTGTCAGCTCCTTCTGGAAGGGAAAGTTAGCATGATTTCTGTTCTAATTATGTCGTGGTTCTTGCTATAGCAATAAAACATGAAAGAGTCTTTTGAGTATGAACACAGCTGTCACTGTGCTGCTGAACTGCTGTTAGGGTATTGTTTGAGTACATGAAAGGATTACCTACAATTATTTCACCCATCTTCAGTAGTTGCACACAGCAGCACACTACCACTATTCGACTGGACATTGATTAGTAGGAGTTCAGATAAGGTTATCTCTAATTGTTCATTATCCGGTATAAATCATGCACAATGAGTGTTACTGTCATCTCTCCATCTCTGATCCTCTAATTGGGGATGTATTTTGCTGAAATTGACACGTTTGTCCCATCATACACAGCTCATGATATGGAAAGTTCCTTCTATAACGTTCCATGTTTGTTGAATGTCAAATGTTGGGGAGAAATTCATAAGAAAAGAATCATAAAATGTGGGTTGTTTACACTATTAACAAATGTAATATAATTTGTGACATGGAAAATGTTTACATTGAAACATCCGTGCTGATTGGCTCAAGTTTTAGAACATTACTCATGAGAAATCTTTTAACAAGTAAATTTTACAGCTGTAATGCGGTGAATTTGTGAACAATGTGCAGAGGTGGATAGAATACCCAAAAACTGTACTCAAGTAAAAGTACTTCTAGAAATATTTACTCAAGTAAAAGTAAAAGTACTAGTCTTGAATAGTTACTTGAGTAAGAGTAAATCGTATAAAAAATCTACTCAAGTAGTTAGTTACTAGTTACTTTGGGTCACATATACTGAGCCTATTTTTATTTAGATATATAAATAAAATGTATGTAATGTATATGTGTGTGTGTGTGTGTGTGTGTAAATGTATAGATTTCATCAGCCTTTACTCCAATTAATTTAATTTATTATAAAACCCTGTTTACTTAAGTAACAGATATAGGTGTCATGCCATAACATATTTTTAATACGACTGACTTTAATTAAATGTGAATTTAACATTGAAAGTTAATGTGATATAAATATTGCTACTAATCTTTCATTGTTCAGAAAGAGAGCAAATAACATTTACATTATTAAAGATCATTTTCACTGGCAGTCTAGAGTTCAGTCACTCTCAGAAACTCCCATTAAAATCGCTGAAACTGTTAACACTGTGAAATCAACATATTAATTTTAGATTCGTACACACATCTGCACTTTGTTGTTTCTGATGAGAGAATTCGCCAGAAAGAGGTATTCAGTCAGTGAGCGAGTAAAGGAAGCACCGGCATTTTAGCGATGACTCATCGGAACACCTCTGATTGGCCAATGCTTTAATAAGCTCAACAGAACCGTGTGTGATTGGTTATAATGCGCAGCGCTGTAGAAACGCATCTATCTCTGGCTCAGCGCCAGCAAGCGATCACAGATCTGAATTTAGCAACTGATGATATGACTTGCTGAACGTACTCGCACCGGTGTGATTGTATTAAAATTAATAAAATCTTAATCGGCTATTTTTTGTCTTTTGGAAGCTGCATTCAACTTGACTCCCCTCTGTTATAAGCCACACACGTACAACAAACTAATATCACAGTGGTACCGTGTACTGTAATCGTATGTAAGGTAAGGTAAGTTATTACCTGATAAACAGTAGACAGCACACGCGTTCATCTAATAAGGATCTCCATCGCAAGCAAATAATAGCCTTTGCAGATTTGCTTTCAATTTAGTGCAGTTCCATAGCCCCGTTTACAACACTGCTGATATTTTAAACGTTACAACTCTGAGTGAAGTGAACTGCTTCAGACGCTCAGTGTTGGAGGCAGGGAACTGAACGACTCATTCAAACTGATATATGAACCAATTCACCCGTTTGCCAATTGGTTTGATCAAGTCTTTGACCAGAATTGACTCAAAAGAATGAATCATTTGTGAATGGGCATCGTTCATTGCCCAAAGAAAACTAGACAGCGCGTTTGGAATAAACTGAAGCATTTATAACATTTATTGCATTAAGATAAAGTAATGTGAGGAGTGTCACCCACAGTAACGAAGTAAAAGTACAGATTTTTCCAAAAAAATGTACTCAAGTAAGAGTAAAAGTACCCATCTTTAAATATACTCTGAAAAGTATTAGTTACCCCAAAAAATTACTCAAGTAAATTTAACGAAGTAAATTTAACTCGTTACTACCCACCTCTGACAATGTGTTTTGGTTGAAAACCAATGGCATATGATGCAATTTATTATTTACTGGGTGTATAGTTTTCAGCACATTTTTACTGATGTTTTCAAAGTCATCTTTGAAATTTGATTGCAAGTTAGAAAACATTTCTGAACAGCAATTGGATGTTCCCCAGATATATAGATATATAGATTTTTTTGCTTCCATATAGAGCATATGTTGTGGCTATGGTTGTAAGGAGGTTTTCTGGAAATAAAAGATAAGTACTGATAAAAAAAATATATATATTTTGCTTTACAAATATGGTGGTCACATACCTATGTGTTTATAACATTATCTGAAAGTCAGCAGATGTTCTTTGCTTTATAGAGTGAATAATTGAGTCTGTCAAACTGCTACTGTGGTATTCATTTTAAAAAGAAAGTGACAAGATGGGCTTAAGAAGTTGCTGATGTTGCCAATTTGCTTTATAAATTCAGTGCGCTTTAACATAAACGTCACCTCAACTTTTGACCCAGTCAATGCAATTTCCTCTCAGTGCCCATCCAGCATCATATGGATTTCATTAAATGGTTAATGGCTCATTAACTCCTGGTGGATTGAGGGGCAGTAGTAATTTAGATGAGTTGATTGGTTCCCCATTGTAATGGGATTTGGGCTATACAGTCATCCGGTCCACATGCCGTCCCCAGACCCCCCTGCTCGCTCATAGTGTTTGGACTGTGGGGGAAATTGCTTCTCTGCAGGAAATAGACCTAAGCCTTATGGGAGTCTGATTGTGGATGCTAGCTTGTGTCTCATTGTCTTACTTTACTTTCTTCACCAGGCTGTATAATTTAGAAGACAAACGGGTGCTTTCAGATCCAAACATAGAGTTGGAGTAAAGCCGCCTCCATGACTGATAGTTAGTCGTTTTTCTCTGAAGGTCACCCTGTAACCCATTCTATTGTATCTCCTGCTTATTTTAGCTTCTCACAGGGGCTGTTGTCATAGCAACTTGACATGATTTGCTTGGGGAGGGAGGTGGGGTTGAGAAAATTATATGCTTATAGTAAAAAACAGCTTTAGATGTTGCACGCCTCCGTCAAAGTAGCTGAGATTTTGCGAACGACGGAGGCATAGGAGCGAGACCGCAACCTGCTGTTCTTGAGTCCCAAAGTCATAACTAATCTTCTTTATGGTGTAATTTCCCAAAATTCCACCTTGATATACCCCATTTAAACTAGACTTCATCAACTCATTGGATAGTCTCCCAGTCATTGTCTGCTATGTTTCTCCTGGAGTTCCCTCCTCACCCCAGTCTTGAAGGAATAAATAAACAATAATGACTTCATTAGCATAATTTTAGACAGTCAACGGGAGGTCACCTGTCATTCTGTTGTTTTCCTCCTTCTTCTCCTTCCATAGCCTCCAGCGAACCCCACGTTGGTTGACATTTGCATAGCGTGGAGCTGGTGTGCAGCTGTCATTGTGTGGAGGAGCATACAGTGCTGTATGTAAAAAAGCAGGGGCTCGGCTACTTCCTGTCAGCGTGTGCACTTGCTCGGACACCGTATACGAGAGACTGTGCATGTGTGCAGTCAGAGCCCAGGGTGAGCGCGTCAGGTTGTGTTTGTGTGTGCAGCATGTCTAAAGCTAGGTATGCAGTATGCAGTGTGTGTGTTGATGTCTACTCCCGGGGAGAGACAGTGTTGTGTGTTCGGTCGTGACACGCACAGAACAGAAGCCTGGCATTTGAGAACATGCTCCTCGCAGAGAACTCCACGGCCCCTGCCTGGCCCTTCCTGAACTAATGAAGTCGTCTCTGACATTTTCAGACATGAAAAGAAAAGCTCTTTGACTAACTTTGCGGTCACACTAATGAGGGTTATGTCAGGAGGTGACCTCGGCCTACTTCGCCTCAGAGGATGTGCTGCAGATGCCTCACAGCAAGGTTTTTTTTTTTTCAGGGGAAAGATGTGTTTGTTTGTGTGTGCTTTCATTGTATTGCAAAAAATTCTAAGTGGTGTTTTTAAAACCAGTTAATTTGATTAAAAATAGGGAGCATTTTTGCAAGCGACAACAATGTTCCAATTCTAATGCCATTGCAAAAATTCGAGAAAAGCATGCTAACTGTTCTGTCTTTTGCCTGCACAGATGAGAACAGAAAATTATTTAGAGTCCCAGCCTCAGAAGAGACAAGAGAGCCGTGGATTTATTGATTTAGCCTATTTACTGTATATTACGCTGCTGCCACACAGATCTAATAAACATCGGTTTCTTTGCCTGCTGTTTACCTTCACAGACATAACGGACAGTTTTTGTGACTCATGTATGTTTTAACATAAACGTGTTTGTATTTGACAGTTTAAGTGCAATAAGACTTGCAAAAAGAGAACTTAGTTTAGTACCCCCATGCCACGTGACAGATGCTTTTTGTGTGTGTGTACTCAGAAAAGTGTATGTCCGAAGTTTAAACTAATAGACATGATAATCAAAACCAAACATGTTTTTAGCTGAGAATCTGAGGTATGAGCTGTAAAGGCACAGCCCTGTTCTGGAAAAGGGGGTGGGAAGAAGCAGCTCATTTGCATTTAAAGAGACATGTATGAAAACAACATGTTTCTGCTTCCACTCAAAATAGGCATTTTCAAAAAGATATAAGAAATTATCTGTGCAGTATTTTGAGATTAAATTTTGCAGACACATTCTAGTGGCATTTGAGACTTATATTACCTATTGTACAATCGGGCATAATAGGTCTCCTTTAAGATACTGGAAAAAGCTTTTTTCATTGTGTTTCCACTCCAGTCCCATTTAATGGTGCTGTGGAAAAGCTGTTTTAAGATGCTAAATAGTGTGCTTATCATTCAGTTTCCCTTGAGGCAGGCTACTCAAAACTGTTTATGACAAACCATGCATTAAACATCATTCCCTCCTAATGAATGACTGCCTCTTGACACTGCAGGGTGGATCCCAGTAAACATTTCAGAAAGGTATCACTCTTTGGTTTAATCAAGTCTTGGGTGGTTAATGGTAAATGGCCCAGGGGATGGTGGGTGTGAAAGTTTCTCTCGGCGTGCGGTGTCGAATCCAGACGGGTCCTGAGGGGAAAGCTAACATTTCTGAAACCAAGCCCAGTGTTGCCCAGGAGACTGGCTGCTAAAGAGAAGGAGGGACATGTTGCACCCCTGCAGTGAGGAGATAACTCAAGCTGTGAATGAGTGCCAGAACACACACTATATATTACAGTGAAGGTGGAAGATAACCTTAACTATATGTTTTAACTAAACTATATTTTAAAGGAGAAGTGTACAATTTTTACACCTCTTGCAGCACCAAACTGTGTTGAAAAATATATTATCATTACCATCCATTAACTTCACGGTTCCTAAAGAGTGAAATTTCAACCATTCAAGTATTTAAATCTAGCTTATTTACAGTCTGTTTTTAAAAATGTTTTTCTGATGCACTGTACTGTCCAGCCAGTCAAAACTCAGAGTTGATTCATTTAACTCACATTTTGTGGTGTTACCTCATAATTTTCCTTTTCAAATTGAAGGAGCAAAATGGCTCAAAAAGTTATTCCCAGTTTCCCCTTAATAATAAACTTAACGAGTGCTATCATTGTTACTGGTTGTACATATCTGTGTTATATAACATAAAAATTATGTAACATTTTTGTTTGTTTTGTCTTCTGTTAAGTATGGAAGTATTATTGCAGGATATAAACTCGTGATTGCTAGCTGTACGGACAGAATTGCAAGATTAAAACTCACAATTCTTACTTTCTCAGAATTTCATTTTAAGTCAGAATTGTGATTTATAAAATCAGAATTATGAGTTATGAAGTCAGTAAGTGCAGAAATGGTTCAAATGGAAAAGAGACTATTTTGTCAAATGTACCAATGTCAAATGGTCCCCAGGCCACCAGGACATCCTTATATTTGAGCCTTGAGAGACTTTATTTCTAACCTTTCCTGGTCTCCAGAGTTGTGTATTAGCTCTTGCTGACCTGGAGTACTTTAGTGTTTGTAAGGTGCTGATGCTTTGCTGAGTGAGATATGGAGTCAGCTCTTCACAGCGATGATCTGGAAGAGCTGATGAACTGTGACGCCCTACACAGAGAAGCAGCTCCACATCTGGGTATGACTTATCCTGCTCTGCCCCCCGTGGTGTTCGCTCCATCCATGATCTCTCATTCAAATGAACCACTGCCTCTCTAATGGTGCTGCACTGAAGTGATTTAAGATGGTGTTTGTTTAATCCCCATTCACTGGCGCTTTAGTCTGGGAAATGAGAGATAGATGAAGGTCTTAATGATGCGATCACTGAGGCAGTAAGGCAGTGACAAGGCATAGTGCAGAGATCTGGAAGCAGAATTCAATTCATGTTTGCTAGAGCTCTAAGGGATTTTTTTAGTGTTTAGGGTTTAAATTGGTTGTGTAAAGTACATTTCTCTGCTCTGATTAGAATTATATTCTGTGGAAGGCGTAGTACCAAGAAATGTACATCCAATCAAAACGCTCGGTCCGAGAGTTTTAAATAGCTTTCCTACCTGCCTATCAAAGTATATATCTGCATACCTCTGAACACCTGGTTCGCACAGACAGAATACGTCATTAGCACATTCACACAGCGGTGCAGACAGAGCAAGGCTGGCAGACAAACATCAACAACCACAAAACCAGTCTGAAGTCGCTGGGGTATATTTTTAGCAATAGACAAAAAAAAAAATCATGGGTCAAAATGATTGATTTTTATTTTATGCCACAAATCATTAGGATATTAAGTAAAGATCATGTTCGTTCTTCCTTCCTGTTATCATAGTACTTCTTTCTGGTTAATGACACGTGGTAGCCCAGCGGTTCCCAATTCCAATGCTCGCGCACATATTTTACGTCTCGCTTAGTTAACACACCTGTTTCAGATGAGCAACTCAAGCTACATGAATGAACTGTTCCGATCTATATGATCCCTACACTGTGTTCATTGCTCCCTACTCCCTGAGCAGGGGTTTACTTCATTTCGGAACATGGACTGGAATTGGGAACCGCTGATGTAGCCTTTTATAGTAATGTTGTCTCTGGTATCCTGTTCTTTATATATATACAGTAGGAAATGTACACAATATCGCATGGAACATGATCTTTATTATTTTTGGCATAGAAGAAAAATCTATAATTTTGACCCATAAAGTATAATGTTTTTTTTTTTTTTTTTTTTTTTTTGGCTATTGCTAAAAAAATATAGCACAGCGACTTTAGACTGGTTTTGTGGTCCAGGGTCACAAACACACACACACACTTTTTTTTTTTTTGTGAAAAGTGGGGACATCCCATAGGCGTAATGGTTTTTATACTGTGCAAACTGTATATTCTATCGCCTTTCACACACACACAAACACACACATAAATATATATACGGTGTATATAAAAAATAGCTCACTATATATTTTGAAGACAGTCACTTTTGTCCTTGTAGTGATAGAGAAAGTCAAAAAAAAAAAAAAGAAGCCAGTTAGGGAATATAGCAGGGAGGGAATAAAAGATGAGATTTGGAGTCCAGCACAGAGGCAGAATTGGAGGCAGAGTGAATGGCTGATTAATGATGGCTGACTCTAATCCTGTTATCCTGCCACTGATGACAGCGGTGTCATTTTCTCTCTCTTCTCCTCTGAATGATTATGGATCATGCATCTTCTCCCTCGCTCTACGGTAGATTCTTGTGTTTGCGAGGGAGATGTTTCCCTCATCGCATGCAGAGGGAGGGACACAAAGCAAAATAAATGGCTGTCACACGCTTCCCTCCAGCCCAGTGCATCTTCATCTAATTTGCATAAATAACTCTTTGAAGATGCCAAGCTGATTTGATAAGGTTTGCGTTAATTGATGACCCAAACCAGCACTGTATTGTTACTATGTTGAGTTACAATGCCTCTCTGCTGTTCACTTCAATACACATGAAGTGCTAAAATCTTATTTCTCTGTGTGATCTGTTTTTTTTTTTTTTTTAACAAATGACCGAAATGCATCATGCGTTTCAGTTTATGGCACTGAGTACATTTGAATACATTAGTAACTGTATTACTGTTCATGTTCATATATAATTCAACTATACCTTTAGCTACCCTATACAGTGTTAAATGAATAGTTCACCCAAATATGAAAATATGCTGGAAATGTACTCACCCTCAGGTCATCCAAAATGTAAATGAGTTGAGTTTGAAGAAATGTACAGTAGCATTACATAACTAGCTCACCAAAGGATCCACTGCAGTGGAACACAACTGCATTGCATCTTGTAAAGTGCAAAGCTGTGTGTTTATAAGAAACAAATCCATCATTAAGCCTTCTTAACTTCAAAACATTGTTTCTAATGTGTAGTAATACCCCTACACTGCAGTACATTCAATCTTTCCTCTGTTTCATGTGTACTTCCTTCTCAAATGATTAATGTGCAACTTTGACCTGAAGTCTCAGCACTTTGTTGGAGGTCTTCTTGCTTGAGTGACCAGATATATAGTTATTTTGTTCAGTTCACAGCATGGTAGGGACAATCTTGAGTGCTGTCCCTCTGGAACAGTGTGAACTTCATCAAGCTCTTCAAAACAGTGTTTTTTATTTTTGTCTTTTGTTTTTCAGAGCTGGTCATTTGCGATTGCAACAAATGGAGATTCGATGTACACTTGGAACTCTGCAATTCATTTGATTCATAAAACACACGTTTGTTTCAATGAAGATATGTGGTTTGAATTAGTACAGTTTTTCAAGATGAAGTATTTGTATTTGTGAGAGGACAGGTTAATTAATATACAGTTTATCTTTTTCAGTAGGACATACTCTCAAAAGATTAATGTCTATAAGTACATTACTGCCCTTTTTGTGATTTATATGCTGTCTATCTCAGGCTCTGTGTGCTTTTTATCTATATTGAGCCTTTCATTCATATTGGAGTGAGAAATGGGTACAGGTTGTTGATTACTTTTCATTTATCAGTATTTATTTTTAACGCACACAGTAATTACAGAAACGATCTACCTGTCCTGAAGAACCTTATACAAGGTTATAATAGTGACAGAGCAGTAGCATTGATATTGATGAATGTATGTTTTATGAGTTGCTTCTACTTGTTTTGTCAATCCTAAACTGTTATTGAGCACAGAATCTGTCGGGGATAACTGTCCAGTCAGCCAGTGGATATCACAAAAACTAAGCCTGACAAGGTATTAACCTTGTCTGACAAGGTATTAAGAATTTTTTATTTTTGTGTGGACTTAATTTTGTGATGTAAAGTTTCATGGCAAGTTCATAAATGAATCAACATAATGTTAATTTGAGTTTCAATTATTTTATTATATGAGAAGAAAGAGACACAGACTATTTATATTATTTTTCATTATATGTTTTCATTATATAAAAATATTTGATTTTATAATGCAGTGTTTGACCAGACTGATCAGAATCAAGTATCTTGGAGAGTTTAATAGCTGTAATAATGTTATTTGTGAACAGTTTTATGAGTTGTGTGGGTGGTGATTAATTAGGGATGATTTTGGTCTTTGAATTTCAGAACTGCTGAAGTTGATCAGCATTAAAGCTTTTCCTCCCTCAGTCCATTTAGAATCTGAATATTCAGCTCTCTAAGAAATTGTCACTTCCTTTATCTATTCTTATATAAGAAACATCTAAAAAAAAAAAAAAAAATCTTAATTGCTGTAAAAATGTCAGAGGATTATAAAACCTCTCTTTTATTATCAGCCAGCTTTTAAGTACACTGTGGTTCAAAAGTTTGGATCTGGATAGATTTTTTTATGTTTTTGAAAGTAGTCTCTCAAAAACGTTAACTTTAAAAACGGTAAAGACAATAGTAATTTTGTGTTTTCCATTGTAATAGATTTTACATGTAAATGCATTCCCATGGTGCAAAAGCTACTTTTTCAGCAGGCCGAACTCCAGTCTTCAGTGTCAGGTGATAATTCATAAATCATTCAAGAAATATTTAACAGTAGAAACAATAGTGTATATTGCTTATAATGAAAACTTACTTATAAGGGACTGTTTAAGAATGAATATATAACAGTGCAGTTTTTTATTAAGTATGATATATCAACTTTATGGGACATGTTTACTGTTTTGGCTGCTCAATCGTGTTTTTCCATGAGCTTATTCCCCTCTGTCTTATACTCGGTGCATCAGCTTGGACTGATCATTTGATCAAATGGAGAAGGCCCTGAGGAATCAGGAGGGAGAAGATAAAGGAATGCCGTTACCTTTTCATTAGGTCCCTTGAGTGACCTTTAACCTTCCTTCCTTCCTTGCCAAAGTCATTATGGCTGCACTGAGACAGGAGCAGTAGAGAAAATGTCCATTATGTGAGATTTATAACTGTGGTCCATGTCCACTGCTGCCTACAGTGACAGATAAATCAATTGACGTGGACACCTGTGTTCCATGATTATGATTGCACAGACACCCTGAGAGGATGTGAAGGTGAAAGATGTCTTTGAGACGTTAACTAGCCGATCTGTCTACTTAAAAAATGGTTTCACACCTGTCTACATAAAAACCGGTTTTAGTTTTATAGCCTAATAACAGATTGCTGACCTTTCTTGAAAGGTTACCATTAGCGCTTTGCTTAAGGAAAGTTTGAGGAGTCTATTTTTAGGGCTTAAGAAGGATCTGAGAAGTAATTATTAATTTTATCAGCCTGGCTTATGAATGAATTAGATGGCATAATCACAACAATGTTGGTTGTGTTTCTTTGTTAGTTCGTTGAACTGGTAACAATTTAGAATAGGGAACATATTCACTAAGACTTTCCCTCAATGAACTGCTAATTTACTACTTTATAGTAGATAGTAAGATGCACTAGTTGTTAAGTTTAGGTATGGGGTGGGGTTAAGAGATACCATAAAATATGGTCATGTAGAGTAAGGCATTAATGTGTGCTTTATATAAACGGCCAATATGCTAGTGATATGCATGCTAATTAGCAAATAGTTAATAGTGGGAACTGGAATTTAAAATAAAGAATTAACTTGGCCAATATATAGTTATATAGGCCAATATATATTTTCCATTATTTAGGCACTTAGGCTTTAGTTTGAAAGAGTGTTCTAATTCAACATGCCATGGGAAGTCAGTACAACTTAACATTTTCTTACACTGATGTTGTATATTTATTACTCCCTAACAGTTTATCAGGCTCATAATGATTTAATCTATTTAATTTAATTTTGGACTAGACAATTAATCATTACCAGGTCAATAAGGACTTTTTTATTTTTTTATTAATCAATATAACACTTGTAATGAAGAAACAATTCCACAGTTGTAATAAAAATCAATTTTCTTAACAGATGGATATTTTCACCTCTTTTCATCAGTCTTTTAATTTTTTGCCTTTTTTAAGAAGCTACTGTTTGACTTTCTCCATAGCATTTTAAAGTGGCTGTTTCTGTAAATAATTCAAATAGATCACATATTCGACCATCAGCTTTGCGATATGAATGGCTATATGGCTATATGTCTATATAATGTATATATAATTATTGTGAACTATTATTGTTAACTAATTCAAGTGATTATTAAATGCTATAATAGTATATACATAATACCAAAATAACACTGTCAGTGCAGCTTGGTGACAGGATCTTGCTCTTGACCTTCAAACAGCCATTTTATGCAGCCACCTAATTTTTTTTTTTTTCACACTGCAGCCAAGCAAAACAAAGCTGTTAAAATGTAATGATTTTTGCCCCAAAAGTGGAACGTAATGCATCCTCCCAGTTATGATGGTTGCTATTCCCCTTGTGTATAGTATAGAGTAAGTTTTCAACACATTGTATCATTGGTAAGCTATGATTTATGGGATATCTAAGCACTTCTTCAGCACTACAGTTTTTCTGAACCAGAATGGAGTCAGTGGGCAGTTTTTCCTTCGTACAATAAATCTGTACTTGACCACACAGCACAAAACTGTGACTAGTACTGCGCCATTGAACTATTGATTTAAATACAACATGTGAGGCTGTGATTGGTGTGTGAGATCAAGCTGTCTCTCCAGGATGAGTGAGAGATGCAAAAGATAGAGCATAATTACTTTTCTCTAGGAGCACGGGAGTCTTTTAGCGTGTGTCCCCGCTCACGGCAGGGTGAATGTAATGGCTTCTGTCATAAATCTATATCCACAGAACTGGGCTCAGTTTAACGTTGCCATATCTGCAAGAGTACACACTTTTTCTTGTTTCTCTCATCAGTGCACAATTGACAGCTTTCCACCCTATTTGTAATCTCATACATCAATATCCAAATGAAAAGGAATAGAGGACTTAGCATATAATAGAGGACTGTACCACTCGTTTGTCTTGGGAAATGGTTGCATTCTTCCGTATACTTGTTCTCCACTGAGAAGAAGGTCAAAAGCAGCACAATGAGATGCCAAGAGTGTATTTTTGAGTTAATAGAGAAGGGCCTCTCCGGACTGAAGTTTTGATCAATTAAAACACATTCCTTTCGTATTTAAATCAAAGTTTTTCACATTTCTTCCTCACTGAGCCCAGGGCAACTAATTTCTGGAAGGTCAAAAGGCTTCAAAGCAGTTGTTTATTGAGGCTAGGCACTCTTAAAGCTCCCAATATTCCTATGCAAATGTGCGTGCATAAATTTGAATTCATGACAAGCAGTGTTTCTTGTTTTGACATTGGCCTGTAAGATATAATTTGCAAAGTTTACTTTTAGGGAAACAACAACATTACAACCAGCAGGATGTGCATGGAGGTGATGTCTACTGTTTAGCTCAACTAAAGCTATGGTTTATGAAATTCTCCCAGGAGACTCTGTATTGATGGGAACTCTATCAGAAAGTCATCTTCGGTGGACCAAGTGAACGGATTCTCCCCGTAGATCCTCCAGCCCATCATCCTAAAGTCTGCCTCACTGCACTCTATTTCCAAATCCAATTTCTCGATAGGAGACATGCTAATCACACGCCTCTAAAATGGGTTTCCTGAAGCAATTTAGGGGTGAAATTTAACCTTTTCAGTTATAAATATTCAGACGCTGTTATGTTTATGTGGCCTTGGAGCAAGTTGTGTTTTATTTCTAACACATCGTGTGTGGCTTTAAGGGAACAGAACATTGTGAGACCAAACACGACGGGTCTGTCATGGGTCAAGCAGCAGATTGGCTGCGAACAGAACGAGGCTTTTTACCAAATGGAGAGCCGCGGTTATCTGCTCGGTCCAGACGAGAGGACAGAGCAAGACCAACAGGATTGCGTGCAGAAACATTTTTTCTTGTTCAAACCTGAGACAGAAATCTGTGGCCAGGATCTCTTGGATGTCAGCAGTGCTGGTTTAGTAAGTCACTCAGGTGCCTCTTTAGACTGGAAGTGTTTGAAAGGATGGGATGAGGTGTGTGGAACAGCCTTACTTACTTAGTGCTATACTGTAGCTCTGCTTTCACTACTGTACAGCTGTTCATGGAAAACCAAGATCTCTGGGACATCCACATGTCATTTATTAAAAAATTATATGTTAAACAAAAACCTGTATGAATTTATTTTGTCTTTGAAACATATTTTTACAAATGTCCGTTTTTTTTGTCTATTTAATAAAGGTCAGTGGTCACCAACATTCATTGGTTACCAAACCTTTTCAAATTTATATTTATGTTCTGCAGAAGAAAGTCATACAAACAACCAGTCATAGATTGGAATGAGGGTAAGTAAATTACGGAAGAATTTTCATTTTTAGGTGAACTATCCCTTTAAAATAACACAGCATTCTGTGTGAACTGTTGCTGTAAACACTAGTTAGGTTTCTGTCTGTGCTGTGAATTTTATTTCCAAAAAAATAAATGGATAAATGTGATTTATTTATTTTTTTGGTTTAGAAACAAAACACTTACAAACTCCTGGGGGGGTTGATAGTAGTCAATTTTCTGTGTGGATTATTTAGACACATTACTTCTTTTTGGTGTGCATGTACAAATGTACTTATTGGATGTGTTT
Source organism: Carassius auratus (assembly GCF_003368295.1). Lineage (NCBI taxonomy): Eukaryota > Metazoa > Chordata > Actinopteri > Cypriniformes > Cyprinidae > Carassius > Carassius auratus. The sequence continues at coordinate 22,763,218 of NC_039249.1, read as the reverse complement.
CCATTGTTTCCTACTGAATGAAATATTCATCCCCCTGAGGTGATTTTCAATTATTTTATGACCTAACTCTGGCAGACAGGCAGAAGAGGTGGTAGCAGGGCTGTAATTTTGTTGTTAATTACTCACCCTCATGTGGTTTCAAACCCGTAAGACTTTTGTTCATCTTCGGAACATGAATTAGGATATTTTTGATTGATTGACCAGAAAAAATACAAATAATTAAATAAAGTCCTTTTTTTTTTTTTGCGCACAAAAAGTATTCTTGTAGCTTCATAAAATTACAGATGAACCACCGATACATGGACTGTTTTAAAGGGGTTATCAGATGCCCATTTTCCACAAGTTGATATGATTCTTTAGGGTCTTAATGAAAATGAAACGATGGCGGACTGTTACAGCTCACTCATAGAGGGTCTGTGATAAATTATATAAATAAATAAATAAATAAACCAATAAAAAACACTGGGTGGATTTTTACCATTATAGGGTAATTGCGTAAACACACTGCCAACACACATTTCAGTTCAAACAGCTTTTAAAAAATGAACTTTGCATTTTTTAATATTCAAATTAGTGGTCAACAAGTAGTGTTTTTTAATTCAATGTTTGATTCTGAAACTATCCTTAAATTTTGTTATGCTGTGTTATGACCTCAAAATGCTTTTACCATAGACTAATACATTTTGATGTTTGTATTGCACAATCGGTTCCACCTGAATAGCTTTTCTGACATGGTAAACTTGCTCAGTAGCTCACCTGGTATAGCCTTGGAACCACCAACATTTCTAAATCTTTCCAGATTTATATTCACCTGGTTTGGATACTACTTAACTCACTTTCAGCATTTATATTTGACATTTTTGTCCTGTTAGTGGAAAACAATTCCACCTTTAATTATGCATTTCATTGTCCTCTTTTTCCTGTTGTGCTGCTTTCCCCCTTTCCACTAAGCTTTCACTCATTTGCCATCCAGCCGTTTTCAGACCTACTCACACCTGATGGATCTGATTGGAGCCACAGCTGCTGGTTGGTTGTGTAGATGGATTGGCTATCACCGAGGGATGGCAATTGTGTTTAATATCCACCGATATCCTGTACGGTGTGTCTCTGGAGGTATTAGCTAAGCCATGATATGCCTCCCAGTGCTCCTTGTCTAAGCCTTCGGTGAGACGTTAAGGTCTGCTGCTTTAACCCCCTCCTCCCCCTCGTGCTCAAGTGTCTGTTTCCACATGTGTTTGAGTTAATTAGTTACAAAGCCACAGCAGCTCCCAGGAGGACCGCTGCTACTGAACAGCCTCCATCTTTATTGAAGAAGTGCAACTTGAATGCTTTCCTTCCGCTTTTCTGTTTTTTTTTTTCATCTCCTGCTCTTCCATTGCTTTGATTGGGAAGTGAGTGTCTTGTGAGAGAGCTTGAGGAATTAAGATGGATTGGAGGAAAGAGGCATCTGATGAATAGATAAGGGAACTGGCAGAAGGAGAGGTGATGGTGTATCACGTGTAAAGTCGCGCTCACGCTGACAGCAATTAAACCCTGGGGGTCAGCGAGTGTCTGTGCTCTTGGTTGATTATAGGTGTTTCTGTATGACTCGTGTATCCAAACATTTCAGGTGGTGCATCACGGCCTGCATTTCCATCGACATTAGCCGCTCATTAATATGGACGTTTTCCAATAATCTGGATCCCATGATCATTTGGCTTTAATTTATAAGCTTAAATATAGCAGCTTTTTACTCATTGAAACAATAGCTGAGACTATAAAAAGTCATATTTATTGGGCAATTCCACTGTGACTGCTGATATGTCATACATCCCTGCTCATAGTTACTCATGTTTCTAGAAATCACCAAAATCTAATTTGCAGCATATGACTTCCAGTTGTTTCGTCACTGCAAATTAGTGTCGCCCCTTCACTCTGCTTGAATTTGTTTGTGAATGTACGTTTATGTATGGGTACGAATGACTGGTTGTATGTGTGTGTGTGTGTGTGTGTGTGTGTGCCAGGGCTGCTCAGCCAGTGGGCACTGGAGAGTTTGGACAGAACAGCAGAGCTCTGGAGACAAGAGGCAAACACCTCCCGCTCCATCTCATCATCACTTTATGAGGTCTTCACGCACACACTTATGCAAATTGCCAATAAAACACATTGTTCCAAACACTCCTAAAGTCACGCATAACATGTCACCAAACCTTTCAACACAACAACAGACAGCTGTGTGGTTAAATGTGCTGTTATTGGGTAAAATCTGATGCCTCTCCAATACCCTGGAGTTGTGTCCCAGTCCCAGCTGTGAGAACATGAGCTCTATCTGCTTTCATTCATTTGCTGTGTGTTGTGTGACCATCCACACAAGTACAGTTTTATTAGCATTCATCAACAAACCATCTGCAACCTGAAATCACACAATAATTGGGCATAATAAATAATGTTTAATCCATTAACAAAGGTAGGGGTAGAAGGTTGTTTGTTTAGGTGTTGAAGTATACCCTTAAATTTCCTGGTTTAAATTGCAATGTTCTTAATTAAATCTGTGACACGCACACATTTTCACACATTTCTTTTTCTCTTCCCATTTGCTCTCTCAATATCCGGGATTAGTCATTCCTTTTTCCCTCTCTGCTCAAAGCCAGTGGAGAAATGAAATCTCTTTCCTGTCTAAAGTGCTGCGTGTTATCAATTGAAACCAAATACATCAATGTCATTAATGTCATTGACTTGTGGCCATTTAACCTTGTAATTTTATGTCATACCCGAACTGAAATCTTTCTCTCTAGGGAAATTAATCACTTGATAATCACTTTTGTTGGCAAGAAAGATGCTGTTACAGTGGTGCTAATTGTTAAACATGGAAACTCAATGAAAAAGGGCACTGGGGTGAGCCAGTCTCCTCTTTTATAATGAGAAATGATGCAGATCACTGCTCTGCTCCTATCTGTCCGCATAATCAGAAGTGTGTCTGTTTATTGGATCATTAAATTCATAACAAATACCTGGTTTGCTGCTGCTGTCTCTGTTTATTTGACTTGCTGTAAGTGTTAACTCTGTATTAGAGTTGGATTTAACTCATTTGGATTCAGACAGGTTAACTGGGGTTTGTTGATAAGATGAAGTCTCCATTATCCTGATCACAAATGCTGTTTGGCAGAGATCTGATGTGCAGGTAAATGGTGTATGTTTGGATTCCCCTCGTCCTGTCTGTGCCAGCACAGCTTTGCACCTGCTGTAGACGGATGAGTGAGTGTGTGAGTGTGTGCGTGTGTGTGTGTGTGCCTGGGTCATGTTTTGCCTACACTGTGAGGGCCAAATGTCCTCATGAGCGTAACAGAACCTGAAATATCCCACACTGATGAGGAAAGCAGCTATATCCCGCCATTATCATGTGACAAAGCAGGTCTGACATGGGCCAAGAATGGCCTGCGGGAGAAACCTGATCATACAGAAAGTCTGTTCTATTTAATATGCGATCATTAAGCATTTTTTCGCCTTTGCGCTCACTTCAAGCACATATTAATTTTGGGTCTCAGCACAGAAGATGCTTCATAAGCAATTTGTTCTTTCCAAATTGGCAAGGACACATAATGCAGGTGCATGAGACTAGCGGTGGCAGCACAGGGAATAATCAAAGGCTCTTCCAGGAGCAGAAACAAGCATTCTGCCCCTGAATGATTACAGGGATTGTGTAAACCCAATGAGAAAGACCATGTGCTGTGATAGATCAGGGAGAAGCTCTCTCTATAGTCCATGAAAGTTGAGCTCAAAGCCATCTGCTAAATAAAGAAAAAACACTGAGAGAATGTGAGAACAAGAAAGAAATGTTAAGAGAAGCTTGCCATGACAGGGATTGATATGTAAGGCAGTCAGTGAGATACAGATTAAAGAATGAAATATTTCATTATTTATTTAGCTTTTTTTTGTGCACTGTTGCAGAGGTCCAGGTGATAGACCTTTGAAGAACTGGGGCTTTGATGGTGATACATTGACATCTCTCTCTCTCTCTCTCTCTCTTTACTTGGGTCAGCCTTGTTCTGGTTTTGGAGTGACATAAGAGATGTGGAGAAGAAAGGCTGCAGCCACATGGTCAGAGAGATAGTGTTTGTATGGAACAGGGTGATTGAGCCCAAAGAAAGACCCGTGTGTGTTTGTGCTTCTGCTCTTAGATCTGAGTCTAACTCCATCTGTAATCATGTTGGATGTTTATGATGGCGTTAATGTATCCCACCAGTAAAAAGTCTGGAGTCACTTGACACTTTATATTTGTCATGCTCCTACATTTTGCCCTCAAGTCTTGAAATTAGTTTTGCAGAGAAACAAATTGTGCCTGTGTATGCATTTCTTCACTACAAAACATACCCTTATTACATCCATCCATCCATTCTCCAAACCGCTTGTCCTACAGTATGAATCCCACCCGGACTCGAATCAGGGTTTTTATATGAACTAAAACTAGTAAGTATGCAAGTAAGAAGTAAATAAATATATACTTGAAATAAAATAAATGTTAATTGGACTAAAATATTTAAAAATAGCTTTTATTTTGTCTAGTTGCCAAGGAAGCATTTTCATTTAGTTAAACTTGATGTTTTTAAAATTAAAACTACAGCATACAATTAATAGATACAAATGACAACTTAAAAAAAAACATGAAAATAAGATAAACTTTTATAAATTAAAAAAAAAAACTTTAAAATAAAATAGACTTTCAAATTAATATGAAAATGGAAAATATAAAAATAATTCAGACTAATATTAAAGCTATAATAGTATGTCAGTGATGCTAAAATAAAAGCCAGGACCTTCTTGTTGTGAGGCAACAGTTTTATCCACCTTATTATCCCATTCATTTATTTTATTTTTTTTATTTTTTTATTTTTTATAAATATATTAATTTGGCCACATTGTGAAAGAAAAGTACCCAACAGTTATCCACCATACATGGAACCTCCTTCAGTTTTGTTAAACTGTACAATATTATATAAAAGCTGCATGTTCAGTGCTACAAATCGACAAATTATAATGTTTGCATCTATAAGTCCGGACCAAAACATTGCCCTTCAGTTCATAACACCTCTGCTTCTATAATTGTTTTTGCTCCGTAGAGTATTGATTGGCTGTGCACAAATGAAAGGTGATTGGGTCTAATAGGATTGTGGCTCACTTGGACACTGTACAAGGTTAGTCTCTGAGCAGGTGTATGATGGGAGACTTCATGCAGCGTCGACTTCAGCAATGCAGCTTTCATTAGTGTGGGATTATCCTTATTAGCTGCTCCCATATTCCCACCGATAATGAAGTATAATTATTTCTGGTGCTCCCCCAAAGCAACAAGAGATGGATTTTCCCACGGCAGCAGCAGGAGTGTACACTCCCTAAAACAACAAAACACGTCAACGCATCGGTGAAGCACTGTATGTTCGCTAATTACCACCTCTCAAAATCTAATGTGGGACACTTTGTGACAGCTGTGATGATGGATCACCATATCATGCTGCTGTATCCCTTTCCAAAGACGAATGCAATTAGAGTCCTGTCTACTTATAATTCTTCTGAACTCTTCATCAAAGGAATCTTGTCGTGAGGCCAGGCACTTGCACTTGTATGTTTCCTCCATCCACTGTCTTCTGTTTATTTTCTACTTGCCAAAAAGTGATTAACGGGTTAACCACTTAATGAAAGTGTTGGGATGCTAATTATGCATGGCTAGGCAAGATAAATACAATACAACATCATTCTGCTAGCACAGACTAACCAGAGGCTGTAATTGCCATTGTCTCCTCGTGTTTTACTCTGACCTTATGCTACTGAATGTAAAACTGAAACCATTCTAATTGTTTTTTCTCTCATTGTCTTTACAGGTGGAACGAGAAATAGCTATTCTGAAGCTCATAGAACACCCTCATGTTTTGAAGTTGCACGACGTTTATGAAAATAAGAAATATTTGTGAGTATACACCATTTTTGTTTATCCATGCATCATGCAATGTATAATCAGAGTGTGTATAAGTGGCTGGTAAACTCAGTATCTGTACGGAAGAGCAGACGCGCTGATATCCATGGATATGTGCGTGCGCTCCAGTGGCTGGGCTTAATGTCGTTTTCAATAATTGAGAAAGGAGCCACCATGGATGCAGCTGAGGAATTTGTTTTCTTAATATTCAGACGACACAGATGTATGGGCCGCATGCACGTAAAGTATTTGCCTATGAACATTTTTACACACACGAATCAAGTACGAATCCATCTTTAATTTAAATAACGCTGACAGGTAATCGCATGAGAAAATCCTTTAATCGACTAATAAATCAGACGTCTGGTGTGTCAGTGAGTGTGTTTGTGTGTGTGTTCAAATGTGACTGCGTGTGAATGGGAGTCTGCGTCTATCTCATGAATACATAAATGCGTGAGTATGACATAAATGTGTTTGCCCATCAGACAGGCCGATTGCAGGAAGACATTTCGCACACATTTACACATTCACTCAAATGCAGTGGGATCCAACAGTCTGATACTACATTGAAAATGTAGGGTGTATTTGTTTATTTATTTACTTCCCATTTATTACATTATGTGAACCGAACACAAATATTATGATGTTTAATAGATTATTAAAATTGTTATATTGTTAGTAAAAGTTATAATTAAAGGGATAGTTCACTCAAAATGAATATGTTGTTATTAATTACTCACCATCATGTCGTTTCAAACCTATAAGACACAAATTAAGATATGTTTGATGAAATCCAAGAGCTTTCTGGCACTCCATAGACAGCAAAGCAACTGACTCAGAACGGTAGCAAGGACATTGTTAAAATAGTCCATGTGACATCAAGGGTTCAACCTTAATTTTATGAAACTTCGAGAATACTTTTTGCGCATAACAAAAACAATAATTCTGACTTAATTCAACAATTTCTTCTCTTTCCTGTCAGTCTTCGATGCGCATTCATGAGCCTAGTACAACACATGCATGTGATGCTGTTGACGCAGAAGCTGGCATTCTGACACAGATTGTTTTGCACACAAAAAGTATTCTCGTAGCTACAAAAAATTAAGGTTGAACCACTGATGTCACATGGACTATTTTAACAGCGTCCTTACTAACTTTATGGACTTTGACCATTTTTGGGTGAACTATCCCTTTAATTATTTTGTTTTAAGTATAAAATTTTAAATAGAAGCATTTTTATCAGCGGTCTCAGACCACTGGAGTACACTACCATACATTTCAAGAGTCAAAATGGGTGCATTTTTTATTTGTTTGTTACATTGGTTAAACCTGACAAAGGCTTTTGTTTTTTAACAAAAAAGTATTATTTTTTTTTTTTTTTCATGAAAAATCATTTCTTGAGCAGCAAATCAGCATATTAGAATGATATGTGTAGGATCACGTGACACTGAAGGCTGGAGTAATGATGCTGAATATTCAGCTCTGTCATCACAGGAATAAATTGCGTTTGAAAAATATTCAAATGTAAAGTGGTTGTTTTAAATTGTAATACTATTTTACAATATCACTGTTTTCACTATATGTGTGATCAGATAAATGCAGCCTTGATGAGCATAAGAGACTTCTTTCAAAAGCGATTGACATGATAAAAGACCTGTCCTGGGAGTCTCAAAGCTGCAGTGGGTCAGGGTTTCTTACTTCCACTGCTTTTCTTCCACAGATATTTGGTTCTAGAGCATGTGTCAGGTGGAGAGCTCTTCGACTACCTGGTAAAGAAGGGCAGGTTAACACCCAAAGAGGCCAGGAAGTTCTTCAGACAGATCATCTCAGCGCTGGACTTCTGCCACAGTCACTCTATATGGTAAGAGTTCTGGATCGTGTTAAGATCTCAGTCAGATTTATAGGAAATCAAAATCCTTCATTTTGAGCATTCAAAAAGCACGGCACACTCATTAGTTTAGTTCAAGAAAGTCAAATGTGTTGGTTTTGTTGCTGCTAAAATTTGTGTCTATTTTCATACATCATGTAGTGTATAGCCATCAGCTGTTGTTGTCCGGCGTGTTGTACTGCTGTTGTCTCATTTATTATTTATGGTGAAAACCATCTCAAGTGAGGCATTTTTCAGTTATTACTAAGCTTTGTATTGAATAGGTAATAACATTATATTGAGATATTACTATTTTGCACATTTGTTTCAAGCCACACACTCATACACACTTTCTGGGTCAAAGATTGATAGCTCCCCTCCAGTGCAACTGCAGCAAAGCACCGTATTTTATCACAGAGTGTATCCTCAAGCCCTTTCTCTCCACATTTCTGAGATATAAATGAAAAATGTGCTCAAATTTTCTCTATATCCTTTCTCTCATTCTTTTCTGACTTCTGCCGAGAGGGTTTCAGTTAACTGTACAACAGCAAATAATGAAGGTTTTTGCCTTCATATACAGCTCCCTAAATTTTTAACTAGTTTGAACAAATCCTTCATCTTCACTGCAACGTAGGTTCTCATTATCGAAGCAATTATACAAACGATGCAGTAATTATGAAGCGTAGTGTGGTAATGAGGTGACCTACCCCAAAAACACAAAGAATGGGGGCATTTTACAAAGGTATTTCAAAAGAATTTAATTCAGTTTTGTTAATGAAAGAGTAGATCATTCAACTTCGGTTGTTGATGGATCAAGGCAGAAAAAGACTTATTTGATTTATTTCATTAAATAAAGCAAATCTTTTTTCTTTTTTTTTTCTTCTTTTTTTATCATTGATGTTTGGATTACCATTTTTATTTACTTTTAGATACAAATTTTTAACTTGACTAATGTGGTACTAATAAGTTAACATTTCACGATTGATACAGAATCTGAAATATTGATACTTAATGTGATACATTTTTGGAATTTTGTATTGTTTTCATGTAGATTTTCATGAAGATTTCTTTCCTGAAGTTTTTATTTTGCGGCTTTAGGATACAACTTGCATTGTGTTGGAAAAAAGAGTGGATTCTCAAATTTTACTTACTAATTAAAAAACATTAAATAATCCCTTTTCAACAAGTTTGAAGCTGTCTGACTAACATAGTATTAATCTACGGAACTTCATAAATTATACATCAGAACAGTATCAAATTAAACAGTTAGATGGCAGCTTGTGTTTTCTGCTGTAGTCCTAAATGTACTTTCATTTAAAAGTACATCAACTTTTCACTACTTTAAGAGCTATTGCTAATGCTAATAATGTTTCTGTTTGAATTCTCACAACCATAGCCTCTTCATATGCTAATATACTAATGCACTGAAGGGGCAGCCATTAGCACAATATTTGCATCTGTTTACAATGCATTTCAGCAGGCGCACAGCCTAATGAAGAATGCCACATGCTTCCAGCACAGCTCAACTAGCTGATGGATGGTTTGAAGGCCTTTCTCAATAGGTGATGGAAAGCACTGAATAAACAGCATAGCAGGGAGGCATCACTTGTTCTCTCCTCTGCTCGTTCGCAGCCATTTTCCTCTCTGGGGTTTGAAACCTCACACAGATAATATGCTCAGTTGATGGCCCTCTGCTATCACTGTATTCACAGTGAAAAAATTATGGCTTTCTGGCCCCACTGCGAGGACAGGCAGAAAGACTAAAGTCTGAATCAAGCCTGTCAATTATTCAGTGTTTTACATGATAAGTGCTGTCAGGTACACATGGTTGTTATACAGGTAAAAGAAAAAACTGAGTTAACTCCTGTCCAAGTAACTGGGCCTCACATGGGGATTCTGTTTATGTAAGCAGGCGCCAGTGTCTGAATGGGAATATTGGTGTATTTTATGAGAAACGCTACTGACGACATGCATTAGCAGTTTGAGGGCCGTTTTTCCCTGTTGGAAGTTGAATTTGTGAGAGCTGATTTGATGATTGGGTGCATTTGTGTAACGTTGCTGCTCCATTCTAGAATAAAAGACAGACATAGAGGTCGGCGGTGCAGTCTGGATTTCACATTGGGGTTGAATTAAATGAGTAGCCTATGCAGGTTGTGATGAACTCCAAAGAGCAATTTGGTTCTTAACTTCAGTTCCAAGATTAACAGCTTTTTTATGACAGTAGTCATTGGCTGGAATATTTCAATGATTTCAAGTATGAACTGTGCATACAGAGATACATGTGACATAAAATTTAGGAGGACACAAAGAGAAAAAGGCACAGTGAGAGATTGGTGGCCATTAAAACCTCAACAAATGGACCTCAGTCAGTGTAGACAACATATTTCATTTGATGTGAATGCCTGTGATCTGTGTTTCTGCCACAAGGTTCTTAGTTTCGCACTTTTTCTGTTCGAGACCTCCTCGTATTTTTTTTTTTTTTTTTTTTTTTTTTTTTTTTTTTTTTTTTGAAAGACATTGAAAGGGGAAGTCGTGGCCTAATGGTTAGAGGGTTGGACTCCCAATCAAAGGGTTGTGGGTTCTAGTCCCGGGCCGGACGGAATTGTGGGTGGGGGGAGTGCATGTACAGTTCTCTCTCCACCTTCAATACCACGACTTAGGTGCCCTTGAGCAAGGCATCGAACCCCCAACTGCTCCCCGGGCGCCGCAGCATAAATGGCTGCCCACTGCTCCGGGTGTGTGCTCACAGTGTGTGTGTGTGTGTTCACTGCTCTGTGTGTGTGCATTTCGGATGGGTTAAATGCAGAGCACAAATTCTGAGTATGGGTCACCATACTTGGCTGAATGTCACTTCACTTTCTAAAAAAGTGAAAGCAGTGTTTTGTCTGCACCAGCTGTACTGTCAGTGTATTTGATTTAAGCATTTTTCTTGTCTATTTAAAGGGTTACTCCACCCCAAAAGGAAAATTAGTGATTAATCACTTAACCATGTTGTTCCAAACCCGTAAAAGCCTTGTTCGTCTTCGGAACACAATTTAAGATATTTTGGTTGAAAACCGGGAGGCTTGTAACTGTCCCATAGTCTGCCAAGTAAAAGGTCCAGAATAGTATGGAAAGCATTGTCAGAATAGCCTATCTGCCATCAGTTTTTCAACCATAACCTAATAAAGCGATGCCAATACTTTTGTTACACGAATAAAACAGGAATAATGACTTTATTCCATAATTTGTGGCGCGGCTCACACAGAAGATTGTACACTGCCAAGGTATAGCTCATATTCTCCATAATGGTGCTATGGTGATGTTGGGATAGACAGAGGAGACTAATTCGTGAATAAAGTCATTCTTTTTTTTTTCTTTTTTTCTTCACATTTAAAAAATATTCTCGTTGCTTCATAATATTACGGTTGAGCCACTGATGGCAGATGGACTATTCTGATTATGCTTTTCATACTTTTCTAGACCTTGACAGACTAATTTACTTGCCAGCCTATGGGACAGTCCCAAGCCTCCTGGTTACCATCCAAAATATCTTAAATTGTGTTCCAAAGACAAATGAAGCTTTTATGGGTTTGGAACGACATGGGGGTAAAGTGATTAATGACAACATTTTCATTTTGGGGTGGAATATTCCTGTTAGACTTTTTTCAGTTGTGTTATGTAACAGTATGTCATTTTAAAGCACAAATGTTTACAGGATCTGTTATACCTTTACTTCTAAAGGAACTGTTTATAGGAACATTAGGCCATAACAGCAATGACACAGCGGGACACTAGTGCTCTCCTCAAGAAGGGATTGTGTTTATTGGTTCCATGAACGTGTGCTTTGTCAGGGAAGATAATGGCCATCCATTTCACACAGCTCCATATCTACAGTAAGTAAAGTGTAGTGATGGAAGACTAGAGAAAAAGCAAACTAATATGAGCGGAATGGAAGGCCTGTTGGGTTAAATGTTAAAAGCTGTTAAATGCCATTTGCACTTTACGAAGGAAGAAGAAATGGGAAGAGTCCAGTGTTTGAGGTAACTAGTTACCAATGTTTTGGTAACTAGTTTGTCATATAGATCAAAGAGTCTCCTTCCTGAAGCTGTTCTCATCATTTTGATGACTTTTCATCCAGAACATTCATAATTAGACATCTTATAATGAAACTTCCTTGCACTTAAGTCATTATAATGAGAGACCAAACAGCAAAATGGCTTTAGGTTATGTTTTTATAGTGTATTTGCAGGCTTGAATTGTACAGCACTTGGTTACATGGTTTAAAACAAACAGATGAGTTTATTTTAAAAGGATGTTTATGATTGTGTGCCGCCATAGTTGCAGTTCCTGATACCCAGAGATCATTCAGTCAGTCCTGCTTTACCCATTCAGTCTCTCACTGGCAGCTAATCAGAAAAGCCTCTCAGTAAACACACACCAGTATTGACCGGGACCCCCATGCTATCTTTCCATTACCGAGAGCTCCTCCTTCTCCTTGGTTGCCTTGGCATGGGAAAGATAAATCAATCGTTTTAGTAAAGAACTTCATTGCTGCTCTGTGTTTAACCTTTGCAATAACTTTGTTATCACTGGGTTAGGAGACACCAGGTCTTTTATAGCTGGTGCTTCCAGCAGTCACATTTTCTGCATCATCTCCAACATACAGAACCTTTTAAAAATGGAAATGTGTGGTGTGTAAAACCTACACTTACTACTAATAATCTACTGATTGTGGCGACGTAGTGGTGCTTGAGAGTCGACTACCATGCATGGATAATATTGACAAGGTCCCTCTCTGACTGTCTTCCTATCTCTTGATCGAGTAATTAGGTCCCTGGCAGATGGTTTTATTTCTGATGTTGTTTACTGTGGTTGCAGGTGGTTGATGAGTTCTCAGAACCGTTAGGGTTGCTTCGGTGCAGTTGTAGCTATTGCGGCAGAAGCAGGAGGACAGTATTTCTGGTTCAAGTCACGTTTCTGTCCCACCAACAATTACTGGCTAGTTGTTGTTGCCAAACCATCCCAAATGATAAGCTTCAGTAAATGCATATTGGCTCACAGGTCACGATCAGCCGTTTTTAGAAATGTACAAGCTGCTTTTTGATCTCTTGAGCCTAAAATGATCTTGTGTTCCTCGATCACTTTCCCGCTCAGGATGAAAGAGGCTTCGCTTCTTGACACTGGCAAAGAAAGCTCTGAATTTCTATCGCCGGATCAGAGGATTTCACAGTGGTACAAGGAATCAAGATGTTTCCCATGATGTCTGATCAATAGAGATTTGGGGCTGAGTCTGATACTGGCAACTTAAACAAGGAATAATTATCTAGTTAAGCTGGATCATTTAATAAAAAATAAACACAAAATTTGTGTAGATCCATGTGTCCATTGGAGGTTTGTGAGTGAACTACAAGTTTTCTTTTTCAAAAATTCTTTTTTTAAATGTAAATAACCAATGAAACACTATTGTTAAAAATATTTATTTTCTGAGAAATAATGCTGAAATTGTATGGAGGATAAGTCTTTTTCTTCCTTTTTCTTCATAATTTTCTTCATTCTTCAGGCCATTGACACTTACACAATAAAATATTAGAGAAACCTACAGACACTTAAGAAAGCTGTGTGAGTAGATGATTATACCTTAAACATTTTCTTTCTCGTGTTTTTTATAGCCACAGAGACCTGAAGCCGGAGAACCTGCTGCTGGATGAGAAGAATAACATCAGGATAGCAGACTTTGGCATGGCTTCTCTACAAGTTGGAGACAGTCTCTTAGAAACCAGCTGTGGGTAAGTCACGCTCCTTCTTCCTGCAACAATTACCAGTATACGTGAAACCTGTTTTTCATAAAACAAGGGGAAACGTTCATAATTGGGTACAATTTTGTAAAAATTGTGCATGCTCATGCAACCGTTTAATTATCTTCAGATCAAAATACCAATCATATGTTGTGATTTGAATAGAAAGTCCCTTCACATTAAATGGCTTTTGAGAAGAATAGCATCATCTTGAGATGATATTGAGAGATGTGTGAGTTGAAAAATAGTGCATTCACTCCATGAATAGTCCAATGCACAAATGCACCACTTGCCATTTGCATGCTTCATTATGAATATAACTGTAGAAATGGCTCCATATTAACAACTGATAGCTATATCTGAAGGACTAAGTCTAACATTGAGTCACTTCCTGAACCGCTAGAAAATATGAACATGATTGCTTGACCTCACTCAAGCTTTCATAGTCCCTGTGAATGTGTAATGCATGCCATTAGAGGCACCATTATCAATGAAAACGAGTGGGCTATGTGCCATAGAGCAGAGCATATTAGCACAGATGGGGATTAATCAAGAATTTAAAATCCGCCCTGATTGACCAGACCATGGCTTTGACTTTAGTCTGAGTACTTCTGCTTCTTATTAGCCAGCACTACGATGGTGCTACGGCTTTGATGGTTTCCTCCGATGGAGGCATGCTGTAATTATTGATCGCGACTTCCAAACTCTAGGCACAGATATGACAGTTTTTAATTAAACACATTCATCTTTAGCCTCCTCGTATGCTGTCGGCTTGACACAAATGTATTCTGTTTACCACGGTTAATGGACTCCAATTGAATTTGAAAGGGGCAGACCCCTTACGTGTGAACGGAAGACCAACACAGAGCCTCCCAGGCATATCTCTGTGCCAGGCATTCGTTCATTTGTATCTGAGGCTCGTTCCTTGCTTAGCAGATGGGCTGACCTAATTTTGGAATGGATTTAGTTCTGAAAAGTCTCTGCCATGTTTGCAACCCAATGGTAATTTTGAGGGAAGGGGTGGTTACATAAAAACGTCCAAGGCTGCTTGGAAATCCAGTCAATTTAATTAGATCCCCCCTCCAGAACCTTCATTCATGTGAAACTAGATTACCCACAGTACAGTGCAAAATTCCCTAGTACCGCTGGTCCTGTTTGGACCATTACTCCGGGTCCCCTAAGCTTGCAAGTTTGATAATAACATCAAAGAAACCTTTCTTTGCCACTTCTGCTCTCTGAGGCATAGCCAGCACTAGCTAACTAGCACAAAGTCAGATTAGCTCACAGTGAAAAACATGCTAATGTCAAAAGAAAAAGAGTTTATTTCACAGTTTTTGACTCTTTAACCAGCTTCCCTCCAGTCAGACCAACAGCGCTTGAGGAATAACGAAAAAATATCTTCAAAAAAATCATGAACCACATCTTGGACTAGATGAGTAATTCCTCTCCATCAGGGTCTTTGCACAATAGCTTAATCACCCCCTGTAGCTTCCCTGATTTGCCATATCAATCCTCCCTCATGTTCCTATCTTTGGGGATATCCATGACATACAGACATAAATCAGGCTTCTGCAGAAATATTTTTATCTCAGTGCTTATTGTGGTTTAGTTTGCACCATTATGAGGTGGAGAGTGCTGTATCTGTTTGTAGTGCACACGTGAATTTCTTCAATGCGTTTTAATTCATATTAGTTAATACATTAGGTATTGTAAACTAACAGTAAACCGCTATTAACAAACCATTAACTACGAATTTGGCCTCAATAAACTGCAGAATATGTGCTTTATAAGTAATAATAAACTGCAAAGGTGGCACAGAAGCGCTTCAGAAGTGGTATTCAAGTGTCTTTACAAAGAGGTGTCATAGATGCATTTACAAAAGAATGTACAGATGTATACTCTGAAACTAGAGACTGAAGTGGGTCAGAGCAGGCATCATTCAGTCTGGCTTTTATGTGGCATTCTTTACACTGAATTATGCAGGCATAGAGACTTAAATTGGTTGTGTAAAGACACCTTCAGTTTACATGTTATGGATGAAACAGTATACGTATGTATAAATTAACATTGACCTAGATTAAAAAATGCTGCAAAAATGGTTTTCATTGTTAGTTCATGATATGTAATGCTTTAAAAGTTAAACAAGTTAACAAGTTGAAGCTTATTGTGAATTGTTAACATTTTTTATTAGGTTGCATTGGATGCGTGAAAAATGAGTGTGCAGAAACGAATGGGTATATGAAAAATTCTGACATATTCACAGAAACAACATAACCTTTTTTCAACACATTATTTTAGTAGTAACAGCTTATATTTCTTTCCACCCAGAATGATTGAGGCACCAGCTATGTATAAAATAGGCACAAAAGAATTGAAATTACTGAGCGGGAGCATGTTGCATTAACCACTTAATTTAGTATAAAAACCTTGCATTTGGCGTTGAAAAACAGCAATAATAGCTTTCTCTACAGTGAGCAGTAGTTATGTTTTTAAAGCAGAGACAGTAAACCATTAAATTAATGTATTATCAATACAGACTCAATCTGCATAATGGTATATGACACCTGCAATGAAGAAACAGGCATTTATAGACAATTGGTGTTGAAATAATATAGAGAACCGTTTCTGATGATGTGTCATGCCGTTAAAATGCGGTACACAATTCAGATGATTACAGACCTGTTTTACACACTTCCTGCAGAAAGTCATTACAATTTAATGTTATATTATTGGATCATTTGACAACAGCATGTATAGGCTGGTTAGACAAAGAGTTGTTTGTCAGAAACGATTGTGTGAAGATCCTCATGCAAATACAAGGAGTTATTACTGAATTAGTGTACTGCATGTTTCTTCTCTAATGGGTGTTTTTGCCAAGGTTGGGTGAGGATGGTGATGACATATTGTCCCGTTTTCTTTCAGATCCCCTCACTATGCCTGCCCAGAGGTTATAAGGGTAAGTACGTGCTCTCAGTGGCATCTCTCATTATAGAGCTTCCGCTGAATCACTTTCTTTCCACTTCTAACTTCTCTCTCTCTCTGGTAGGGGGAGAAATATGATGGCAGGAGAGCTGATGTATGGAGCTGTGGAGTCATTCTCTTTGCACTTTTGGTGGTGAGCGAAACCTTTTTGTGGCGGAGACCTCATTTTGTGTCATATAATTCTGCTGTAATTTGTCCCTCTGCCTTTTTGACAAATTTGAGCCACAGTCTCTCTCTCAGCAGCATGCACTGGGAAAAAGAAATCCCCTGTGTTTGAATGAACGTCTATCAGAGGATGTGGGAGAATCCAGACAAGGATATTTCAGTGCTAGCTAATCAGCTAAGCAAGAGTTGGGCTTTAAGAGAATCAAGGTGTTATACCGGCTCTGTAGTCAGAGCTCAAAAGCCTGACAACACCAAAGCTCCAATGGTTTCTCACTCCAGCCAGTGAATCATCTTTATATCAGACATGAGTGAGATCAGCCCTTTTTATTCAGCACGCTGAGCGTTTTAAGAAGCCACTTTTATCTTCTTACTCTTCCTTACTTAGACTGTAAAAGACTTCAAGTTCTTGGAGGAGGGAATTAAACAAAAATTTGAGTGTCATACTCTTGTCAGACATTTAAAATCTCTCTTTGGGTTAGGCTTATTTTTTGTGCTCACAAAGGCTGCATTTATTTGATTAAAAATACAGTTAAAACAGAAACAGTGTGAAATATTATTACCATTTAAAATAGCAGTTTCCCTTTTAAATACAATTGAAATGTAATTAATTTCTGTGATGTCATATTAAGCAATAAACCCCAAAAAGCCATGCTTTACAGCGAATTTATAACAACTAAGGGGCGACATGAAGCGGAAAACATAAAACGTTTTCATAAGCATAAAACATAAAACCGGTTATTCCATATATGTAGTAAGAATGATATAAATGAAAACAGTTTTCTTCCACCAAACTGTAGCTCTGTCTTATTTATAAGGCTGCGTCCTCCGGAGGTCGCATTTTAAGGCTGCATACATCAGCGGGGAAGTCTCATTTAAGAAAAGGAACCGTTAAATTGCAAAGTAAAAAAAAAAAAAAATAGTATTTTAAACCTCACAAGGAATAACAGTTAATTTTATTACGGTTACGTTTCTTAAATAAGACATCCTCAATGACGTATGCAGCCTTCAAATGTGACCTCCGGAGGATGCAGCCTCCGAAATGAGACGCAACAAATGTAGTTCTTCAGAATCAGAATCAAAGTGGTTGCCGAGCAAAAGACAGAAGTAAGCAAAGGTGTATGTTTGTAGTGTAATTTACAACGGCTTCAAACTCTGCTCAACCAATCAGAATCAAGGACTGGAACTATACATTTTAGAAGCTGATTTTTTTATTTAAAAAATTTTTTTTTGGGTGTTCAAAATCATTTCTTACTGTCTTTACACATAAAAGAGTTGAAAACTTTTGCTAAAATAAATAAAAAAACAAACGTACTGGTCCCAAACTTCTGAATGAATAGTGTGTATACAGTATACAGTAAGTTTACAAACAGTATAATATAAATTTAACACACTTTTGCTAACCTAAACAAAATGAATGCATAGAAAACACTTTTTATATCTGAATTGAATACAGTAATGTGCAAGTATATGATCTGAAATGACCAAAAATACTATCCACAGAATTTGAACTGCTTATGACAGGTAACACTGTCTTCACCTCAAAGTGATTGGCTGCCATCCTCTCATTTGCATAAAGTAAAAATGTCTACAACTCTTTGACGTTCCCACTGCTTACTCGGCTCGGTTGTCAATCCCACAATCCCCCATGCAAGCCTGCTGCTAAGCTCCAGTAGAGAACCAACTGAATATTCCCACCAGTGGATTCCCAGACCAGTGGACATGCACGATCACACCAATAAGCTGTTGATCACCTTCAGAATTTCTTATCCATGCTTGTTTAGTTTTTCAACATCAAAAAATTAGGACAAATGGCACTAGCTTATAAATAAATCATTCTCAAACCAGACAACAACTCTGATTTTCTGACAGCAGACGGCTTGCTTTGAATCTGGATCATCAAGCTGGTTCAAGTGTAATTACTGTTCAAGACCATGAGCCCAACACAATCCTAACCCAGAAGAACTGTTCGTCCCAGTGAAATTGAAAAGCCAATTGTTTCCCTTTTCTCTTTTGTGTTTGTGTGCTCTATTTGAACTGCATCCTATTCAAAAAGCAATCTAATTATCCCTGTGTATCCCGGGAACCTGTTCTTTGATCTTTCAGTTAGAGATGCATTCTGCATCCTTTTTTATTTATCATCTCTCTACTTTCCTAGTTTTTGCTAGATTATATCATCTATTACGTGGCCCTGTTGTCAGTCATGCTTGTGAATTTTCTGAGATATTTATCAAGCGCTGACATCTCAGTAGTGTCAGGGGCCCTGATGGGTCTTTCTGATGTGAAAATGATGAAGTGTATCTGGCACAAAACAAAGCTAATTATCAAAGCACAATCATCTCTCTATGCCAGCCCTTTCTTTATTTATTTAGCGTCCTACTTCCTGTGCAGAGTTCCTTCATGAAACTCTCTGAAATATGGTGGGGGGTGTTTTATTTTTTTATCTAAGCATTTATCATTCCTATTTTTTCAATTCTGCCATTGTTTGTTTAGATATAAATCCAAGAGAAAACATGATTACAACTTATTTTAATTATTTGTTAATACATTTATTTTCAATTAATACTTATATTCAGCAATGATGATTAATATTATTGATTTCTTAAGGATCATGTGGCGTTAAATGTAAACGCTAATAAAAATTCAGCTTTGCCAACACGGGAATAAATCACATTTTAAGATTTATATTAAAATGGAAAAAAAGTTATTTTAATTGCTAATAGTATTTATATTTTTACTGTATAAAAATGTATGTAAAAGCAGCCCCGGTGAGCATAAAAGATTTAAAGATATGACAAAAAATCTTCTTGACTCCAGACTTTTGACATTAGTGTATACAGGATTAGGGGGACAAAAAATCAATTAAGAATCAACCATTGAAAAAAAAAATATTGGTTGGTATTATTCTGAAAATGGGGGTTGGGAGGGATTTTGACCCAGACAATGATTGATTATAGTACTAACATGTAATATTTCTCTCTGTCAGGGTGCTTTGCCATTCGACGACGATAACCTGAGGAACTTGCTAGAGAAAGTGAAGCTCGGGGTCTTTCACATTCCCCATTTCATTCCTCCAGACTGCCAAAACCTCCTAAGGGGGATGATCGAGGTGGACGCCACCAAACGACTCACGGTCAGCATCGTCATGCTCATAATTACAGTTTTGTCTCATAATATCATCATTCAAACCTTGTAAAACCTGATACTGGGAAATAAAAGAGATGATTTATCTCCTAAATGTATCATGTGGCCTGAGGAATCATAGGTGCTGGTGACTACACTGTTTACATATGCTGGTTGGCGCTTCAGTTCCACAGACATCTACAGTATATTTAGCTGATTTCTATTAAATTAGTGTTATGGGTCTGAGAGCTCTTCTGCCTTTGAGCTGTCACTTCAGGTCAACACACAGCAGAACTAATCCAACCAGCCTGTCTGTCCGGATCTCACACATTAGCTTCAAAAAGCCTGCAAGTCTGTCTCTTTCTTTCTCTCTTTCATGGTCTCCTCATCTCTCCGCTCTTCTCCCTCAGTTACTATTTTCATTGTTCTGCTTCAGAGCCGCCCCCGTTTTGCCTGTAACATGCTGGAGTGACGAGAGGTTTATAAGCTTGTCCTAATACCAACCCTTTGAAATGCTCCAGTTTCCTTTTCTGCTTTCCAGAGAAAACAGATAGCTGTCTTCACTGCCCACATCTCTCAGTGATTGAAAACAATAGCGCTCTCCTAGGAAGGATCCAAACATAGCCCGTTTCCTGTGCGGTTTGTCAGTTATATAAAAGAGATCTTTTGTATGATTCCAGAGTGGGAAGGAAGTTGCCACTGTCTTATTGCCAGTTTGAAATATTATCTTATAGATCCAATTAAAACAAGCTAACGGAGCATTGCGGAGTACTAAAAGTACTCCAGTTTAACAGACATCTGGACAATGTGTCGTCATTGTTTCTTGAACACTGTCAGCACACATTCAGAGGGAGTTCACAAAGAATGATGGCACCAGTTACCTGCACCGTTTTATTGTAGCACCTGATTCTCTAAAGGAATTTAAAGGGCCAAAAAAATCTGTTCTGAAATTCAGTTCGTATGGCACAATTTATGCATAACTGCAATTCTTGCTGTTATATTGCTGATCACATTCATTGCATCATCATTTGATTCATTACAGCTGACATCAGTGATAGAAAATGTACAGAAACATTTATTTTAAAGCAGTGGTTCTAAATCTTTTTGGCTTGTTTTCAAGCCTGTTTTGTCTTATTTTAAAGCAATTTAAGGCATCATTAAGGCACAGCTTTAATTAGCTGCTAACATGCACATGTCTTTGTAGCTTCCACACTTTAAACCCGGGGAGATCAGAGGATGTGACAAGAGAGAGAAAGATAAGAGACGGCCAACAGGAAACTGCCTGATGTTTAGAGATGGATTCATTGCTTTTATGGAATCATGCTCTGCTGTCTTTATTTGCGTCTGTTAATGGATGGATAATGGTTTGCCTCATGTGTTTTCCTCTCTTTACAGTTAGAACAGATACAGAAGCACACATGGTACATGTGAGTATAAACTTCACTTTTTGTCTATTGTCCTGTGGCTGTTTTTGCTCAGTATCTGTCTGCGTGTTTGTGTTTGTGTCTATGCATGTCCTGTAAGTCCATGTGTGTCTCACTGCAATAACTGAGAACATACGGTACCGAAGAAGATGCTTTTCTAAGTAATGATATGACAGCAATGTGTGTGTGTTAGGAAAAGACCCTTAAGCTCTAGAGGGCTGGCTTCGCTCAAAGTTTTTGCCCCCATAAGCAATGCCTTGTTTTTGTCTTGAACTGTTTTAATTTTAAACACACATCTCTCCAGTATCCAACATTTTGTATTAGTCATGATTTGTGACTGAGAGCCAGGGTTATAATAGTTCTGAATTCAAATTTGAACTTGAATTTAGCCATTTCTGTTGAGTGTAGTTTAATTTTAATGTTTTGTAGTCTAACAACTGGTGTAAGTAAATCATTTATCAGCGTAGTCTTGTGTTACTGTTGTCTAGAGGCACTTTCATGTTTAATGCAGGTGGGTTGTAAAGGTTTCAAGTTTTATAATATATTGTGTATCAAAAACTAAAACTTTTTTATTTTTCATTTTATTTTGTTTTTGAGCCAGGATGAAAATAAAATGTTATTTTAGTTTAGTTTCAGTGCCAGGCAAGTTTTATTTTAATTTTCATACATGATAATAATGCTACTGGGTCCAAACTGACTCTTGGAGAAAATTGCCTAAAATATTCCGAATGGATTAAAAAATGATAATGTTTTAATTAATGTGTTAATTTGAACTGAGGGTCTACTACACTCTTATTGGTAGAAGAAAGCGTTAATCAAATTGACCAAAAATATTTAATAAACAAGCTCACAGGGATGTGGTTCATTTGTAGATGATGGGTGTTTTAAATCTCCAGAGCTTTCAGCTTTTTCAGACTGCATGTGGGTCTGTTTGTGACTTACACCACCAGCAAGGATCCTAGAACACGCCGGAGGCGATTACCATGTGTGCTCAATTAATGAAAAATAAACAAGAACACTAGATTATTTCACATGCTCTTGTTCTTGATCTTCTATTCAGAGCAGGAAAAAACGAGCCAGAACCAGAACAACCGGTGCCACGGAAAGTGGCGATCCGCACGCTACCCTCCACTGAGGACATCGATCCAGATGTGCTGGAAAGCATGCACTCGCTGGGCTGCTTCCGGGACAAGAACAAACTGATGAAAGATCTGCTGTCAGACGAGTGAGTAACTAAGAATGAGACGCTCACATCCGTAAGGTGGTTTCCCGTGATACCAAAGCCCTTTATAGCCTGTGATTAGACAAGACTGACTGCTGTTGCTTTTGGAGAGCATATGTGAGGGTAATATTATTTTACATCCTTGTTTCTTAGGGTTAGTAAACACGCAGTACAGCATCTTCGCCGCAGGCTATTAGAGAAGCCCATTCCCTCCCGCTCATCTGTCATCTCCCGTACTTTGCACAATTACTGCCCGCACGCTCCGCTGTGCACGATCAACTTCGTTAGCCCCACTGATAGATGGCCTGGGTGTTCCCTCCGAAAACATCACGGCCTCTGTCTCTTCTCTTGCCCAGCATTTAAACAATTCAGATGGCGCCTGCAGCAAAGACCGTTCATATTTACTTCCTGCTGTGTGGTCCAGGGCAGAAAAATTCAACACAAGCCCTCTCGCTGGGGATAAATACTTTTTGAACTCGCCCAGACTCTTGTCGGATATTTTATGTCTTCTTGCATCATTAATGAAATAAGAGATATCCCATGATCTCTGCAGGATGTCTTTTAGCTCTCTGGGAATGAGGTGCATGCTACTCTTTGCTCTTTAACTAATGAGGTTAATTAGCCTGAGCTGAAGGTTCTTCTGGAGATTGTACTACAGTATATATATCAGACACCTGTCTTGACCACACATGCATTTTGTTTCTCCGTGCCTACTCAACCTCCAGTGATAACCAGGAAAAGATGATCTACTTCCTCCTGCTGGACCGTAAGGAGAGGTATCCCAGCCATGAGGATCAGAATCTACCACCCAGAAATGAAATTGGTAAGAACGATTCAGTTAATTCGTCTGAAATCTGTTCGTTTGTAGTTCAACCTTAAATACATTCACAACAGCTTTGTGATGTGAGGTCATTTCCTCACCCACACAGACTTGGAAAACTAGTGGAAACAAAAGGTTTAAAAGAAAAAAAAAGACCACGAAACCATAGTTTTCTATTGAACAGTGTCTTTCCTGATGAATCATACACAGTAAAAACTAAAGACATTCATTATTAAAGTAAACGGGTCATTTTTTAAAAACATTTTCTTGTAATTTACACTACTTTTCAAAAGTTTCAGGTTTTTTTAATGTTTGTGAGAAATGTTTGCCAAATTTACACTGCACGATTTTGGACACGATTTTCACTTGCCAACAGGTTTTTGCGGATTGCCAAAAAATGCCTGAAATCTGAAGCAAATCGATGCTCATTCATGCAAATTCAGGCGTAACAATCACACCGTGTGAATCATCAAAAACAAAAAATACATCAGCACTGACCAACAGCCAATGAGAGAGCAAGATACAGGGCAGTGGGAAGTTTGGGGAGGAGTTATGGTCACACTTTATTTTAGGATCCAATTCTCACTATTAACTAACCATTAACTATGACTTTTGCCTCAATTACCTCATTATTGGCTGCTTATTAATGGTTTATAAGGTAGTTGTTAAGTTTAGGGTATTGACTAGGATTATGGATGTCATGCATTAAATGTACTTTATAAGCACTAATAAACAGCCAATATGTTAATAATAGACATGCTAATAAGTTATTATTAACTAGTTATTAGTGTGAATTGGACCCTATACTAAAGTGTTACCAGAGTTATGAAACAAAGTTTGCGGACCAGACAGAGGTGCTGGCGATTCTTCCTATTGTAAAGCCATGCAGTGTGTAACTTCCTGTCCATCTTCCTGTAACCTTCCAATCCATCGTGCAGTGTAAACATAGCAGCAACTGAATGCTACCCCAGATAGTGGGGGAGAATCGTTGCAGTGTGAACTCGGCATAAGGCTGTTTATTCGAACAAAATATAGTAAAAAAAAAAAGAACAATTAAATAGCTTTTTTCCTCTTTAAATAGATTTTAAAATTTAACATTTTCCTGTGATGACAGTTACTTTTTAACAGCCAGTGCTTATTAGTCTTCTGTGTCACGTTATTCTTCAGAAAACATTATAATTTAGTGTTAAAGTAACATTACTTTATTATTATGAAATTATGAATGATGAAAATGCTTGTGCTGCTTAATATTTTGTGGAAACCATGATTTAGTTTTTTAGTTTTTTCAAGATTTTTTGATGAATAGAAAGTTTAAAAGAACTGAATTTATTTGAAAAATCTTTTGTAACATTATGTCTTTATTCTCACTTCTTATTGATTTAATGCATCCTTGTTGAATAAAAAGTATTAATTTCTTCTCAGAATAATAAAGCTTACTGGGATTTGCATGCTTTGGAGGGCTGAGAGACAATGAAAAATATCGGCTGTTCAGTTTTTCCCATTATGAACCCCACAGGCTTAATGGGCTGTTTTCAAGTGTTATGGATCATTGAATTTATCAAATGCTGGTTTCTTCAGATCCTCCCAGGAAGCGAGTGGACTCTCCACTCTTGACGAGGCACAACAAGAGGAGGCCAGAGCGCAAGTCCATGGAGGTGCTGAGCGTGACAGAGGGTGGATCTCCAGTTCCTGTGAGACGTGCCATCGACATGGCACAACACGGACAGAGGTACAGCAACACATCTCTCGCTCCTCTATTATTTATGAAACCCTACAATCGGAGCAGTGAGTGCCACAGTAAAACACAGCTGAAAGGATGTCACGTTTTGTGGAGTCTTGAAAGGGAAAATTGAAGAAAATCATGTCTGTTAAAAAAAGCCAAAATAAACTTTGGATTGGCAAAATGAAGTTCACAGTTATCAGCATACTAGCTTTGTTAAAAATGCATTTTAATTGCACATGAAGAGTAAAAGAAATAAGATCAATGAGCTCAGCTTAATTCTTTGGAAAAGGAAACCTATGATTTCAAAAGCTGAGTGTTTTACTATTCTCTGACAATCTGTTTCACAGCTAGTCGAGCAGCATGCTGAATGTGCCATATGGTGAATTTGAACTTCTCAAAGTGCTTTTAAAGGGAACAATGGGATTTCTAATGTGCCTTTCATTTTTTTTGTATCTTTGACATTTTATTACAAATTCTTTTTTACTTTTTTCCATGTCCATTGTTATCCATTTCATCAGCCCCATTGTCCTTGCCCTGTATAGATGCTTTGGTTCAGCTCCATGAATACTTTTTTAAATTACTCTTGACTTTACTCTCTCTTACTGTAGTAAATCTGTTTTCAGTAAAAGCTTGGATATCTCAGATGCCAACCCCATACTGCAAAGCAAGGAGGAGAGGTATAAACCACCGCCATGCTTTCCTTTCCGTTCTGAAGATGCAGTGGGGTTTTAACACTCGAAACATGCCACAGAGAGCACTGGCCAGTTATTTCAACCACTGACATTTAAGATCTTAAGAGCTTAGTTTGCTTGAGAAGGAAGTTTAAAAAAAAAGTGGAAAGTGGAGGTTGCACGTGAAAATATGAGTTTTTTCCTTCTGGTTTTGCCTCTTGGTTTTGGTAAAGCAGCGGCCCTCTGGCTCCCTCCACACACATCAAAAGCATCTTATCTCCCTTATTTTGCCTTTCATGTTTCGTTTGATGTCTGGCATTTTTGTCCCTTGGTAGATCCCAAATTGTTAATTTCTTCCCCTCGCTCTCGCTTTGCCTTCATGCTTCTCTTGCCTTCACCCTGGATGTTTGTTTTTCTTAGAGTGATGTGTGCACTTACAGTAGGTGAGAGACAGAGGTTATCCGATTGTTTGTGTTCATCTGTTCAAGCATTTTTCTTCGACCTTGAGTTTCACAGTCCTGTCCTACGTCTGCATCCACTGAGACTGTTTAGTCTGCCAGATAATAGAACGGGACTTGAATATTATTGATTTTTCTTTAATAACTGCATTGAATATAGCTGCACTGGTTTAGGTATTGGTACAGTAACTGAATACTTTACTGACATGCTAGATAGATCAACTACATGCTTATGCATTTTACAATTCAAAATGTAACGACTTAATTGAACCAAAAAGCTCCCCTGCATCTTTTATACAATTTTAAACAGCAGTTTTACAAGCAGTAGTTATCTTAATATAGTTATAGCTGCATATTAACGATGCAATACATATAACATCTTTTCAAATACTGTACAATGCTTAAAAGGAGAGAAATATTAGCTCGTATAGTTACTGTCGTCTAGTGCTTGTCCTTTCCTCCCATGAATTCCATAGTCATTTATTACACATATAAAGAGCTCTCTTCCTGATGCTGTCTTTTGGGTAAGCCAATTAGCTGAATGCAAGAGGCATATAATGAACATCAGCATTTTGCTGAATCAGGCCGCAGTGCATTTGGTGTTGTGATTTTAATGCTTAAATGATTAAAGACAATTTGAGACCATCGCATAATTCTCATCTATGTAGCCTTTGCAAATGCAGTTGATCAGTTTATGGATCAAATCCTTCCCGGAGTCAATTCGTGTGAGTCTGATGTTGACACCGTTAGGGATGATTTACTGTTTCAATTTGCCTTGATGACAAAACCCATTGTGTCCACGGTCAATTAAATCCCAATCATTTATTGGAGAATTACTGAAGCTCACCATCTAATACACAATGAAGTTCGGAAGAACCTCATACAGAACCTCATAAAAGGTTGTGATGACCTTTTACATCCTTAGGAGGAGAAATGATAAATTGCTCAAATTTAAAAGCAACTCGAAATGTAAAAAAAAAATAGCATAATCAACAAAAAAGACCTAAAGGCCTACATAGAAAGTTGACATGTAATTAACAGAAATGCAAGGTTTATAAAAAATATAGAGGTCTGGTGTTATACTCGTGTCTCTGTCCGGGAATAAAATCAATTATAAATCATCCTTCACCCATACAACATGCTGAATCTCCTTCAGAGTAACGACAGTGTGCTATGTGTGAGGCAGAAATGTCTTTACTATGTATGTTGTGTAACTTTAGGTCCCGGTCCATCAGCGGAGCCTCTTCAGGTCTGTCCACTAGTCCTCTCAGCAGTCCTCGGGTAAGCCTTCCTTCCATATTAAAAAAGAGAGAGTCTGGTTGTGTTGAAACCCATGCCAGCTGGTGTGGCGTCTATCTATAGGATATGCGTTGATGAAAATATAATGGCACATGCCACATCTGTTTAATCTTCAGCATGAATATAAGCATTGATTGCATAATGCAGGGCTCTTCAACAGATAGTACTGCTGGGTATTGTAAAGTATGTAAATCCAACAGTTGGGAACCATTCAACAGTTTGGGGTCAGTATAGAGTACTTCTGTTTAACAAGAATGCATTCAGTTGATCAAAAGTGACAGTAAAGACATTTACGTTTGTTACAAAAGCTTTCCATTTCAAAACAATGCTGTTCTTTTGAATTTTCTGTTCATCAAAGAATCCTGCAAAAATTATATCATGGTTCATGTACCACTAAACATTTTAAGTATCACAACTGTTTTCAACATTGATACTAAGACGAAATGTCTTAAACACCAAATCAGCATATTAGAATATAAAATATATCCAAATGTAAATCGGTTATTTTAATGGTATATTATTTCACAATTTATTTATTTATTAAATAATAGCAGCTTTGGTGAGCACCTTCCAAAAACATTAAGAAATCTTACCAACCCCAAACTTTTGAATGGTAATGTATGTTTATAAATTGCATTAATATGGAACCATATGCACGTCATTACAGTACAGGTTTAAAGTGCAACACTAAATTTGATAAAATATGTAAAAAGGGGACATTGTTCTTTCTTGTATCCGCCAAGTGGGTCCTTGAAGACCACTGCATAATGGAACAAGAAAGTTGTTAGTGATGATGGAGCATTAATGATGATTCTCTATAGAGTTAGCTTTGTTAAACAAGACCTAAATTACCTATAAGCTGAAATGCAGCCGCAGTATTGCTGTCTGCCCCAACAGATCCACTACTTCTAGCCCAGTCAGTCTACCATACTTAGCATAATTACTGCTAATCTATGCCCAGTTCACAGGCTTGTTGTCTGGAAATATTTGAACCCCAAGTCACTAATGGCTTGTTAAAATCCCTTGAAAATCCCTGGTTTCTTACTAACAGTGAAGCCTCTGGATGTAGCCAGCTTTTACAGTTGATTTGTTTAAAGGGGCTAACCGATTACAAATCCACTACTAAGACCTCCCAAAATGCAGTCCTTGAGATACATCAAGGCATTCCCAGCAGGATTCATCCCAAAGTCAATTCTGAAGCCGATCTGATCAAATATTCTGCATTTTGAAATGTTCTACATTTGGAGAATGTCTGCAGCGGTGCCCTTTCACTGATGAAAATGGCTCACGTAGAGAACAGGCTTGCTGGAAGTAATTTGAATTAGTCTGTGAAGAACTCCTTGATACAGCTCATCTGAGATTAGTTTTACTGCTCAGACACAGACTTAAAGGTTTGTCATGGAAGAATCTTCCCTGCTGTATGAAAGAGCTTTAAAAATCCATTTTATTGCATTCGTGTTCTTCTTTATGCCGTGCTATGGTTGCGGCTGGCACAGTTAACACTCCATTGTATTTCTTTGATGTTTTACAATATGCTTGATGAGCTTTCACTTGCTGATTGTAATAACACTCTTTACTTTTAGTGGCCTGTATTGAATCAATCCCCCGTTTCTGACCCAGATATAATTATTATTAGCATCATCTGTCATAAACAGCATCCTCATATCATACCTCCAACAGCAGCATTGTACTCTATGCTCTGTTTAATGGTCAACTGCACTTATTTCCTCTAGCCATTTTGATAGTGCGGCGCTATTGTCTTGAAAAACTCGTTTATTGAGAAAGCATATATTCCTGTATCACATTTTATGTTAATTCATGATGATTATTTACAATTGTTCTATGAGGTATTCTGACAATAGCGTCCTTTTACAGCAAAGCCTTGCACAAGTTTCCTGCTTGCTCAGTCAGTGCTGACAACACCTCTTTTATTTTCATCCCAACAACAACCCAGAGCTTTTTTGTTGCTAATTTCTGTTGCTGATTTTGATTTGTTTTTGGAACACTGGTTTGGGAACATTTTATTTCCACTGTCTTGTTGCCTTCTGGCTGGTTGTGCTAATGGCATGTTTTTTTTCTTTCTTTCTTTCTGCACTTCCTCCCTCACTTCTCATCTCCGGTGGCTTGTTCACCATCTTTTCATGTTCGGTGTCGGTGTGTGTGTGCGTCTGCGCCGTAATGCCTGTTAACTACGGGGCCGTCTGTTGTGTGTATGGGCTGTGTTTGGCTCTTTTTATGCTGCTGGCTCTGTGCATGCGCTCTTATAGCCCATGCGGCGGTTCGCCGTTCCTCCACAATCCGCAGAACTCACGCAGTCACCCAACCACAGCCCCACCCACGCGCCTGTGTCCCGGGTGAACGGCACAGGCCCCCACTCCCCTAAAACCTTTCAACCAAAGACAGTTGCCCATCAGCCCAACAACAAAACCCAGACCCTTCCAGCCAAGCCCAAAGTTGCAGACAAGCCCCTGCAGGCCACCAGGTCCAACCCGTTCCCTAACACAACAGCCGTGCCATCTGTGGCCAAGTCAGAACCGTCTACGCCCTGCCAACCCCTGCCCCCGCCGATGCCCGGCAGCCCGAAAGTGCGCCGCCCACTGCTCACGGTGCCGCCCAAGCTCTCCGTTCCCCTTTCACCACTTTCGCCCATCCGGCTTCACCACCTTCACCCGCTGGCCGGGACTGACCACAACGGCAAATCTATCCCCACCTTACAGGTTACGCCCCACCCCTCCCCCAGGGGCAGCCCATTGCCAACTCCAAAAGGAACGCCGGTGCACACACCTAAGGAGAGCCCAGCAGGGACCCCTAGCCCCACGCCACCCCCCAGCCCCTCCATTGGAGGCATGCCGTGGAGAACACGCCTCAACTCCATTAAGAACAGCTTCCTTGGCTCACCACGCTTTCACCGCAGGAAAATGCAAGGTAGAGACATCTCAAAGCACTTTTTAATAATCTTTTACCTCAACCTACCCAGGGACTGCAAAAGGAAAGTTGCCATTTTGGCTAAATCTAGGAACATTTACATTGTGTAATGTCTCTAATTTAAATAAACATGGGATTACCTTTTTAACCTGAATTTAGAATTTATTACTACATTATAATATACAGTGAGAAAAAGAGATTCATTTTGAAATTTACTAAAAATAACATTTAAGAAATTAGTGTGTTTTAATACTAAGGGATCCTTTGCTCAAAAAGGAAAAATTCTGAAATGTCTAATAGTACCGATTTATAATGGAGCCCTTATAATATCCTAATTTTATATGGCACTAAAACAATGATATGCAGGATCAGGTGTAAAATAAAGCACCATAGCCTATGTACATATACAGTAAAAAGCATTTAGGTGAATGAACGAAGCTTGCTAATCCTTTTTTATTAGGGTTTTAGGTTGACGTTCCCCTCTTAGTGAGGGATATTCTCTAAGGACTGATTTTACAGATCGTTGGGTAATAAACTCAATGCTACTCCATTATCAGCTCTATCTGCTGATATATCTAGTAATGATAATGAAAACTGCACAAGCATCTCCCCTCACCTCCAGCTGTTCCTCTTTCCCTCTTCTACTGGGAAGAGGATCAGATGAGCGGATAGAAGTGGGGGTTGAATTACTCTTAATCTCTGCAGGTTTGGAGTAATTAGCTGTGGTTAATCAGCATTCCCCTCCTCAGGTTGTGAATGTCTAATCGCTCAGGATATAGAGTATGACGCAAATTCCACTGAGGCTTGTTCGCTTTGTCTCTTTCCAGTTCCCACACAAGAGGAAATGTCCAGCCTAACACCAGAGTCTTCCCCCGAGTAAGTATTAGCAATTCCCAAAGACAATCATTTAAAATATGCAGTTTTATTGAATCCCAGAGTGTGAAAGAAACTTTAAAATACTCAATTATAATTGAATTAAAATAAACGTTAGTTCAATACTCATTATTCTACTAGGTGTGGGGCTAAATGTATCACCTTTTGCATTAACCTGAGCTGTTGAGAGTTAAATCACCAACACTCAATTAAAACTTAATGAAGACACTTCACTTTTGCTCTGTGTGCTTACTATTTCTCCAGATTTTAATCTAATTTAAAAGGAGCTCTGAAAACTCTGCAGTTAAAGTTAATGTGGTGGTCCAAACACTGTTCCTGGCCCCATTAGCCTAGTTTGTTGCTGAAGACATTATCAGGGAATAGTTTGTCATGAATAATTCAGTGTTTTAGTTCCACTTAGCTTCACAGGCACGCAAAGCAGCACCACGGTGGAAACTTTCTTCTGGAGTGTTTTCCTCTTATTTTGCTGCTGTTTTGTTAAGTTCTTGGTGAGAGAGTGTCACAGTATGTTGGGCTGGCTCAAAGATGGCCTTGATAGTCACTGACTGTGGTAAAATCGCTGCGATTTCAAGCAGCGTTGAGAAATGAGCCATATGCCAGCATCCAAACCTACACACAGGCTTTTGTCTTGAAATATTTTAACTTTTCAATACTTTTCAGTTGTCAGCAAATTGTGTATCATGACAAATGTAGGTATAGTTTTAAATGGAGCATGTGAACATTAAAATCAATTAAAATACTGAAAAGAATAATACAATAGATTTTATAGAAATAATTGTTTTTGAGGTTTGTATGGTGCTGCACAGTATTCGTCATATGTTAGTCCATCATATAATGTCACTTCATATAATATAAAGTCATCCATGTTTTTGTTTCTTGCGGTGTCCCAGAGAAACCATCTTTTGATGGTTTTGATGAAGTTCATCCTACTTCCTCTACTGGTGAAGCTGAAATATATATGCTACATTTCAACAGTTTTGAATTTCACAAAAGATAATATAAGGTTACAAAATATTTTTGTTTTGTAAATGCTGATCGTTGAACTGTCATTTAATAAAAATCCACCCAAAATATATATCTTAGTTTCCAGGCACAATTGTTTTACCACTGATGATAATAGGAAATGTTTTTTGAGCACCAAAGGATCGTGTGACACTAAATACAGGAGTAATGATGCTGATAATTGAGCTATCCACCATGGGAATTAATTACATTTTTAAAATAGAAAACTGTTGTTTTAAATTGTAATAACCTTTCACAACATTGTATATTGTTTTTGCTGTATTATTGATCAAATAAATGCAGTCTTGGTAAGTATAAGACACTTCTTTGAAAAAAATATAGTCAAAATTTGAGAAGAAATGCCAGTTTTCTATTACAATGTGTTTTGTCTGTAACAGCATGCGATGTTATTAAGTTTACTCAACTCATAGTATGTGACTTGAGTGATGTATATATGTATTGTGTTGTCTTGTTTACTCATCTTTTTCTTTTTCACAGACTTGCCAAAAAATCTTGGTTTGGAAATTTTATTAACCTCGAAAAGGAGGAGCAGATTTTTGTGGTGATTCGGGACAAGCCTCTGAGCTCCATCAAAGCAGATATTGTACACGCCTTTCTCTCTGTAAGTCTCCGATGAGTTTGTGAATTCTGTGTTCATTTACTCACCCTTATCTTGTTCCAAACCGGTTTAACGTTTCTTACTATCGTGGGGCTTTTAAGTTTCAAAAATGGTGCAAAAACACTATAACAAAATCAGAAGTGTCAGACTTGTGTGCTATATTCCAAATCTTCTAAAGCCGAGCAATTCTGTGTGAAAACAGACCAGTATTGAAATAATACACTGATAATCTTCTGCTCTAGTGAGCTGTTTAGCTCTGCAACCGAATTATTGAGCTGAATTGAACAAAACATTCAAACCAGTGTTGTGAACTGTATCAATTGATTAATTGAAAATATCAGACTCAAAATAAAGAATCATTGGCAATCTCATATCACTTAACTCATGAATGCATGAAACAGAGCTAGGATGGATGTCTTGATTTTCAGTGGATAATAAATTTGATTTCATTTCACAAATCACAGAAAACCTAAAAATGTAGCATGCATGTTTTGACCCCTACTATGTGAAAAAAAAATTCTTTCAGAAAGGTCAAATGGTCCTGAAAAAATATGCACACTTGTACAGCTTGCGGAGTTCAATTCTAAACTTGTTTAGAATTATGGCTCTGATTTTCTTATTTTGGAAATGTTTAAACTGAAATTTATTTTCCAGCTTTATGCTCATAAAATATAATTTAGTACCATAAAATCCCCTAAAAAAATCAAATAAAGTGTTCCTGTGGCTCAGTGGCATTGTGTTAGCAGTGCAAAAGGTAGTGGGTCGATTCCCAGGGAACGTTAGGTAAAAAATGTTAGCTTGAATGCACTGTAAGTCGCTTTGGATAAACACGTCTGCTAAATGCATAAATTTAATTTACATAAAAAAAAAAAAATA
Organism: Carassius auratus; assembly: GCF_003368295.1. Taxonomy (NCBI): domain Eukaryota; kingdom Metazoa; phylum Chordata; class Actinopteri; order Cypriniformes; family Cyprinidae; genus Carassius; species Carassius auratus. Next base: position 22,729,430 of record NC_039249.1, on the reverse strand, counting down.
TTTTAAATACTACCTATTAGAGAAAACCATTATTAAACTAAGATATAGTACATTCATTACTTAATAAAACACACCACAAAGGGCTAAATAATTACACAATGTTCATTTTGGGATGACATGTTCTCTCAGATTCCCAGCCTCAGCCACAGTGTGGTGTCTCAGACGAGTTTCCGGGCAGAATACAAATCCACGGCCGGCCCCACCGTGTTCCAAAAACCAGTGAAGTTCCAGGTGGACATCACCTACACGGAAAGCACGGCTGCCACCAAGGAGAACGGCATCTACTCTGTCACCTTCACACTGCTCTCAGGTAACCATGCCGACAGTGAGAAGCCCGTTCTGATGTCATAAACTCACTGGCAGCCAATAGAAACACAAAGGGATGCGTGTGTGGGTGATGGAGAGGCTGGTTGATGATGTTGAACTTTGTCTTTCACAGTGGTGAGACATTTTTTTCTCTCCCTCTCTCTCATTCCGCAAGCAATCCCCTCCTCCATTACACTCCCCCTCTCTTACGAAGACTCTGAAAATAGACCGACTGCTCAAGGGGGTAATGGAAAAAATTAAACTAAAAGAGGCCTTTTTGCCTCCTGGTAATCACTATGCATTTTCAACCTGCTGTGTTTCAAAGGACAATCCAAAAAGATCCTGTGCTGCTGGTGCCATTACTGCAAACCCCGTCCCTCGCTTTTCATTCTCCCCCTCGCTCTTTTTTGCTCTCTTGGCTACACAAAGGGGATTGAATCTTGTTCTTAAAGTCACACATTTTAAAGTGCGTGTGTGTGCACATGCCATAAACTCAGCTCCATAGAAATCAGCCTCATCCCATTAGACTTTATGAGGCAGCCGCTAGGGGGAATAAACTCAGGATGTGTCAGCATAAATGTACATTCATTTCGAAAGACACATGTGTACCAGATTGTACAGGATCATTGTGAAACATTTAAATGGGTTTCTGTGTGTGTGTGTGTCCCTGGCAGGTCCCAGCCGACGCTTCAAACGGGTGGTGGAGACGATTCAGGCTCAGTTGTTAAGTACACATGAGCAGCCTGGTGTCCAGCAGCTGTCTGGTGAGTGGCCAATCACTCCACTGACACACCTCTTCCTCTCTCTCTGTTTCTGCTCTCTTACACAGCATCCTGAACATGCATGGCGCCTAGCCCACCCTTGCAGAGCACTGAACGCTGCACACACCCATCAAGGTCAAATGAGTCTTTCCAGTGTTTAAAATGGTTGTTAGAGGTGGTTTTACAGACATTTATAGGCCATCAGAATGTTAAAATGAAAATTAACTTCTCTAGATGCAATGTATCCACTGTTCCATTAATGTCGGATGTGATGTCTTATCTAAAGGTGCTGGAAGTACACATTTGACCTTATCAGAGCACATTGCACAGAATTGCATTGCAAGGCACTAGCACACATGCACAAACTCTCCTTAGCAGTCACACACACACTCACTCACACACAGAGCATGCTAAAGCACACTCGCGTGTATTAACAAGGGTTATATACATAGTCAGGAAATGTATTGCTGATATTTAAATTAAACCTGTGTCCCAAGTAAATCAATGTGGCTTCAAATTGTTCATTCTACGAGCAGAAATGTGATGGGCTAGACTGTGGTTCCTGCTGGAGATGATGAAATGAAAGAACAGAGAAATCCTCTGCCTGTCTTCTCACATGGCTGTGTGCACATGGTGACGAGCCTGTTACAGCTCCCTCTGCTGGACAGCCCCAAATCCGTACTGTCAAAAAGTAATATCACTGAGTAATACAGAAAAGGGAATTTGGTATTTCATAATACCATAATATCATTCTGCATTCTGTCTACTGTGCACAATAAATACATTTTCCATGTGCATAAAATACCTGGATGACGTCCAAGTTCAGTGTATTGGAATACATAAAGGGAATCTATGTAGTGTGTGTGTATATATATATATATATATATATATATATATATATATATATATAGAGAGAGAGAGAGAGAGAGAGAGAGAGAGAGAGAGAGAGAGAGAGAGAGAGAGAGAGAGAGAGAGAGAGAGAGAGAGAGAGAGAGAGAGAGAGAGAGATAGATAGATAGATAGATAGATAGATAGAGTACAGACCAAAAGTTTGGAAACTGCATTTGAAATAAGTTTCTTCTGCTCATCAAGCCTGCATTTATTTGATCAAAAATACAGAAAAATTTTAATATTGTGATATATTATTACAATTTAAAATAATTGTTTATAAATGTATAATACTTTAAATTATCATTTATTTCTGTGATGCAAAGCTGAATTTTTAGGATCATTATCACATGATCCTTTAGAAATCATTCTAATATGATGATTCATTATCAAAGTTGGAAACAGTTCTGCTGCTTAATATTTTTTCAGAACATGTGATACTTTTTTAGGATACTTTGATGAATAAAAAGTAAAAAAAAAAAAAAAAGCGATGTTTTTAAAATAGAAATATTTTGTAATAACAATATACACTACTGGTCAGTAATTTGAGGTCAGTAATTTTATTTTCTTTTTTCTTTTTCTTTTTTATAAAATCAATACTTTTATTCAGCAAGGATGTGTTAAATTGATAAAAAGTGATAGTAAAGAAAATATGTTATGAGAATATATATTATTAGAATTATTATAATTTTTTTTATAAATGCAGTTCTTTTTAACCTTTTATTCATCAAATATATTAGACAGCAGAACTGTTTCCAACACTCATAATAAATCTGAATATTAGAATGATTTCTGAATGATCATGTGATAGACTGGATGTTACATGTGACACTGAAGGCTGGAGTAATGATGCTGAAAATTCAGCTTTGCATCACAGGAATATATATTTTTTTTTAAAGTATATTCAAATTGAAAACTATTATTTTAAGTTGTAATAATATTTCACAATATTACTGTTTTTTTCTGTATTTTTGATCAAATAAATGCAGGCTTGATGAGCAGAAGAAACTTCTTTGAAAAACATTAAAAAACTTTGGGTCCAAACTTTTGGTCTGTACTGTATGTATATATATATATATATATATATATATATATATACATACACACACACACACACACACACACACACACACACACACAGTTTATTTAGTTTAGAAATGCTAATTAACAATATGATAACTGCCTGTAATGTTTAGAGCTGCATATAGTCTGGGAAACACTACACAACCTTTAATATCTTATCAGAACTAAAGTGAATACTTTACCTGTCGGCTTTGTAAATGGTTAAGAATAAAAACTAGTCATCATACACAGGACTGCCAGACTTTTGAGTTCAGAACACTACAAACTCAGGCGGAAACATGCACCTTGTTGCATGCATTTTAAAACTCACGCTAAGTATAAATGCCTTTTGTTCTTCGACTGAATCTTTGTCAGAAGCTAAAACGTCAATAGTCTGTGCCCCATAATATGCTATTTTCTGATATTTTGTGAAATATGTCAGCTCAAATCTGCAGACCAGCTATGACTTTGAAAGAAAACTAGTGCTGGCTTGTCCAAACTGAAAATCAGGGTAAAGATATAGGCAAGTCATGTACTGTATTCCAGCTTTAATGCTTTGTTTCACATAGTCTTTTGAAAATAGTAGGCAGTATACAGTGTACTGGTAATGTGCTAATATTAATTCATTACTCTCGATACAGAAGATACTCCAAATTTATAATTTGGCAAAAAGGTCATCCATGTATTTCATACAGAAAAATATTGTACACAGTATAACCAGCATTCTGCATACTTAAAAAAAAAAAAAAAACAGTAGTCTGTTCGTATAATAGTATGACATTTTAAGCAAAACCCCCTCTCTCAGTGCCTTATTCCAAAACATGGTATGTAATTATATTCATATTGTGCATTTGGACTGTCTTAAAGAAAAGAGCTGTTATCAGGATCGTGTAGCTGTACGATGTGCCATCCTCTCACCCTGTCAATCACACCCTCCCCTTCCCCTGGCTTCGCCCTTCACCCCCTGCTCTCCCACGGCTGTTGAGTGAATGGGCATGAGAGCTTGAGTGTCCTCACTGACCGTGAGCAGACCTGCACAGCACTGAGCACCAGCATGCTGCACTCTCAACAGATGTGGCCACGTAATAAACATCTGTGCAAGGAGGTTGAATCACTGAGTTCATGTCATTACAGTAAAGTCAATGGGGTGCATTGAGAATGTCATTTTAGGATAATTACTTGATTTGATTGGACATGTTACAGTAATATATCATGTTCCTTTGACAGGAAAGCGTTCAAAGGGTGGTAAGAGGTCTATTTTAACACTTTTGCCACAGTGTACGTCACTTTATCATACACGCTGTACAATGCGTGGCACTTAAACACAGAGACCCTTTAAAGGGACAGTTCACTCAAAAATGACATTTCTATCATCATTTACTCACTCTCATGTCATTCTAATCCTATAAGACTTTTGTTGATCTTTGAAACACAAATCAATATATTTTAATAACACCATCTTCTTTTGGTCCATGCAACCAAAACTACTATAAAAAAGAAGAGACAGATTCACACAGACAAGAACAGATTTGATTTAGGCATTTGTGTCTTGTCAGAAAAGTTTTAATAAACTACTTGATTCAAATTAATTACCTTGACAATCTCTTTTTTTTTTTTACTTTTAATGCATTAGAGATTTATTTTGCACAGGTTTTTATAAACGTATCTTTATTTGTATTATGAAGATGAATGAAATGTCTTATGAGTTTAAAACTACACGAGGTTGAATAATTAGTGACAGAAATAAATTTTTTGGATGAACTATCCCTTTAAATATGAAATATGCAGAGGTGTGTGTGTTTGTGTGTGTGTGTGTGTGTGTGTGTGCATGAACTCACTTGCTAGGACAATCCATGAAAGTTTAAATTCTCCAGAGTGAAAACACTTCATACATTCTTCATGTTGTTTTTCTCTCCTTATTCAATTCTTGCATCATTTTACTTTGTTTTTGTGGGTCAATTGTTGCATCTGAATCACTTTGCTGAAAGGCCCTGTTAATTCACACATTTAATCAGCAGCGCTTATGAATTTGTTAAACCAGGTTTTTTTTATTTGAAGATGATGTCTGAGCTTTTATGTTAGCATGTTTCTCAGCACCTCTTATGTCTAAACATTTCTTTCATGTTGATCATTTGGGACTTTTACAGTAGAAGTAATCATCTGTAGAATCACTGTATAATGAGGGGCAGAATCCTAACGGGACTAGTTTTCTCAGCATGACCTACTTATGTAGAGCCCTATAAATACAACATGAGTAGGCAACAGTGAAGTCTGGTATGTGTTTGCTATTGGATTAATAGTCATTTTAAAGGAAAACAGTAATTATTAGCCATTATTTGCCATGTAATCTCACTAACATACACAAGATCTCTGCAGAAATACAACAAAGCCTTACATGTATTTGCCATTTCAGCTGCTTTCTTACTTTATCAGGGTTATTATTAGATCCCATAGCTGTGGCTCTTAATATTATGTCATTTCAGATTGACTTAACCTAGTGGGGTTAAATTCAGAAATATTGTAGCTACACATTTAATCATGTGGGTGAGACATAAATCCATTGTCTTTAGCCCAAAGCTATTTGACTGGAGCTCCGCACATGCCCTGTAAGAGAAAAATAGCCATGCTGTACTGGTCGTTTTCTGTGTCTGCAATAGTTTACCCAGCATAAATCTAAACGGAGATGAACATTTGTAATGGCTCACAGCAGAAATGCTGAAGCAGTGTCCTGTGTGTCTCAAAGCTGCCACAGCTGTCATGTCTCTTTGAGAGTCTCTTAGGCTCTGGCAAAGCAGCCTGTCTTCGAGGGAAGCGGCAGTTTCGAGCTTTCCGTCATGATGTTGAGAGGAGTCCAGATTGTATTGAGAGACTCGGAGACAAGCACTGGAACTAAAGCAATCTACTCTAGTGTTCACATAGGCCACGGTCTGCCATGTTACTGCTTGTGCTCTCGGGCCGCTGCTGCTCAGTCACTTATGAAATTGGAAAAAGAGGTGATGTTTTGCAAGCCTGTGTTGGCATCAAATAGGGTGTGTAGTTAATCCTTCTGGGCCGACTGTCAGGTGTATTCAGAATCTGCAACAATTTGTACCACTACATTTCAATCCATTTTATGAGATTTCATTTTTGGCCTTTGATTTGAATCAGAAATGATGAATTTAGCATGAATATATTTAGCTGTATATGTACCCGGGTGTAAATTAATGACCTGACAATGATTTTATATAATTATGATTCTTTACTTGATCATGCAGTACATCATGAAATTTGTTCAAGACTGCATTCTTTTGCAACATTTATAAGGTCACTAACATATGCCACAAAGTGTTGTCCAATTCCTGAGCCAGTGGCCATTATAAACCAGTTCATTCAAGTGAATCAAAATCATGCAGCATTAACAGTGTAGTCAGATTGGCAAATGAATGATTGAACCTGCTCCTTCAAGTGGATGAAAAACAGTCTGTAGTTTGATTTGATGAATGAATGATTTTCATGAACCAACTCTTTTATGTGAATCAGAAACATACATGAATGTTATGAATAATGAATGTTATAAATGAATGTTCGTGAAACATACGGTGGAACCAGTGGAGTCCAATTCCTAAACATATAACTAATTGTATTAACTAGTTCTTTTAAGTGAGTAAAAAATATATGTACTGTGATCAGAGTTGTTAGATTTGCAAACGAATGATTCTCATGAAAAGCTTATTTTAAGTGAGTCAAAAACATACAGCATGACCAGTGTAGTCCAATTTGCAAACAAATGATTCTTATGAAGTAGTTATTTTAAGTTTAAGTAAAATTGGGTGCATCCAGCGTAGTCCGATTCGCGAATGAAGCTTATGAACTGGTTCTTTTAAGTATAAATAAGTTATTTTTAGTAAATTAAAAACATACATAGTCAGATTCACGATTGGATTGAATAAAGCTTATCAACCGATTCTTTTAAGTGAATCAAAATACGTAATAGCACAGCAATGTACTGTAATCTGAAAACATGGGGGATAAAAGAGTTTGTTCTCATTAACCAGTTCTTTTAAGGGAGTCAAAAAATGCAAGTTGTATATTCTGTACTGTATAATGATTGGTTCTCATGAGCCGGTTCGAGTAGTCCAATTTGCATATAATTGTTTCTCATGAACAAGTTATTTCAAGTGAATCAATCAGACAGTTTTCATCGCCAGGTGTACCAATGCATTTACACCCTTAATATATATTATATAGTTTATGGTATTTGCTAAATTCTTCACTGATGTAAATACGCATAATTTAGGATATGCATCCTGAATTTGAGGTTTGATGTCTAATTAATAACAAGTCATTTACCATCTAACTTGATATTTTTTCACACTGAACACCATCACATCTCTTTCCATTCCATCCAGTGAAGATCACAGATCAGATGGAGACTGCTGCTCAGCCACAGATACTCACTACCACGATAAGACCTTTGACCAGTAATTCAGCTGTGCTGTCAAACAGTTGAACATGTTGTATCCATGTCAGTGTTATCGTCTCCAGTTAATGCAGTCTCATCCTGCCTCTCATCAGCTCACCTTGCCTCGTCTGTGATCCTCATTGTTCATGTATTTGTTCTCTGTCTCTCTCTCTCTCTCTTGTTTTCTTGTTCTTCTCCTCTTCTCCCGTCTGTGCACCCAGGCAGCCCATTGAGTAACTTCTTTGACGTAATTAAACAGCTCTTTTCAGACGAGAAGAACGGGCAGGTGTCCCATCCGCCCGGCACGCCCAAGCATGCCCACAGCAAGAAACATGAGCCTGAGCCTAATGACTCCAAATGTCCCTCTGGCCAAGACAATGCCAAGATGGCATCATCAGTTGGGACACAGGAACAACCTTAAAACCAGAAGACATACTATATACTAGTTTTAAAATAAAATAAAATAAACAAAAGAAAAGAAAAGAATCCAGTCATGGTGAAAGGATGTTGTTGACTCAAGCTGGTTTTAACCAGGCCTCTACAAAGTTTTATATAAAGGAATGAATATTGAAGTACTATATGAAGTACTGATGCGACACTTTACAAAAGGCACATAAAGATATGCTTATTTTTTATTTATTTATTTCTCTCCAGTGTTGTTTGTTCTTCACAGTGTCTCGTTATGTTGTTTTACGATGCCTTTATTTATTTCTGCTACCAGGAATTATCCAGAAAACGTGTTAAAGCCCCAAGTCCTGCTCTTGCACAAGATTCATGTATGGCACATTGATGGAGGGCACATTACACAGGACGTTCAGTACAAGCAGCTGAGGGAAACTCCTCATTCTGATGCATCTAAACACCCCAAACACCAACAAGAGCTGCAACCTATTCCTCAGCTCCTTCCTGCTGCAGCTACTGTACACACAGCCACACATGTCCAAGGATTTGGAGTGAAGCCTTAAAATAAAGATGTTAATGAATTCTCACTAAGCTAACCCACAATTCATCTTTTTATTGAAACATACTCTTTGTCTCCTTTCCTCCCCGTCCTCTGCTAATGCACACACAAACACACAGACGCACATACAGGACATCGTTACAAAAGAACAAATGGCGAAGGAACTCTGGATTTCATAATGCACGTGTTTGAGGAGCTGCCCTCGAGGACCGTTGTTGGATTGTATTCTTTTCAATGTAGTCTTTCTTTGTGAAATGGAGAATTTAAGACATTTTATGGACTCATTGTCATTGCTGAATTGGATTTGGAGATCCTATTTGAAATATGGTGGGGATGAACTTTTAGGGTGGGTCGTGGATTGGGACATGGTGGTGGGAGGGGGGCGTCACATTAAATGATCTATTCTGTTGTACAGACTGAAAATATTCCTTATGTAACAAATGTCTATCAGTGACATTGCTTAGATGAATTGTGTTGCCACATCCTGTTTTTTCTTTCTTGTGTTTTTTTTTTCTCATGTAGCGTTCATGAAATGTTAGTTTTGAATGACAGTTATGCTTGATGTATTCGAGGGTCACTCATGATGTCAGTTTTCGATTTATTTGTATTTATTTTGTGTTCAATTCTTATTGAGAAACATCTGCAGGATTCAGAGACCTTTTACCCTTTTTTGTAACTTATATATGTGTTTGTCTTTTTTAATTTATTCAGCTGGAGAATATTAATATATACAAAACCGGGTGTTGATTTTATTGTTTGCACCAGGGCGACTCATCCGATTGTTTGAAGGATCTTGTGTTTTGTGTACGATAACACTTATCCGATTTTGTGAATGAAGCACTCTTTCTTTCCCGGCTTTGGCCAGATTAAAGAGCTTGTAGTATATGTTAAATTATTTACTGGTAATTTAAGAATGTAGACTAGCCTCTTTAGGGTGGGGGGGTGAGGGATAATGAAGTATTGATATTTGTCACTCATCTCATTGTGCGTGTAAAACAGGTGGACGAGCTCAAAACACATGTTGTAAATAGACAACTTTGGGCAAACGGCTTTCTAAAAACCATCAAGGGGATCCTGCTGCTCCTGACTCTATCTCTCGTATTGCATGTCCGACATTCGGCTTTAATTTGCATGATGTTGTGGATGTTAGATTTCTCCTCCCCTTCAACTTTTTCATCATCGACTTGTTTCCGTTATCACGCCTTCATTTTCAGTTGGTCGTTTTTCTCACATCTCTCTTATCGTGAACGCTTTCTCGCCACGCGCTCTGCTGCATCATGCTGTGGGGATGGGGCATGGGGGTCTGGGGTGTCATACCACGTGATCGCTTATGGGAACATACAGCGTGGAGAATAAGCGGAGATGTAATCTAAGCAATACACATTATTGTCCTTCCTATTTTGTACTTTGGGAGAAAAAAAAGGAGAAAAGCTGGATTGTAATGTATCACGGATTTGATTAATACCGAGCGGGAAAAATAGAATCGCCGCTAATGTATCCCCTTGTAACTACTGTGAACAACTTCAGTGCAACGGAAATAAATCCATTGACTTTGGCACGTTGTATTTGTTTGCTGTTTTCTCTGAAACGTAGGGTAAGCGGTGCAAAAATGTGACCCCATTTTGTCTTTTTTCTCTAGCAGATCGCACAACATCCTAACACTTGATGATGAATGTTTTTTTTTCTTTCTTTTATCTGAACATTTGTAAGATTATCATTTGAAACAGTTTCTAGGATAAGTTATCTATTTTTTGTCTGTAGGAAAATAGTGATATCTTTAATTTAATTTTAACCTCTTAAGCACAAATGCTATTTTGGGGTATTTTGCTATTTTTCATTTTCCTTCCTAATTTTGAATGCTTCCCTATTCACATTCAAAAGTGTGAGATGACAAAGTTTGGTATCATTTTAAAGGAAACCCTTTGAAATTACATAAAACACTGTTGAAATTGATAAAAATGACAATATATGCTGTCTGTGTTATAATAAATAGGGGAAAAAACAAGGCGCTTTTTTATTTTATTTGTGTAAACTGAAGTTTGAAATAGTATAGCTCAGGCAATGAAGGGCCTAGTAACTTTAGACCAATTTCATGTTTTTCTAGCACATGTCAGCTAATAGAGGAAAAAAGAAATTTCTTTCTATCTTAATCTATGCAAAAGTTATTCTATTCCAACTGAAGGAAGGAATAATACCATTTTTGTACAAAATTTTAGTCTAAATAAGTATGAAGTCATCTTTTGCACACTTGCAGTATGGAATAATGTGATATCTGTATATTATTTTACAGAAAACACTCAGAAGTTACATAAAAAGCTGCTGTTTGTGACAAATAGTATTATTTATGTTGTTTCACATATGATGAACCATCTCAATACAATGTGCTTTTTTGTGTGTATGTTTTCTGAAATCATATTAGGCAATAGCGACATGCATAGAATTATTAAAATATCTGGTCTGTCACAGTCTTAAATAGAATCCACAATTTCCAGCTTAATATCATTTCATTTATGTCTATTCTGCATCATGTAAAGATTGAGAGACTTTGCCTGTCTCAAGCATGTATGATATTTCATATTTATAGCGTGTCTGTTTGTTATTATTCAAAACCAGCGATAAATCCGCGTCCCCGAAGCTTCAACGCGAACTTCGGAGCGTCAACAAACTAATTTATGTTCATCCACCCAGTATACTGTACTGTTTACTGTATATTCACTGAAATGCGGTCAAATATGAAAATTATGAAAATAAACAGATAAGCTTATGGCTAGCGGAGCTTCGAGGCTTCAAAATAAAGAATGAAATGTATAAAAGCAAGTATCACGCGTATACGCTTACCAGATGCGCGTCCTGACCTCTCCACGGCGACGGTGGTCCTCCATAACTTGTATTATGAATATTATTCATTGTTAATCCGGAGATTCTTCCGCGTGTAGTTTCCCCCTCGCGTGGTCTTTGTTTAGAAGCAGCCAAACACTCAATCTCCCATCGGTCAGCGGTTCTGTGACGTCACCGGACGGAAACAGGACGGGGCAGTAAGTGACCCCCCTGTTGCGGCTATTCGCACCTCTGACTGGTTCAGACGGCTTTTGAGTGACAGCTATTTGGACTAATAGCGCTTCACAAAGAGATCAGATCTGTATAGCAGGAAAAAGGCTTTAGTGCGCATCATATGAGTTAGAGGTCTGGTCAGCGCTCACAGGGCTTTGGACCTCTATTGCGCACTTGTACAGAACGCTTTATATCTCAGCAATGGAAGCACGCAGAAACGTAAAAATGGTCTTGTTGGAAAGAAGAGATTCTAATCTAAAAGATTATATCGAGTATATAGGTATGCGTGGCTGTTTGCGGCTGACTGAAGCGGTGCAAAATGTATAAATAATAAGGTGAGAAATTTTACATCGCGATTCTGTTGAAGATCATTCGATCTGTGATTGTCACACAATAAAATGATCTACATCATCAGATTCCTGAGAATGAGAGCTTTCTTGTGATATATGACTTGACTGTTTTGTGAAAAATATTTTAAATACACATTCTTACGAAAACGTATTCGCAATCGTTAGATGGAAATTTATGGGGGGGGGGAAATATATTTCTTAGCTTAATTTGACTACTTTATGTATCATAAAACCCCAATTAATGGTATTCTTTGTAAAGAAAACACTCTAAGCTTTCAAATGAACCCATTTTTGGGCAAATGCCATATAAGGAAGGATATGCAAATGAGACACAAACATGTGACATGCTATTTTCGGACCCGGTACCGGGTCTGCAGAGTTTAAGAGGTTAAATATCAAGTTTGTCTGTAGTGATTTGACACATTAATGTTTTTAGATTTGTGTATTAAAAAATAATAAAAAAAAAGTTTAAAAAGTAAAAAAAATTTTTTAAATTAGACCCTGAGGTAAGTAGGTTGGGGTTATTAGGCCATATTTGCTAGCCTATTTAAACATAAAGTAGGTTAAATAAGTGAAATCAGTCAGTTAGAATGTACAGTGTTGCTATGCTCTACTACACTATGTGTATGTGTGTATGTTATTTACTATTTAAAGTTTGTAAAAAAAATAAATAAAAAAAAATAATTAAAAATGTAAACAATTTTAAGCATCATCCTAGATCTTTAAAAATGAATGCACATACTGTATGATGCAAATTATTTTGCCATCTTATACAAATGTCTTGGATCATAAAATAATAAAAAAGATTAAATTTTTTCATGTTTATTAATCATTTAAAAATTATACGTGCCATTCATTTGTTGAATGAAAAATGTTATATCAAATAATTTATTTTTATTGATCCCAACATATCTGCGTACCTTTGCCTTAATGGAAATATATGTACAGTTTAAAGTGAGGTGAGAAAACAATCCAATACTACTATGTACATTTTTGGGAAGTATTTGAATGCAGGCGTTGGACAATGTGGACCACTGGAGGGCGCTACACTGCAGTTTACAGCGCTTCCTCTCTGAAGCACATGGGTACTTCCAAGTAGCTTGTAAAATAGACACTGTAAAGCATATCTAAACTGGGTATGATCAAACACTTAATAAATCAACATATTAGTATATTATTTGTGACAAAAGTTTACATTATGATACGATTTAAGTCTTGAAAAGTAATAAATAGCTCACACACCCCATGAAATCACTGTCATTGACTCAAAATAGGAATTACGAAGGTTAACAAACATAAAAACAGAGTTTGTATGGGACGCCTGCCTGCACATCAGAGCTTTGTTGGTGTTTCCAACAATGGTTTTGCTCAAGCTCGACGCGGCCCACACAGTGAGTGCAGACGTGAGGCCAGTGTAGCCAGAAGACCATCCAGAGCATCTGGATCCAGCGCGGTGCTGCGGTCAGAACCCAGCAGCAGCTCCTCAAACTGCTCACAGTCAAGAAGATCAACCATGTTCTGCAGGAAGAAGCCTTCACAGAACACCGCCAGCTCCACCGCCTCACACACCTGCTCCATAACACACAACAAAACACATGGATGAGAGATCAGAGGACTGAAGCTTGATACTGGATGGATGGATAATATGTTAGTGTACGCTGTATGCACATACTTTGGAAATCTGGTAGATGCTCACGGCATTGTTGAGGTTTATTCTCTCTGAGCAGAGGATTTCACAGTGTCTCTTCAAAACTTGAAGCTGGAATGAGTGGGCCACGGGAAGAAGCTGTACGGGACATGACAGTGCATGTAAGCTAAAGTTGACTGCTTTATGAAATATATTTAACAGTACTGTACTATTTAGGCTATCCATGTCTTTCTTACCTCCAGCAAATCAGACACAGACACGTCTAAACATTCTGCTCCTCCACAGTAAAGATGTGCCATCATCATCTGAAATAAACATGTACGAGCTATTTTAACGGGATTACATCATATATGTTTGTCTTGTGTATGTTCAGGCTGAGGTTTGTTGGTTACCTGGAACGTGCTGTATTTTATGTCAGTGATTTCAATAGCCATGTGGTTTGATGTGCCATTACTCCCGTAGAGGCTCAGCAGGTCTCTGAACCTGATATGAAACAAGAGGAGCATATATAAAACATAACCAATCACATAACTGATTATATGGCATTACATTCAGATCAGTAAGAGACCCACCTCTGTGAAGCAGACATGAGCAGAACTCTGTGGGCATAAAACGGCCTTCCCTCCACCACAAATATCACATCAGACATCTCTGTGTTATTCAGAAAATGAGCATCTGTGAGGGCAACATGATACATATTAACAATTATAGTCTTTTGATCATGAATTGCATATAGAGAGAAGTTAATACTTATTGTATGACAGCATGGACTACTCTTATTTAGCAAGGATGGACTGAATTTTTCCAAAAGTGTACTATACTATAAATACTATATATGTGTCAGGGGTGTTTCCTCCGAGGACATGGTTAGATATGGCTGATTATGTTTGGCTGTGATTGGTTCATACAATAATTCCTGCCTGTTGTGTTCATGCACTTTCTGCGTTCGCAAATTAGTCATTATAAACATAATGGTGTTAATGGTAAGACGAATTTGAAAAAGTAATTGAACATCTCTGACACTTTAATGTAATCACTTTGTTTAAGTCAAATTAAGACTAAACATGGCATGGAAACATTATTTGTGAGAGTTTTAATTGAGTAATCAGCTTATATATATATATATATATATATATATATATATATATATATATATATATATATATATATATATATATATATATATATATATATATATATATATGTTCCTATATATATGTATATGCACTTTTGATCAACTCAGTCCATCTGTGCCTGTATATAAAAACTAAAAACTAGGTAAAGAAAAAAGATTTTGAAATTTGTTCATTTTTTTTTGACTGATATTGTTCATGTTCTTAAAAAAAATTCCTTCCGACCCCAAACTTTTGAACAATAGTGTACACAGGTAAAGTATGGTGTGTTACCCAGCTGAGCTGTAGGTGTGTCCTTTACTGCCAGAATACACGGGGCGGCTGTAGAGCAGACACAGTGGCTGAAGATGACTGCCAGCTGCTTACGGATATCCTTACTCTGTATTAAAGAAAAGAACACACAGATGTAACCCCTCTCTCCCGGGTCCTCACCGCCACGCCTCACACTCGCTCCGAGTGGGCCTTTCAAATACAGTATTACACTTGGCTGACAATTCTTCAAGCATTCACCTTGCTGGTTTTAAAAATGGAGAAGAGGAGTGGAAGACCCTCTGAGAGCAGCTCCTCGCAGTATTTTTCCTCCCCAATAGTGGTGAAGTCTTTAAGGAGAGAAAGTGTGAGTTCACTCCTGGACTGGAGCTGGGCACTGCGCACTGACTCCAGCCACACGTGCAGCTTCCAAGGCACTCCTGAGAGAGAACAAGAAGCTTCTTAAAACACTTTAAACACTGAACAACAGATTACACTACTAATCTATTGCTTCTAAAACAAATGGTGCTTGTGCTGTAATGGCAAAAAAAAGTTGGTAGTATTTGTTATCTTAGTTGAGAACCACTGTTTAGTGCATAACAATTGCAGGTTAATCTAATCAGTGGTTTTATCCCTTGACTGAGTCTGTAATCATCGGCTCTAATACACTTTGCTATGCACATGCCAAAAATATCTCGCTGTTTATGCACATCTAATTCAATTTGTTGTCCATTTTCCTTCATTTACTGTACATGAGTCAGTTGTGTACCCAGTGCCCTGAGCTCCATGGTGACGTCCAGATATCCGTGCTCAGCGCTGTGAAGGCTGGCTTCCTGCAGGGCTCTGATGCGGGCTTTACACAGCCGTGGAGTGCAGACAGACTTTGCATTTGCTCCATCCTTCATTTCCTGTTTCTTCTGCTCCTCTACTCCCTCTGCCAGGATCTCCTCCAGAGAAAGCACGTCTTCCTGCAGCCACTGGGGCTGACTCAAGAGCTTCCTCAACACATTCCTGGGGGATCAGAACATATTCAATACATAATAGCCTTATTCAGTCTTGATCGGTGCATGTGTTTGTGTCTCTGAGGGCTCAGTACCTGTGTCCATGCGCTGCAGCGTGACTGAAGCAGTTCATGCCCTCATAGAGTGAGGAGGTCAGATGCACCCGCAGCATTGGGTCAGCACCACGGGACAACAGCAGACTCACCATCTCGTAGTTACCTGAACACACACACACACCAGTAAAACTATGTTTCTAACAAAACATGTTAAAGGAATAGCTCGTCGAAAATGCCAATTTTGTCATTATTTACTCACCCTCATGTCGTTCCAGACCTGTATGAGTTTCTTTCTTATGTTGAACATAAAAGAAGATAATCTGAAGAATGCTGGTAATCAAACAGTTTATAGTCTCCATTGGCTTCCATTATATTCATTTTCCTACTATGGAAGTCAATGGGGACCAACAACTGTTTAGTTCTTTAAAATATCTTCTTTTGTGTTCAACATAAATTATGACTTTTTATTTTTTTTTTACATTTTGAACTATTCTTTTAATACTTTATACACCACGATCCAAGGGTTGATTAAAAAAATATGCAGCATTTACTTAACCACTATAAAGTGAAAGCAATAATATTGTGAAATCATGAAAGATTTATTATTATTATCAGTGTGGAAACAGCTTAATATTGTTGTGGAAACCATGATAATTTTTTTCAAGATATTCGTTATCCTGAAAAACCAAAAGAACAGCATTTATTTTAAATGGAAATATAACATTATATTACTTCTCTTTACAGTCACTTTTGATCAACTGAATGGATTCTTATTGACTTCCTAATATTGATTTCTTTCACCAACTGATCTCAAAACTTTGAATATTAGGCTAGTGTAGGCTATACTATTTGATATATTTTAATAGTATCTGCCACTATTTGTGCGTGGGTGAAAGTAGCCTCTGCTATAGTTTTCCGTGTTAAGAATACATTCAAACATAACTCTTAAAAAGAAAGCATGTTAAGGATGAGTTTGCACTGTTTTTCCCCACCTGCGGCTGATGCCAGCTGGAGGGGTGTTTCTGCTGAGCTTTGGTGGCCGTTTCTCAGGGCTGTGCCTTCCACATCTGCTCCCACATCTAACAGGAGCTGGAAAGGCCAAACAAAGTTCATTTAACATGATAGTCCTCCAATGGCAGTTTGCAATGTCAATATACAGTAGAACATGCCTTAATTTGCCATATTAAAAATGAATGTATGACAGTAAATACACTATTCTTGAACCACTACATGAAGTAATAGTACTGTACATGTACTGTAACTAGTGTGCATTTTCACCTGCACTACAGATATGTGTCCATGCAGCACAGCAAACGTAAGGGCCACCCAGCTGCGGCTCTCAGGGCGGACAGAGGGATGTTTTGGTGAACAGTTGGGCACCTGAAAAGAAAACAAAACGTTTCTTATTTCTTTATAAGCCACCAAAATGCTTCTACATATGTGTGAGTTCCTAGAGTTTTACAATTAAAATAAACCATTCATTCAACAAAGCCAATATCCTGCAGAGTGTAGTTCTAATCCTAATTAAACACACTTGGACTTATAGCTAATCAAGGTATTCAGGATTAATGGACATTTCTGCAGGACTGGACACTTTGGTGTAGATAAATAGGTAAAAAAGACATATAATGTGGCTGAAGGAGTAGTTTGTCATTACCGCTACATCCAAGTTTGCACCAGCATCAATGAGCATGTGCACTAGAGCCTCGTCCCCTGCTGAGCAGGCGTACATCAGAGGAGTCATGCCCTACACACCCACAGGGAGAGAGAAAGAGGGTTTAACATACTTCATCAAAAAACACTTGGTGTAGATGTTAAATATACATTACTGCATAACTGCATAAATCTATTAAAGGGACAGTTCACCCAAAATAAAAATTCTATCATACTTTACACCCCCCATTTTGTTTCAAACCTGTATGAATTTCTTCCTTCCACTGAAAACAAAAGAAGATATTCTGAAGAATGTTGGTTACCTAACTATTGATTGTATGAAAAAAATAAAAATAATAATGGCTATTGTCAACTGGTTACCGACATTCTTCAAAATATCTTCTTTTGTGTAAATCATATAGGTTTGGAAAAACTACACATTTAAGTCATCCATTTTTATTGTGTCATAATTCAGAAGTGAAATAGGTTCACCTGGTCATCCATTGTGTTCACCCCATCCGGGCCCAGAAGCTGGATAGCCTGGCCAATCAGATCAGTGCGGCCACAGTTGAGCATCCGGAAGCCAAGATCCAGATTAAACTTGTCTGCAGCAGCCTTGGAATCTAGACGTTTAAAAGAGGTGAAGCAGCACTCTGGCCTGAGAAATAGAAGAGGAGAGAGTCAATTTAGAGCTCATTACATAAAAAATAGTGAATAGCAATAACTTGCCAAAATATTCTGACAGATGGAGACCCAAAGTAAAAAGTAAGAAGCAGAAATTTTGGACATGTTGCTGCTGTATGTGTATATTTTCTTCTTCTTTTTTACAGTACAGTGCACATTTAGTGGACGCTTTTATACAAAGCACATTCAAAGTACCATTTGTCAGTACTGAGCTCCAGGAACATCTTACTTGAGCTGTCGAGGTTCACAGTCCAGTCCAGGAAGTAGTTGTCGGGCAGTCTGTCTCACATCATCACTGTCCACTAACAGGCTCCGGCGATGCTCCGCATGGACCATAGCGACTCGCATCCACTCCATCAGAGGAGGAAGAAGAGGAAAAGGCCTGAGAGAGACATAGTATTACTCAGTTATTTACCAACATCTAGCACTTTCTTCTCGCCAAAATGCACACACACAAACACACTTAAATCTAAAAAAGTTCAAAGGTCAGGGCAGATCAAAAATGGCATAAAACTGGATCAGAGAGAAATGAGGACAGTATAATTACAAAGGCTGCTGAATTTGGCTCGCCACAGCCTCTTTCAATCCTGCCTTTCATTACCACAAACAAGCCTGGCACTTCATTCTTAATCACAATTTGTGTAACAGCATCTGCCGTCTTCAACAGACACGCCGTGTCGCTGGAATTTAAATCAGTGTGAGATTACAGAACAAATCCTCTACGGTTTTCTTCTTCTCAAGTATCTGTGCCAGGAGCGCAGCGATTGTGAAGCCTGCTCACAACCATAACTGTCCACCTGCTAAAAACATTAGTATTCATTATCTGACGTGCATGCAGAGCAAGGTTTCCACAGAGAGTAAAGTCGCCGGATCTTACTAGAACAGACCTAAAGTAAAATTCAAAGCATGTATCTATGGGGGGCGGTGGTTTTGGCCCATTGATCTCACCTTTCTTTGCTAAGGGCTATCCTGGGTGGCTCAAGGTTGGGGTTCTCCAGTGACTCCATCTGTGGACTGCGTAGGTAGTAATAGAGTGTGTGAAGAGCATCTGGAGACCAGGAGACGGGCTGCAGGCAGAAAGGACGTCCAGGACTAAGACTGGGACTTGCTGAAACCAAGCGCTGCATATGGTGCATTGCACGTGAGACCAAGTCACCTGGAGGACACATACACACACATTCAAAGCTCAAATTATATATAATATCTCATATTGTCAGATACTTTCTTTCAAGACACATATAAGTAAAAATAGCCTGCAGAAAAATAATGGAATTCAAATAACCTGCAATAAATGGCTTTAGTTCTGAAAGCAGACGAAGGCTAAAATCAGTGTGCAGCTGATATAGAAAAGCCATCTGTGTTTCCAGTTCAACCCATAAACTAAAGACAGTAGCTGTGCAGCCAAGCACAATTGTGTCAGTTTCTTTTAAAGTGCTGACAACACACAACACATAGCATATCTCAACACAGCAAAATATATCTTCAGACCCATCTGTTTTATGTCCAAATGTGGAAATGGAAGATGATTCGGATAAACTCAAATGTCTAAGCGCTTTATTCTAAATTACTCCGAGGGGCTTTAAATCTGCTGTTTTTGCCTCTCGATGCAGAAAACCAGACGCAAGCTGTTCCCCAAAGGAAGAGAAGGTATGATGAGGACGGGCCAAAGACTTCCTCCTAAAAACCAGAGAACTCTACAGTAAAGACAGTGGACACTGTCCTCCATATGTGAAAAGCATCACAGAGGAAAGAAATGAGACTGAGAGAACACAGCGACAGCAGAGATACATCATTTCATCCTTGAATGGAAATTCACTGCTTTTGTACTTAGTTATTGGTGGATAATCTTTAAAGTAACAGCTAATATGTGAATGAAAGAAAGAAAGATGTGGGAAACAATCGAAGCAGTCAATCACATAGGGTCTACATGGTCCTTAATGAACACTTGTGCTCCTTAATTGTTAAACAAGGGCTGCTTTACGATTGAGCATCTGCAGTAATAAAGCATAAAGAAGGTGCTTTTTACTCCTCTGACCCAAACAGAAGGTGCTCTTGTACCAGCAAAACAACTGCAGGAGTGTTGCTGGTCCCCTAAGGGAGAGTGTGGTGAAGGCGAGCAGCGGCCCCCCTGCCTCATCCTGAACTGTGGTCTGCTGCGTAAACAAACTGCCCACAGCTCAGGCACTCACACACCCCTAAGGCCAGCAGGCAATGTCAAGTTGTTAGATGAACGGCACTTAAAATGTACAGATGTCTCTCTCTGTCTTACCATGTACAAACACTCATGCAAAAATAGCATTTCACTAGACGGTAACCGACTGAAATGAAAAACAGTTACAAATGGTGTTTATAACATTAAACGTTTTAGCAAGAATAAGAAAAAATGCATTATGGGTGACCTAATTCTTAACGAGAACTGCTGTCTTTTACTAGACTGAGAAAAGCTATTTCACCTTGGTTAGTTCACACAGAAATTAAAACTCAAGTTCTCAATTACTTACTTACTTTTTAATTACTTTAAAAATCTGTGCAATCATGCATTAAAATGTACAAAAAGATATTGTACAAGTATGAATCAAGAAGTTTGATTCAGGTTTAGGCTTGAACTGCTCAATTTGGATGGATTACATTAACAATGAACTTTCTGAAGCATCAACATTTTGGTTCTGTGGACTTGTAATCGAGAGACAGAAATCTGTTGGGTTTCATTAAGAATACTTTTATTTGTGTTTCAAAGACGAGCGCAAGTCTTATATATTATTGATGATAGAACATTTTATGTTTTGGGGACGAGTTATCCTCTTAATCATTTATTAAGAAAAATATCAAGAAGGTTTTAAGTTATTGCACATAGTTGCGTCATAAGGCTAGATTGTGATAAAACAGTGTTAATACATGAATCAATGACTCTTATGAAACAGTTCTTTTTAGTGAATCAACAAAAATATAGCACGGCCAGTGTAGTCTGATTCCAGAACTACTGACTCTTATATGAAAAACATAATGTACAGGCAAAAAGTTTAGCTGTTTACATTAAATTAATGGATCTTATGAACCAGTTCTATTTAGTGAATCATAAACACTTTTATTATTATAGATACAAAATGATTTGTCTTTTACAGTTCTAAAAGAGCTTTCAGTGGAACCCTTGAGTTGCCAGAGCCAGAACTGCTAATCTCTTATGATTTTCAATCCAGGTGGCAACAAGCATTTATTTATTTGTTTAAACTAATAAAATGCAATACATTGTCAAAAATCGTTCCAAAAGAGATGAAATGGAATTGAAAAGCTTGTAACTTACTGAGTTCAGAGAGGCTGCCCACACAGGTGGCCAGCAGGGCCTGCTCCAGCGTCCTGAGCTCCAGCTGTGCGTAGGCATTCTCTCTGCTCTCCACCGCTGACTCCGGACCCTCAGCGTACGGGCTGAAATGTGCAGGCAGGGACAGCTCACCTAGTCATAAAAACACATTTTCAGCCATTTAAATCATTACAACTCAAAGCACCATTCAATCTCTTTGAATTTGATCCATTTATTATCAAGTTTCTAAATGTGAACTCTTGCGTCAGTGTTTTGAATCTCTAATAATTATGGGGGGGCGTCTCTGACAGAGATAAGAGGAGGAAATGTGGTAAGTTATCATTTCCTCTGCTGAGAACATAGCTCTTCCTCCTGACTTTAGTCTTGTCTTCCTTGCTCTATTATTTATGCTTCGTCTTATTGCTTTTCTAAATGTCTCTAAGTGTCAATTCAGCTCCTGGAGATGATTTTTTTGTAGATTAATTATTCATTATAAATGTACAATAACCATGATTTTATTATTTATTGATTTTTTCAGTTATGGCTGGCACATACTCATACAGATCGTGTCAACAGAAGGGTGATCCTTTTCTTCTGTCCACAGCATAGGAATAATTCATAAGGAATTTACCGATCCCCACAGAGTTATGAAATGTTATCTGTTTGATCTTGAATGCAGAATTGATACCTTGCCAAGCTTTCATAAAGAAAGTGCAAAATGATAGTCAGTAAAAATGATGAGCAGATCATATGTTTGGCAGATTTTTTTTGCTTTATTTGATTTGAAATCCATGCTTTACCCCTGGATCTCTCTTTCAGTGGGGATCAAATGAGGGATTTGTGTGTGGATTTGTTTTCTTCATCAAGCTAAACGATAAACCATTCATAAGGTACAGTACACACATTCATCTGTGCCTGATGTATGACTCAAAATATCTCTCCAGATGTTGACCACCTGATTTACTGGGGCCATTTTTATAACATCATTGTTATTGAACTATATTTCTCGTAGAGCTATTTGGGTGAACAAACTCATTGTGAAGTCGAGTGACCCATGGCCTCGCTCGACCGCTGCCAATCTATTGTTTTTGCTACAGCAGCAGATTCTCAGTGTGCTACGACTGACTACTAAACACAAAAGAGTGGTCATCACAGCTAACAAAAGCAGTTTTCTGAACAGTTTTCGATCATATAGTTTTTTTACAAACAGAAACTGAAGTTAAAATATGTGTAAAAAAAGAAGTTTTGCACATATGTAGTACTGAGTCAAATATAACATGTTTATAACCACATATGAATGTGCCCTGAACTGAGGCAGTCTGGTCTAGTTGAGGTCATTTCACATGAGCTACAGATCATATTATTATCTAATACAGTGCAGCTGAAAATACAGAAATATGTCTTTATAGAGACCCCAAATCTAAAGCAGGTTCGCCGGTCTGGGCTCTGCAGCCAGATGGGTTTGTGTATGGGTCCGGGTGAGCCACAGGGTGTGTGATGCAGCTGGTCCGGCTGTGGACCCACAGACCCAAACCCCTCTATCCAGGGCACACCCGTTCCCTTTCCCACAGCTGGCCGTGTCTATACTGGCAGCCGTGAGGCTATGACATGCGTCATAAGCAGCCGCACGCTCCCACAGACACACATACACGCACATACGCTCTCATCTGCTACCATCGTTGTGGACTGAGGAAGAGGGGAATGTGTGTGCACTGCCATTATGTGGAGAGAAATCGAGCTCATGCACACCACTGATGGGAGACTGGGAAATCCATATGAGTGTCATAGGCCTGCCCAGGAGTTACACTGCCAATAAAAGAGAGAAGCTCTGGGAGATGTGGCAGAAAAAACTCTTGAAATGAGATGAGCATATAGAAGCAATATTTGCTGAAGGGAATCCAAGTGTACCTGGTAGGGTAAATTGCATCTATATAATGGACCTCTTCTAAAGTGTTCATGTGTGCACTGTAGAAAACCACCATAAAACCAGAAAGATGTCTTGCAAATGATATGGTATCTGCTTTCAGAACTCTATTGGCAACATCTAATTTTTTATTTTTATTTTTGAACTGAAAAGTGCTTATTTTAAAGCTTCCAAGACTGTTAAGAAAGTCCTTTGGATCTCTATTACAAAAATTCTCAGAATTGTGTAAAACAACTATTTTGAACTTTTGAGACAATTTTGGACATAAGACATAAAAATATGAGCACATTACTCAATATAACTCAACCAAATCAATTATTAACAATTTTGGTAAAACTTATCTTATAGCAATTATGTATGATGCATAATAAGGGATTATTAAAGGGTATAATGCATTTTAATTATTCATAATGTGCATTGTAATATATTATATCTTGTCGTAAAATAATTATAACCAAATTTAAAAGCCATAGTGTAACAATGAATTGATACGTGTTATAATGTATTAACTGTGGTTACGTTTATTCATTATATTGTGCAATGCATTATAAAGTGCATTACAAGGCATAATTAATGAATAAAACTACTTTTCATTACTATAACTTACTATAATAAAACTAATTTTATAATCCATTTTACGCAAAGGCTTTAAGTAATGTGATAATTTAAGCATTATTTTAATAATGTTTCAATTATTTTACTTTTATTTGTAAATATGAATTATTGTCATGCTATGCACAGTATCCAATAAATGAAAACTGAAAATAAATTTAAATCAATTGTTTTAAATGCTAGTGATTAAGGCATCATTCGTTATCATTTATGGATATTCATTCTGATATTTGTTAAGATTACATTTAACAGCTGAATTATTTTTATTTTAGATGACAGAGAAAGCAATCTAAACCTAACATTAGGAGTGTAAATGAAATGAAATGAAAATTAAATCCAATGTTCACTGTGTTAAAATGACCTAACTTTGACTTTAATACCATTTCACATTAAGATTTATTATCCATTTGTTGTGTTCAGTTCTTTCATTCAAAAGTGTTCTCCAACAGAGAACAGATCCCTTAAGAAACTGCTGAAAGAAACCTTTCAATTGCACGCCCAAATGTAATTAGCTTAAATATGAGTGATCAACCCATTTCGCTTGCCTGATTTGGCTCAGGTAATGCGGTGTGAACACAGTGCTCCAGTCACTCTGTCACACGCTCCCACAACACCACCATTCTACACAGGGCACAATGGCACAAGTGTGCTGAAGAGCCAGAGTCAAACGGCCCTTGTGTTATAGGTGCTGTACTGGAAGTGATTGTTGATTGAGGACGTGGAACGCTGACTGCTATCTCTAATTGGTAAAGGGGAGGTGCCCTGTTAGTTGTGTGTGACTGTGCACACGGACCATTTCTTCCAAGACTTCCCCTCTCCAGAGGACCGACCGCAGAGTGATGATAATAACAACTTCCTGCATCCCGTTCGGCTACTGATTTGAGACGCAACCCCCAACTCAGTGGAAGAGCTTTGCCTTTACAAATCAAGTCAACAGTGAAAGGTTCTTAACAAGCTTGGCCTACTTTCTTTTTCTTACTGTGGCAATAGTAACCTGAGCGCAATAGAAACTTTGCGAATGAGAAGCTCCTGGAGTTTAACAGTCTTCATAATGATAAAGTTAAACTTCACACAGATCTTGGCATTGTGCTGTTCACAAACTTAAATGCAAGAGCGAAAACAGCGTTTCACAGGCATGCTGCTGCCAAAACATCACTTATTCAGCTCAGCTTCAAAGAATATGAGGATGATTCTTCAATTAGGGGCATTCTTCAATTTTGATCACACTCTATTTTAAGGTCCAATTTAGACTATTAACAAACCATTGACTATGACTTTTGCATCAATAAACTCCTAATTTACTGCTTATTAATAGTTAGTAAGGTAGTTCTTGAATTTAGTTATTGGGTACGATTAGGAATGTAGAATATGGTCATACAGAATATGTACTTCATAAGAACTAGCTGCAGTTACAATTATAATACGTTTGAAGCAGCTTCACAGTAATAAATAGGGAAATAACCGAATCAATGATGCAAACGTTTTTAAATATGAGACCAATCCAAATTGTGATGTAAAAAAAACGATACAAAATATTGTTTCTTTCAAGCCAGTTCAGTGTTGATTCTGTCCAGTTCAATAACTGTGTAAAGTTCATCAATTATGAAAAAAGCTTAATTCCGCTTTAATCAGCTCTAGAGGACACCAACTGCTGTTATTCATCTCAAATCAGTTCAATGTTGATTTAATTTGGATCAATTACAGTTTTAATATTTGACAATTCTTTAATTATGAAACAAACAGCTCTACAGAAGACAACGGTGTCTTTGTTCAGCAGTGTCAGTGCAGTCAAATCGACAATGTTCGTGAATATTAAATGTCCTCCTAGTTCGAATTCCCAACTATTTAGTGTTATTTCTTAATAGATATCATAGAGGAAAAGCTCCACTAACTGAAGTATCACCCGTTTACTGATGATCTCTGTGACTGACAGACAGGTCACTCATCACAACCTCTCACTTTAGCCTGTTGACACCACTTCCTACCTCAAGCCATAACTAAAACAGATTGACAGCCTGGTCTGTATCAGAGCGGCTACAATCTAAAGCCAAGAATTCACTCTGAAGCCTCCCTCTTGGGAAAGATGGAAAAATCTGAACTACAGAAACTCAGAGCTACACAGGATCTCCATCTGCCCGCTTCTCTCACCCATAAACCCCGGAGCCAGTTTCCACCGACGCAGTCATTTCAATTGCAAAGTGTTTTTGTAGCAGTTCTTCAAAACATGTCATGGCTATAAAGTGGATTTCCTGATCTGGGGGTTAAATGGAGGACAGAGTCTCTTTCTGATGATAGCTTAATTGCTTACAGACTATTCACTGGGCTTCGCAGACTAACAGGGTTATCGCCGAGTAGGATTTTAATGTAATTTAGCTTGTCAGGCTGCAATATTAATCAAAGTCGGAGGGTTTGGTAAGTATGGGATATGTTGAGGAGAGACGACATTATAACATTAATCATGCAGAGCTAATCCATAAAACATGATGGGTGTCAAGACTCAAGGCAAACAGATTCTGCTAAATAAATCACTCGGTGTAATTGCTGTGATGTCACACACTTGATTAAGTTGCGCTCTGTGGTAAAGAATCCGCACACACCACTCAAGGAACACAATGTGGATGCTTAATTATAGTATCCTCTATTAGCCTTCCGAAATAACTTTTCATCAAGGTGTTGATTACATCACATTCAATTCACACAAGATCCTCAGTTAACAACATTATATTCACCCAAGCTAACAATCACCTTGGAGAAGCTAAAATCGAGTTTGACACCTACTTTAACTGTTAATGGTGGAACAAAGAGGTGTATTCTTAACATGACTGATTAACAGTGATTTTTATGGGGTGTCAGGAGCTAAGGTGTTCCCCAGCGTACACTTATTCATTCAAGTGCTTGTTCTGTGCTTTATGAAAGGCTCCAAGGAAGACTGTTCTTTGAACATTAGCAATGTGTAAAACCTTTAGTCTTGCACATATATTTGGATTAATGAGGTGCTAAAGGGAACTCTTTCTTTCAGTTGTGAATGCTCTTAATGTGAGCTTTAAGTGCTTCGATGCTTGTAGTAACAAAACAATGAAGCAGCCCCATAAAATGTTTTATGTTGTGTCATGAAATGCTACATTCCTACATACATTTAGATCTTGTCTGATGTAAATCAAACCGCAAGTGTTTCCTCTCTCTTCCCATTGCACGAATCTGATCAGAGCTAATGGGATAGTTCACCTGAAATTGAATATTCTGTCATCATTTCTTCACCCTTATGTTAGGATAAAGAGGTAACCAAAGCTCTTCAGAATATCTTCTTTTTGGGTTTCTCAGAAGAAAGCAAGTCGTTTACTGGTTTGGAACAACATGAGTAAATTTTGGGGTCTGTCCCTTAAAATTCAAACAGAAATCAGCAATGGAAAATTGCCTGAATTTTGATTAATCTGAAGTCAATTCAGTGCATCTTCAATGGCCACCTTGAATTTGGACTAACACCTCTTTTGAACAGATGCTAATGGAACCAGGCAAGCATGCTGAGAAAGGTCAACTCGCACACAGAGCAGCTGTCGTTGCATGCTCTAGGAAGGCACCTTCTCCTCTTGTTATAGAAAGCATTTGTCCACTCTAGGTGCTCGAGGGGCCGAGTGAGACCCTCAAGACAATGTTTATAATAGCACTCAAAGGCTACATGTGCAAACACCGAGCACAGGCCTTGTGTGAAATACTATCTTTTCCGTAGCAGCTTCTGTACATCCAGCACAGCAAATGTTTCTAAATATTCCCAGAGGATGTTTTGGACTTCCGGGAAAATCTTAGTAAAGTAGAGCGAATAATCTTACTTAAGAAAAAGGTTCAGCCTTTTAAACGCACTTGAGTTTTAAATGACCATGGCTGGGAAATGCTCTAATTTCTGCGGTTTGTAGTCAAGCTCAAAGAAACTGGGCTGTGTGGGCGGAAAGTTTTATGAGGATAATTAACCAATGATGATTACAAGGCTCCACACACAGACCAGAACTCAACACCCCATTCTGTGGGACTGCTCTCACGCTGCACAGAGCCAATCTGATGTGAACTGTGTCTCACCTGCATCCCCTCATTTGACCGGCTCTTTTATGTCCTGTCTGTCATTAAAGCCAAGTGGGGATCACAATTAAATTAGACTATTTATTCAAAGGCCCTATCGCTTTCCTTCCAGAAAAATAGCATGTTTCCGTTTGACATCTTGCGTGGCTGAGTCATAATGGCCATTATTAGCTTGTTTATTGTGAAAGCTTGTCTGTGACTGCAGTTGACCTCCGCCTAAAATTACTGTATAGGGATAAAATAATCAAATACAATCAAAAACTGATAAACGCTTCTTTTAGAAAACTAGTTGTGAGTGGCAGCAAGAACTAATAGATGTAAATACATTTTGTAGCTATTTATGCAACATTTTCCAAGGTTCTCACTGCTGCGCTCTCTCATTCTGAAGAGATGCTTGTTTTTTTTAATTACCCCCTGCCAGCCACTGGTGGGTTGTATATATTTTCAGCTGGGATTTTCCCAATGGCCTGCAATAAACACTGTTTAAAGTTCATAGAAACCCAACAAATACTCTGCTATGCCAACCTAATAATATACTGAATAAACAAATACATTTCAAGAAGTGGTGTTTTGTGTATAAAGTGGCAACCTACAATATAATTTCATTATAATTCACACTTCTATTGCCATTTGCTCAAGACAGTCTGTGTGGACAAATGCATAGAGACCAAAGAACAAGACCACAGCAGCTTTCACAATAGAAAAGGGCCTTTTTCTGTCATTTAAGCTGTGCAGCATTAAACCTTACCAGATGTGGTTCTGCTCAGCATGTGAGACGAGTGTTTGACATGAAAGCCTAAATGCCAGCCTTCAGTCTCTTCTCACTCTCTCTAAATGAAAAGTACTATTTCTGTTTCTCGAATGTCAGAATTTTCTGGATGAATGAAATTTGAAATTGACACACCAACACGTGCATGCAAATAATATTTCATACAACATATTTTACTTTGAGAGCTGGATGTGAAGCGTGCTTCATAGAATGGCATGTGCCTGCTGAGTTTCTAAGCCTCACACAGGTCAGCTGTGTCTCAGTATAAGTGTGCACAACAACTTTACCAGCCACGGGTGACTGAGCACGAGTGCACGGTCACATCAATCATGCTGAGTGTGTGCATGCCAATCGGATTAATACGTTTCCAAGCCTAAACTCTTAAAAATAAAAGTGGGTGTCACATCAGTGCCATTGAAGAACCATTTTGGGGTTTACCAAACAATTCTTAATTATTTTCTTAGAGTGAAGGAGATTTTAATAATCTAAAGAACCTTTTGTGCAATGGAAAGTTTCCCTGGATGTGACAGGTTCTTCATAAGACCATACATGCCAATAAATAAATGTTTTTTTTTTTAAGAGTGTAGGGTGGAAAGTAAAAGTGTAGAGTGTAGTGTAGTTTGTGTGCTGCTGTTGGCATTACAGCAGCTTGATGGTTTCTATTTCAATCCCACGAGACATCAATAAACTCTTACTTTTCTTCTTAAAAGGCATGAAAAGGAAAACATCATTTACTCTTTGGTCCCCAAAAGACATTCTTTCTGCACAGTGCCAAGCAGACCAGCTTTGTACATGCTGCCCTGTCACAGAGACGATCACCAGACTGATGTGTGATGGCTTTTTATTCTTCTCACTCTGGCCTCTCTCACTTGTTTCTGCTTATTTTCCACAACTTGCATGGCTTGTGGATGGCTTAGAGCAGAACAATGGGCTTTTTGTGCACTTCTAAAATGTGTGTGCCTATTGGGATGTACAGCCATAGCTAAACCTTATTTATAATGTGCAACCTACCATTTAATCAGTAAGTTCTGATACAGAGAGAACAGTCAAATCAAGAAAACAAATACAGACAGGTAACAAATATAACACATCAAGGCGGAGTCATTAAATGTTGGCTATAATTAAATCAGTATTACTTGTGACAGCTTACAATACAATTACGGATGCACGGGTTTAATAAACCTGTCTACTTGTGCCAACAGATAGCAAATATAATTGTCTTGTATTCGGCTAACCTGTTTAATGTAGGATACACCAAAGGCAACGCATCACTGGGCCTTGAGTTGTCATTCATAATGATCAGGCTTGAGAGAAGACTTGCGTTTCTGACATTTGTTTATGCATAATTACTCAGAGCTGACATCCCTCTTTGAGAGAAGATGAAAGTGGAAACGATAATTAGTATTTTCACCAAAACCAAGATCAGGGCGCCCTTCAAAGACTAACCAAATCACACATTTGTCTCTGTATACAAAATAATAATGAATATATTTTACATGCAGAGATCATGTTACATTACAAATGTAATTATTTTTTGCAGCCTTGCAGGGCCACTTGTAAATGTAAATTAGTGTTAGCAATTATAATTTCTTATACGGTATCAACATGAACAGTAAAACAGTTGTTAATAGAATACGAAATTAAAAGTGCAACAGTTAAAGTGTATTATTTGGTCAACTGTAACAAACAGTTGTATCAAACTTTTATTTTGAAGGTATTCTATATTTCTCAAGTCAGATGAACTCATATTTATATTTTACCATATTTTTGGTATGACTATGTCCTGTAATGTTAAAGACTATATACATAAAGTAAAATAAAACGAACCACAGGCCCTAAATCAATGACCACCATAGGAAATTACCAGAAGAAAAGAAGTGCTCCTAATGCAACTTTCCTTCCTGGGTTTTAAAGATATAAACTTGAATGGTTTCAAGAGCTAACTAGTCTTAAATTCTATTAATTAGTGTCTTACCATTGGAGTTCTTCCCGCAGATGAGATGTTCATAGTTTTGAACGAGACCAAATATCTCCGCGTCATTGCTGACGACAGCCTCCAGCGCCTCAGGGGTCACTGGAGAGGTGTTGATCCCGCTCTGCGCCGCCAGCACCCGGAGCCCGATTTCCTCGGCTAGATTTTCAATGCAGGCGGTCAAACAGATGGCCGCGTACTCGTGAATGCGCACTGAGATGCGAGTGTCCACCATCCAGCGGAAAAAGCGTCCGACAGACAAACTCAGTGTGCAGCGGGAGGACTTGCTCTTGCGCAGGACCTCTCCAGCGCTCATGCTGTACAGCGAGATGGCTCGGACCGCGGCCGAGACGCAGCTTTCCGCCAGCGCCCAGCTCATAACCAGTCTCATCGCGCTCTGCACCTCGAACCGCGTGCACCTGCAGTGCACAACACTCAGCCGCTGCGCCTCTCTGGAGATCCGCAACAAAGCTCTACGCATAAGCAGTGACAGACTCCTGACGCTCTCTGGAGTGAAAGACAGTCCCTCTCCAACAACTTTGCGCAGGACAGCATCGATCTCCTCATCTGTCCAAGGGAACTCTTCTAACTCTGGTAACCTCGGACATTTGGAGAATATGTCCTCTGGGTCTTCAGGAAGCACCGTGTTCACTGTGTCCCAGCTGCTGTTTCTGCTGTTCATGGAATCCGTGTAGCTGCACCAGTTTCCTCGCTGTGAAGAGCTGATGAGCGCCTGAGAGTTGGACTTGGAGGAGGACAAGCTGAGGGATCTGTAAGAGTCACCCGCTCCATATCCAGAGTCCAGGGTCAAATCCTCCAAAGTCTTCATAGTACTATTGCTCAAGGCTGCCATGGCTTGCTTATTTTTGTAAGTGGAGTGATTTATTCCACGTTTTTCAATATATAGGATATAACAGCAAATGCACCTCTTCCCTGGTTAGTAAACACGCAGCGCAAAGACAAACTCCTTGACTTAAGTTAACGCACGTCCATCGTAAAGCACAGCTCTTTAAAGATCTGCACACATGGGCGATCCAGTGCCGTATGACCAAACGCTGGTCAGAAAAACTTTTGACAGCTAAAAGTTTCGTCCAATCAGCGTACAGCTTTCTCTCAACCAATCAGACACGCGCAACGCTCGCGCAGTTCGGTGTAAAGTCAGAACATAGGAGTTCGGTGTTTTTTTTTATTTTATCTAAACACAGTCTACCTCTTATTTACATCACTATCGACACCACTAAACTTTAATAAATAAATAAATAAATAAATAAATAAATAAATAAATAAATAAATAAATAAATGTTTGTTGTTTGAATGAACATGATTAGTCTCGGGTTAATAGGCAATACATAGCAGCTAAATTAAACAAATTAAAATTGTACACTTATTCCATAGAGGTGAAATATTTCTGCATCTGTTTGATGCACATTTATGCCCTCGTGTGGTGGTTAGTAGAAGGATTATACTGAAATAATATCTGAACATGAACAAGATTAATTGTAATGAACTTTATTTATTCTTCAAAATAAGAAATTTGAACAGAGAAAAGTACATACCTAAATCCTCTACAAACAATTTCACAGAAATTATCCCTTCTTCAAAACTTGTCTGTATTACTGTATAACTCTAACGCTCTTTATAATTTGGCACCCTCTACTGTAAGTATTTTGAATAAACCTCTGCTATTTTAAACTACTCATTAGGTTTGAAATAAAGAGACAAACTGCAGAATATTAGACAACCCTCTCTCTTTACATTTCTTTTCAATCTTAAGATTGGCAAAGAAGCATTTTTAAAATGTCTCATGTGCATGTGCCTTCAATTATCCACTCTCGGCATTCTCCTGGTTTCTTCATAGATTCATATTTTACCCTTTAAGTTGAATCAACTTGGCAATGCCCTTAAGAAAATCTTGTTCATCAAACTCCAGCGCTCACATCAAACACAGTGTGGCAGGCCCATGTTCCCCTGAGCATCGACTGGGGCAGAGAAATGGCTACCACACACACTAAGCCTGCCAAAAACAACAGCAGGGTCCTCTGTGTTCCTCTGTTATCCTTGAGATGGTCTTTTAATAGGAATGTTCCACATGCCCCGTTTGGAGTGGAAATAGTGGTAAAAGTTCCTCAGTCGCAGTCTTTCTACCTCTAGTCCGTTCTGCAGAACCCTATGAGAAGATGTGATAGAGGAAGACATGACTGGTTTGATATAAAATTTCACATCCTCTTAGTTAAGCCACACAGTTTATTAATGCATTAGCTAATGTTATGTGATGGAACATTATCATACAGTGTTACCAGAACAAACTGGCATTAGCAATGGAATTAATTACCTGTCCAGCAGCTCCCAGTCTTCTCCTCCCCAGCGGTCTTTAAACTCCTCAGTGTTCATTCCACCAATTTTATCAAAATCAGACTTATAAATTCCAAACAAGCCAAAGCCATTCACTTCCCAAAAGCCTGTGTGAGAAAATCAGACCTCAGATAAATGTACACAAACAATGGAGAGCTTCCAGTTTCTTACAAATGCATTCTAAACCAATTTAGCAATTTAGTTTCATGGCAATTTTATGCCAATGTGCATAACATAGAAGCAGTTTTATGTAAATTCATGTGCAATACACTAACCGAGGGAAATCACTTCCAAAATGCCAGAGGATGCATATAATATATTGACCAAGCAAAATAAATATGCAAATTAGTTTTAGACTAAAATGTGTCTGACAACGGCAAATAAGAAAATAAATTAAATTTGCCTCT
Organism: Carassius auratus; assembly: GCF_003368295.1. Classification (NCBI taxonomy): domain Eukaryota; kingdom Metazoa; phylum Chordata; class Actinopteri; order Cypriniformes; family Cyprinidae; genus Carassius; species Carassius auratus. The sequence goes on along the minus strand of NC_039249.1, from coordinate 22,695,781 downwards.
TCCTGTATAAATAACCAATTACAATCTGATGTAACCTTTTTCAAACAATCCTTCCACTCATCCACTCATCTCATGTCACATATCAATCCTGCTTATGGTAAAATACAACTGGTGAATAAAAACAATGCAGAGATTTTCCTGACTTTTGAATTACTATGAACTTATGTTTTTATAATAACCATACTATATTATTATTCACCAAAGTCCATTAAAGTGAAAAAAGTAAGAAGTAAAACTGCAAGACATTATACCAAAAGACAGTAATATGACTCTGTTTAAAACAAACAGGATATGTAAGAAATAGAATCAGACACATTATGCACAACTGGTGTTTAGGCATATGTGTTTACATGTACCTAACAGCTGTCTCTATAAGTGTCTGTGTATATGTTTTACCATCAGGCTCCAGAGGTGAGCTCCCACAGTCCAGTCTCATGACGATGGGTGCGAAGGCCAGTCTGCCTTCCACACAGTGCTTCCTAATAGTCTCCAGGATATTGTGAGGGAAGTGGATATGCAGGTCACACAGGAACACTATGCTGTGACTGTCCTGGAAATGATGTTACACCATCACCAGTGTTGCTTTGTGCAACCAATTGTCTTGGAGAAAATGTGTAAATATTACTTATAAATTAAAGCTGTTTTGAATTAATTTTCAAATGCCGAAAAAAAAAAATCCCAAAACACCTTTTACATAAGCTTCCATTCTGGGAAAGAGAGCTCTTTAATCATCTATAAAAGCGCATTATTTTCCATTAAAATTCAACTTTCAAATATTGTTCCCAAACATAGATCACCCCAGGTATTGTACATATTTATAATAGAAAAGGCCTGTTTAAAATCTTCTCACCTCTATGGTGTCTACACCCATCTGTAAACCAGACGATCTCTCGAAGTTCCCTTCACGTCTCAGATACTTGTACCTACACAAAGAGCCAAGAACAAAAAACAAAAACAGAAAAAAAAGATTGTTTTTCTCAGTTCCAAATGGTATGTGAGCCCAAACCAGGACTCGCATGAAGAATCCTCCTGAGAAGATCTATGCAGGGACTGTGGAAAGACACAGGAACTCAGTACTCACCTGGGCACCATGCTCTCCTTCAGTGCCTGCTCCACATCCATGTCATCGCTCTGGAAGTCTACAATGATCACGCTGAAATTCTCATCCTTGGTCTCATGGTGCAGGAGCTCCATATCTGAGATAAACTGCTGCACCCAGCGAGCCTGGTTCTTTACTGTCACAGAAGACAGCTCAGGTGAGTGGCTATGAGACTGCAGTTTGCCAAGCTATTCATAAATTGAACTAGTTATATTGTGCTCCTAAAATGGCCCGTGTCTGGCTTTGCTTTCAAATTGACATGCTCTCTACAGTCCTTATACATTTATGTACACTTATTGGCATTGCTTTGATAAATATGCATAAACAGGAGCTCATATTAGTTTGAAATACCTGGTACTACGAAGTGTACCATCACGTCATGTCTCCATTCTAACATGGTTGGCTGGCAGAGCAGGGGTTTGGCCCAGCTGGTGCTCCAGGGTGTGGTGCTGTGTGTTTGGGAACTGGAGCCGCTGGGCGGTGGGTTTTTGGAGGGTGTATGGTGGGATGAGGTTAAAGTTCCCTCTCTGCTCTCAATTCCCTCCTCATATCGACTGCGGTGCAACAGCAGATAGATGTAGTCAGATAGGCGCACCACTCTTTTCCCTCCCTCCATCAACAACAGCTCCATTAAATAACGGTTGCCCCTGGCTGAGTCTCTCCTCTTCTCTACATTTACAATCCGGACCAGAGTGTAGATCCTGTCAGAGAGGTGAAGAAGAAACCGTGAGAAAAAATGAGAACAGTTGCTGTAAATAGAGTGCATTTAAATGAGACAGTAAGGAATATACATGATAAATGTAAGTACACTATGTAACACCACGTATCCTGTTTAATCTAGTTGTGTCAGTAGTAATAAAGGTTTCCCATTTGTTATGATAAAACTGCATGAAGCGACCCACTGAGAGACCGCTTACCAGCAGGAGTTTAGACTGTCTCAGTACAAGCTTAGAATTAAAAGATAGCTCTACACTTGGAAAAACCCACACATATATTTAGAAGGGTCATATTTATTCATCTTTGAATCATGTATATATATAATTTTTTTTTTTTCACTAAGGTCCATATTATTAGTAAAGTAAAAAAAAAAATACTGTTCATTTTCTGTCTTCTATATAATTATTCATATTAAAGGCTGTTTTTCCAACTGTGCCTTAAAGCATACTGCATGTAAATGCTTTCTTTATTATTTAATAATAATATTATATAATTTTGATGTCATGGTTATGTTTGGTTTCGATACAGCAGGTTGTCAAAACTAAACATTAAATTGCTTTTTTTATTAAACAGTGGTTTACTGAACAGTTCTGCTCTTTCTATAAATAAATAAATAAACACATGTAAATTGTGCATAATGCAGATTTTTTTTATTGACTTCTAAATTATAATGTTTGTTGTTGCAATATATTCAATTTACACAGTGGCTGGCATAACTTGTTTAATAACAGATTTCTTTAAACATAATTAACATGAAATAATTTAATAAACAATACAGCGATCTGTCTCACCACATCAAAAATGCCATTAATCGTTTGAATTTCAAAAAAAAAAAAAAAAAAAATGGACATAATTCGGAAGATGGCACTTTATTTCTTATCAAAAGGAACAATTTATAAAACTGGAAATGTCCAATGAAGTTCCACCTCTGCAGGTACATAGTGTTACCATACGAATGTGGGTACATAATGAAATATTTATTTTTGAGTGAAATATCCCTTTAAATATCCTCATTTGCATTTTTAAATATCCTCACCCTCCATTCCTCTCATTCAGCCTCTCCATGTACTGTGAGATCACGTCAAGGACCTCGTTCTCTGCGAGCTGCAGGTTCCCCGAGACGTTACACCTCAGGTCATTCCAGTCGGACCTCAGCAGCTCAAAGTCCACAGGGTTCACGCTGAAGGTCCGCTGCCAGTTTATGGCCTCCTCTGACAAGCGTGGCCTCACTTCAGTCTCCTCGTAACTGTACTCTGACATCTCTCCTTCCTCGAGGCCTCTGCTCTGAGGAGCCAGGTCCGATCCCTCAGGCATCTCTGAGACCTTTGTTGGCTGCACCTCAGGAGACCGGCTGTTCTCAGACGAGTTTAACCCAGGGTGGTCTCTCCTTTCCGAGCTTGAAGGAGGCAAGCTGTCTGGATCTGATATGGAGGCTGTAGGGTCACCCTTATTATGAGGCCCAGGCTCCGTAGGCAAGGAAGGATGACTGTGTTTTAACAGGGCAGATTGGGTGGAAGTCTTAAGACCCATTAAGGGGAAGTTCTGCCAGGCGAGAGAAGCAGCTGCTTGGGTTTTTAAGGACCTCCATTTTGAACTCAAATCCACAAGCCTCTTGCTCTTTCTAGACTGATACAGGAACACACCAGGAAACACTTCCAAAGGAGGTTTTGGTCTGCTTACTGGAGGACGGGCTCTAGTGATGTAAATTTTATTGGTATTAGTCTCTTTTTCCACACTGGTCCCAACCACAGGTTTGCCTAAAATCCGATTGGCCAAGACATAGAGAGGAGACTTCTGAGGAAGCTTAAAGAGGGATCTTCCCTTCACAGGTGGGCTAGAAGTTTCTGTCAGTTTACTCTGGTTTGGCAGTCCTGGGTCAGGCAGAAGCCATGTTAAAGTACGTCCTCTCTGAACCAGCGCAAGTGTTCGGGATTCCCCTAGCTCCTCGCTCGCTCCTGTCTGTTCATTTAGAGACCCACTTTGAGGGTCTAACGCACCTGTACTACCCTTTGCCTGTCTTATTTCTGTCATTTCATCATCCACCACAAGTGAGTGTTTAAAATACCTTTCCCCTTTCATTCTTGTACTCCCTTCTCGCTCTTTTAACTGAACGTACTGCCTTCCTTGCTGAGTGATGTAGCTCTTTGAACCCCTGTCTAATCTATCAGGCTTGGAGGAAGCAGTGGACGCGGTGATTCTTGATGTCTGATAGGGCGGACTAGTCCTCTTGACTGGCCGGTTGCTGGAATTGATTGTCTCCTCTGGGTCGATGCCTTCCTCCTCCTCCAGGAAATCTGTCAGAAGAGACGAGTCCCATCAAACCAAACCCCTTTAAATAATTCATGTAATCTGAAATGGGAATTTCTTAATGACATGATTAAAGAGTCAGTGAGGCTGCTGCAGTGTTGATGGAAATCTACCGCTAATGATTATCATCTCCAGGCCGTCCATCCATGCTGTTACACACAGCATGTTGCAGCTGTCCAAATGCACACACAAGGTCCAAAATCAACTATTTGCCACATATGCCAGTTTGACTTTTAAATTTAGTTTTACAAGTTTTTTGACTGATAAATAATTTGTACTGGTCACGAAACTTTGCATTACTTTGCCTTACTTTTATTTGTGATTTTGTTTACTGTAGTGAAGGTCACTTGAAGAATGATATATGAAGATGAGTGTTTTGATGAAACTGCACCTGGTACAAACACACACACACACATTGTGTGTTTTCCCTAAATACAGAACGTACATACATACATACATACATACATACATACATATACATGTGAATCAGTGTAGTAGAAGGCAGTTTTGCAGTTACACTGAGCATGTTCAATTTGACTATTTTATGCAAGGCAGTATATATATGTGTATACATACATACACACATATATATATATATATATATATATAGAGAGAGAGAGAGAGAGAGAGAGAGAGAGAGAGAGAGAGAGAGAGAGAGAGAGAGAGAGAGAGAGAGAGAGAGAGAGAGAGAGCTATAATGTTTTCTTTTGTTTCGCTGTAAATTAATCACATAATGCACATAATGTAAATCACTGGAGAACACAGAAGGTTGTCATTACCTGTACTGCATTAACAATAAGTCAGTTAATATATATATATATATATATATAAATTCTATATAAAATATTTTTTAAATTATAATTTTAATAGTTTTCATGTCGTGACTGCAGGGGAGGAAACATTTATGATGCACCTACTGTATGTACACTCACTAGACCATCTCTACCATTTAATGCCTTGAAGCTTCAGAAGGACTAGGTTAGACTTTATGAATGTTTTTTTTTTTACAGTTATGGTTACAAATTCTCTCTGCCTTCCTTCTTTTGCATACTGAGTGGTCGTTGACCAAAAAAAGAGAAAACAAAGAAATGCGAAATGCGATATCGTGATCTTTCTATAAGTGACAATTAAACTGTATTTTACCAGAGGTGGGTAGAGTACCCAAAAACTTTACTCAAGTAAAAGTAAAAGTAATTCTAGAAATATTTACTCAAGTAAAAGTAAAAGTACTAGTCTTGAATAGTTACTTGAGTAAGAGTAAAAGAGTATCGGATAAAAAATCTACTCAAGTAGTTAGTTACTAGTTACTTTGGGTCATATATACGGAGCCTTTTTTTATAAAGATATATAGACAAAAAATGTAAGTAATGTATGTGTGTGTGTATAAATGTATATATTTCATCAGCCTTTAATCCAATTTATGTAATTTATTATAAAACCCTGTCTGTTTATTTAAGTAACAAATATAGGTATCATGCCATAACATATTTTTAATACGACTGACTTTATTTTAAATGTGAATTTAACATTGAAAGTTAATGTGATATAAATATTGCTACTAATCTTTCATTGTTCAGAAAGAGAGCAAATAACATTTACATTAAACATAATTTTCACTGACAGTCTAGATTTCAATCACTCTCAGAAACTACCATTAAAATCACTGAAACTGTTAACACTGTGAAATCAGTATCTTAATTATAGATTCGTACACACATCTGCACTTTGTTGTTTCTGACGAGAGAATTCGGCAGAAAGAGGTATTCAGTAAGTGAGCGAGTGAAGGAAGCACCGGCATTTCAGCGATGACTCATCGGAACACCTCTGATTGGCCATTGCATTCAAAAGCTCAACAGAACCGTGTGTGATTGGTTAATGCGCAGCGCTGTAAAAACGCGTCTGTCTCTGGCTCAGCGCCAGCAAGCGATCACAGATCTGAATTTAGCAGCTGATGATATGACTTGCTGAACGTACTCGCACTGGTGTGATTGTATTAAAATTAATAAAATCTTAATCGGCTATTCTTTGTCTTTTGGAAGCTGCATTCAACCTGTTATAAGCCACACACGTACAACAAACTAATGTCACAGTGCTATCGTGTACTGTAATCGAATGTAGCCCAAGTTATTACCTGTTAAACAGTAGACCGCACACGCGTTCATCTAATAAGGATATCCACCGCAAGCAAATAATAGCCTTTGCAGATTAGCTTTCATTCAGTGCAGTTCCATAGCAACGTTTTCAACGCTGCTAATATTCTTAAACGTTACAACTCTGAGTGAACCACTTCAGACACTCAGCGCGTGCAGCATGGAACTGAACGACTCATTCAAACTGATTCATGAACCAATTCACTCGTTTGCCGACTGGTTTGATCAAGCCTTTGAACAGAGTTGACTCAAAAGAATTAATCATTCGCGAATGGGCATCGCTCATTGTCCAGAGAAAAGTAGACGGCGTGTTTGGAATAAACTGAAGCATTTATTGCATTAAGATAAAGTAACGAGAGGGGCGTCGCCCACAGTAACGAAGTAAAAGTACAGATTTTTCCCAAAAAATGTACTCAAGTAAGAGTATAAAGTACCCATCTTTAAATATACTCCGAAAAGTATTCGTTACCCCCGAAAAATTACTCAAGTAAATGTAACGAAGTAAATGTAACTCGTTACTACCCACCTCTGTATTTTACTAACAGTGTATCCTAATCCATGTAATGATCCTAATAAAGTTGGCGGCCAACTGTTTTATTTACTCCTTAAAGCCCATTTCTACTCACATTTGCCGTCTGGTTTGTGTTAATTTTGAACCCTGGGAACACATATGTCGCTTGGCTCATTACAGATGGTGAGATTTTAAAGAGAGCAAACAGCTGCTGAATTCTTATCTGTTATTAAGATCCCAGCTGAACACAGACCATCAGGTTTGGGGAAGAAAACAGGCTGGTCATCCTCGTCCTCATCCATCTTCACGTACTTGTAGAAGCCAAATCTACATGATAATTCGAAAGAATAACAGGGCCATGGTTATCTTTTTATTTACATAATTAGTTATTGCTTAATTTCCTCTTATGATCGGTAAGGATTCATACTTTTCTAAGTAGACAGGAGATTCTCGGTAGAAGCATTTGTTCTTTTTCTCCATATGAGTAAGTCTGGTGAAGTCATTGGGATACACATAAGAAAGGTAGACCTGGTTGAGCACACATAAGAATATGAGAAAATAGGTAAAGAAAAATGGTAGATGTATTTATTAAGCCAAAAGTGTGTCAAATAAAACAACCAGAATAATTAAAAACAGTGACTGTAATTGGACTGCATGAGATTTACTCTCTCGTCTCAGACTTGTGTTTAACATTGATGACCAAAAGAGGGCAATGTTTGCTCTAAGCACAGAGATATCATTTAAATAGAGCAGGTCCACTTCATCAGTGGTTCTCAACCTTTTTCATGGGGGCCACTGTCCAAGACAGTTTTCAAAACCCCATGTAGGCCAAGATATTTCTGGTAATTCACTGCAATTAACACAGCTGTTTATTTTCAAACTTGTTTTTATTTACAGAAACTAGGAGTGACTATATATTAAAATAAATAAAATATAAAAATAAAACAAATTTAGAATTGAATGTTATTCAAAATCACATTCTTTATGATCAGCAAATGACATGATTTTCCAGACAGCAAAGCAGTCAGCAGTATAGTAAACCATACCTTCCAGAGCTGCATACTGTAACTAGAAAATTATATTATATATTTATCTTAGAAATTCTAAGGGCTTTAATGGAAATGAAACTTTTGACTTTTTTTATTTTATTTATAAAAATGTCAGGAAACAAATTCATATAAGAAAATTGATATCAATAAACATCTTTATATTCAACTTGAGGTTAATTAAAAATTTGCTTATTTGCTAAATTTTGGTGGTCATAAATTAGATTACGTCAAAATACTTTTTTTCTTTTGAACTTTTGATTATTTTAAAAATACAGAAAAAACATATAACTGTTTTCACAAAAATATTAATAATAAGAAATGTAAGTAATGGAAAAAAAAATTGAGCTTTGCCATAACAGGAATAAATTACATTTGAAAATATATTCAAATAGAAAACATCATTTTAAATTGTAATACTATTTCACAATAAGAAATAATGTATCAAATGCTCTAAAGTTGACCACAACTGTAAAGTTTAAAGGGGTCATATGATGCTTTTTTAAAGACCATTATTTTGTGTATTTGGTTTAACAGAATATGCTGAAATGCTTTAACACACAAAAAAAAAAAAAATATTGTACATTATTGTAGGTCCTCTATGCCCCGCCTCTTTCAAACACATTGTTTTCTACAAAGTCCCTCCTTCTGACAAGCACAGTCTGCTCTGATTGGCCAGCTGACCCAGTGCATTGTGATTTGATGAACACTGCAAGCACTCGTCGGAAATGTAATGCCCCTTTCCATAATCACGAGCTTCATCTTTCAAAATAAATGTAAAAGACAGTTAATAATGTCCTTAGTTTTACCATCAGTTCAAGCCCGAAAGGGGAACAGAGTCACGTGACAGACACAGTGATGAAGCTTGTATGTGTTTGCAGTTCACAAACCACAGAGGGTTAAGATAGCTGACTCCACTGTGTGACCCTGTCTCTCTCTCTCTCACCCACACACACACACACACACACACAAACACAAACGACGCGCAAAACTTTACGTTTGAACAGTCAATAGCAAATACTTAAACTAATAACAAAACATACTTCCAGTAGCCGATTCAGAAGTGTCAGATTGTCGTAGCAAAGTCAGAATTACCTCCTCTCCTCTAGGTTCACGAAACGGTCGTCCATAAAATGCTTTGCTGTTCTGTTGTATAAAGTAATCTTAAAGATTCCTAAATGCATCTACTTTCGGAAGGCCAAATAAAGTTTGGCCAAATAAAAATTAGCTTCTGCCTAGATACACATCATCTCCCTGACACGGCTGATTCAACACTTGCTTCCACTGTCCTCATTTATAAGTCGCTTTAGATAAAAGCGTCTGCTAAATGCATAAATCTAAATGTAAATGTAACGTTGATTACTGTAACCACGCCTTCTTTCTTTGCGTGAACATTTGGGCGGCATTAAATAAATATTTCCACATAGTGATGTAGAGATGTGGGGGCGTGTTTTAATGAGCCATTTTAGGGGGGCAGGGCAGTCTTAATTTTGATAAACAATCTCTCTTGTTTTGAGACTTTAGTCTTTGCAACTTGCAACAGGGATCTTATCAATCAGCTTGTAACACTCCAAAGAAAAAGGAAAACTTGAAATCACATCATATGACCCCCGTTTAAAGCAACAAATTGAGCCAAAGCTGTCCTAGAGTGAGGTAAGTTATCGACTGCATATTTTACGACATTTTTAAAAATCAGCAGTCAACATTTCTGTCATCAAGATGGACAGTGTGCTTGTCGAGACTGTTACTTACAAACTGCAGGCCCTGATAGCGAGCGATAGGGAAGTCCTTCACCACGTAGGTAGGAGAGTAGACACAAGATGGCAGAACATTCTCCAGCCTGGACCGATCTATCATGGGAACTAGGACAACAAATATGTCAACATATAAGACAATTCCCACACCCTTCATAAGACAGCCGACATTGAAGTAACTACTCAGCACAAACATCTTTTCATTCATTTAAATTAAAAATGTTACATAAAATCAGTTTGCTGATTTCCATACAGATATTCATTGGTTTCTATTCATCACTATTAGCTTGTGTCTCAGTCCTGACTGTCACATATTCAGTGCTGCTGCTCCTAACAAGCTGACATCCTATATCTACACCACCATATGGATCTACCAATGCACTGCTGAGCTTCCACACAAGCAATTAAACACTGCAAATCACATATCCACACTGTCTATCCTGAGAGATGGATGTTTATTTTGTTTACCAACCATAGCTACACACACACACACACACAACAGTGTTAGAATGCTGAAAGAAAATTTTATGGACAATTTTGTTAGCTGATTTAAAACTTTTGAACATTATGCCATATGGCATTATATATGATATATCACATTATGACATCATATCACATTATATATCCATCATTGTGTTAAACCAATAGTAAGCATCAGTTGGGTCAGGTGAATGCATGACTTACAACTGAGAGCAGCACAATGAGATCCAGCAATATGACTGGACAGTGTTCATAAATGACCTTAACATCCAAATACACTGTAGGGAATACTCACTCTTGTAGAAGGTGTCTCGTGGGTCTGGTTTGAGCATATCTGCAGTATGTATCTCTGTCCTATGGTTAACCCGCAGAGCGAGAGAGTGACTGGCCAGCGTCTGTGGGATGTGACGAACACTGTTCATCTTCAGACTGGATTCATCTGTCAGAGACAGAGAAAAAGGACAGTGAGAGACAGCATGTGAATTTAAATCAGCTAACAGACTAACACTCAACAACCCCTGCTGTTTGCTATTATAGAAATGGTAGAATACTGGCTTTTCTATGGCTGACAAATAAGTGTATACAGTATTTATTAGGGTCCAAAAGTCTAAGACCACTGTAGAAGCTATTATATTGTTATAAGTTTTTTATTATTATTATTATTGCAGGTTTCATCTGCATAACAATTTATATATATTTGTTTCTATTTTGTTAGAATTTTTTGTATGTATGATTCTTTTTTCTAATTATTTATATTTTATCAAATATAATTTGAGAATTTTAATGACAACTGCACTCAAGATGCACAAGCAGTGTAAAACCTGCTGTTTATATTCTCCTTCTAAATATATTTATAAGTTATATTCTCGACTGCATATTTTAGCACATTTTTTAAACAGCGTTCCATCAGCACACTACATCTGGAGCCAGAGCAGACACTCAACGAACATGCTTCTCTTCAATATTATTCTCATCGCTGTGCCCCAAACCTCTGATGAAACTCTAAATCCAACCTCACTCTGGGAAACCTCTTTTCTGGTTGGATCAGTTTATTTTTTTATTTTATTTTTTATGGATACTTCCCCAAGGCTTAAAGAGATGTAACCAGGCTCACACACTGCCTACGCTTTAAGACAATCCCTTGGTGATCAGTCTATGGGCAGTGAAGCATGCAGGTGTGTGCATGCGAGGGAGACTCTATTCATTATGGTTTATCTCTTGACTTTATGAGAGCTCAAAACACTGTCTGCTCAGCTAGCCGCTGATGAATACACATTTTAATTAGTCCTATCGATCCACTGCAAATGTGTTACTATGCAAGTGTAAGCTATACAGCATCAAAGTCAGTCACCGATGGCAGTAAGGCAGAAAGCAAGTACACAACACTGACAGAGATGAAAAGGGATGAAAAGAGAGAATGCTGGATATTACTGTAACATCCAAGATGAAGCCATTAGGAGGCTGAAAGACTGCAGGCTTTGACAGATATCTCTGTTGATGCTTTAGTAATGGACCATATGGCTTTACTGGATGTTGAATAGTCCACGCAAATTTAAAAAATTCAAAACAATTGTAACATAAAATGAAAAACAAAAGGAAAACAAGATCTCCTTGCTCCAGTTCTGAGTATTATGAAATAAAGTACTGTTAAAGTACTGTAATGTTTTGCATATTGTGCTTTATGATTTTGCAAAAAAATATTAAATAACTTAACTGTAATTAGAGAAAAAAAAAATCAGTAACTTGAATGTAAAACACTGTATTGTCTGCACTGCACTGTGACGTGTGAACTACAACACTTAGAAAAAAAAAAAAATTAAATGAAAAACATTAAATCAGTTATTAGAAAACTGTAACACACTGTACAAATCCCTGCTCCCCTGCTGTACAACATATTATATATATATATATATATATATATATATATATATATATATATATATATATATATATATATATATATATATATATATATATATATATATATATATATATATATAAGCAATATGCAATCAATAACCACTGTAATTAAATTAACAAACAAAAAAAAAACACATTAACTATCACTAAATCACACATTAGTCCTCTCCTACTGGTAATACTACAACACTTAGTATCTAATTTTATTTTCTAAGAATGTACAGTTTCAAAAATAGCTTGACTAGAAGCCAAAAATTCAAAATTTCAATTCACTGTCTCATTGTTTCCTTATTTCATTTCTTCCTTTGCTTTCATTGAAATTAAAGGGATAGTTCACCCCCCCAAAAAAAGAAAATTCTGTTATCATTCATTTTTTATCATGTCAAATATTTTTGCCAATTAAGAGCACTAAAATTGTTTAGAAGTGCAAATACATACCCTTTAAATACAACACTGATCAATAATATAACCATGATTTACAAAGTAATCATAATAAACAAAAATACAAATCTGAATGAATAGAAACTAAAGTTACACAATACAATGACTACAAAATAGAAATAAACACATAAACAAAACAAATGGAAGGGAGACTGGTGCCAGTGACAGGGACAACTGACGGCTCGGCCTGCACTGTATCTCTTCTTAACAGAGCAGAAGGACAGTGAAAGCCAAAGCACCCAGGAGCTCTGGCTCCATCTGCATCTCCCTGATGACATGTCGAGAGGGAGAGAGAGAGAGAGAGTGTGTGTGCGGTCTTCACTGAGGGAGTGGTCTGCGTGATTAATGATTAGGACACTGGAGTTGGCTTCGTACTCACCGGTGAGCTGCGTGGGCTGGCGATGGAAGCTAATGCACATCCCCCTCTCCCTCAGCTTGTTAAGTACAGTGAGGATTTAATCGAAAAATTGCTTTCGTCTCAAATAATTATGTAAACGAAGCAAAGGAGGGCCATGGGGATTGTCTTTCTCTCTTTTTTCACTGTCCCTCTCTCACTTTGTGTCTCTACTTCCTCTTAAAAGCATGTGTAAATTAAAGTCAGTTCCCTTGATGAATGACAGTAATTTGAAGGGGAACGTATGAACATGTGTAATGCTTGATAAGACGATATACGAAGGAACACTAAGTATATGCTGACTGTCGGGAGACTCAGGGGCAAGTGTTTTCTGGTGATTACCTACTTGCCACTGCCTACATTCAAATATAAGTACAATGACACTTTTCATGCAAACAGCAGAAACTGTAATGTTCAGAGGCTGTGAATGTTAACTGCAATATTCAGATTGGAACAGGCAGAGTTTGCAAATGGCACTCCTGAGAGTTTACTTCCATTTTCTCTTTTATCTTCCCTGAAATGCGTGCACATATTTTTAGCGTAAAAAAAAAATAAAACGGAGGAAGGAAGTTACCTGTGTACAATGAGATATAAGCTGAGTCAATTACATCATACTTCAGCCCAGGAAGGAACGGTCTCCACTGCAAGAGAAGAGAAAGTAATACAATTAGTGAATAAAATTAATGATTCACTAAAGGACTGTCATGTTCAGGTTCAAGAGTACTCTTCCTGTTCTTTCATTACGTTGCTCATGTTTTCCAGTTCCCTTTGTTTATTTCTTGTTTTCTTTGATTGCTAGGTATATAAGTATGTTGCTTGTTGTTCACCTGTGCCTTGTTTAGTTGCGTGTTTATTCCTCTGTATATTGTTAACCACCTACAAAAATCTAAGAAAAATTAATTATTCTGTAACCACATGCAGTTCAAATTAACCAAATAACATTAAGTAAATAAAATAAATATACATATTTTAATGCAAATATTTACCTGAATTTAATCTTTGACTAACTACTTGCATCCCAGCTTAATAAAAATGTAATGCAATTGATAATTTATATATATATATTTATATTGCACCCTCAGATTCCAGATTTTCAAAGAGTTATATGATGTATAAATCTCAATTTTATATGATGTATAAATCTCAATTTTTGACCTAAATTGGTATTATCTTATTGTGTACTTTAATTTAATAGCTGACAGCTATTCAGCCTAATGCCGTGATGTTGTACAGTAGCAATAAAGCATGCCAGATTATGGTATCTTACTGCATTCAGACAGAAAGTTCTGAAAAAGTGTTCAGCACTGATTTTTTTTGCCATATTTGCAGCATAATCTATTTGCCTAATTCCTTTAATAAATCGAGAGCTTAAACAATTTAAAAGCGCATAAATACACATGAAAATGCATTCTTAGTAAATCGCCCTCGACCCTCCCCTGTCCTTTTCTGCTTTTGCCCTCACAATGCACTGGGATGGCATTGGCTCTCGAAATAGATGGGATATACAGACACGTAGCAATTCTTATAAAGAGGCTCTACAATTACAACATCACTTCTCGGCCACTCTCACGCAAGAGGTAATTTAGCAGTTGCATAACAATAACTCTTATCGAACTGATCTTCACACACACACACACACACACATACACTTCCAATCTCTCATTCACACACCAATGCCACACTACACAACGGCTTTCAACAGTTCAGACTGTACAGCTGAACAAAGATTGAGAGAGGAATGGAAAGGGAAGAGAGAACAAAGAAAAAGAAAAAAAGAGAGAAATTAATTTGAATTCGGAGCAGTTTGATGTCGACATTACTTATAGTGTGACAGTTTCAGTCCCAGAAAATGGTACATAACAAAACTCACTGTCACTGCATACTAATTAGTCACGAGCGCACTCTCAAAAGATGAGCATTTAAAAGATTATTTGACTCAATTATGATTTCGCTGATTTATTTGACCGTCAATGAATCTTGACAAACACTCAATCTTGTTGCATGCCAAAATTAAACATCTAACAAACATACCGTTACTTACGACTCATTGATGAGGACTTGTTTTAGACACACACAACATAAACATCTCACACACCTTTATCAGTTTTCTTCAGTGCTTAGTATTCACCATGTTGTTCTGCACAGCTTGTGTTTCTCAAGGTCAGATCTGCCTTTCGGGAATCGATGGAGTGCAGTTACAGCACAATGTCAGATCTGAGGAGCCACAGATGCCTGTATGCCCCCAGTGACATAATACACACACATTCACAAATATGCCCATGCAAACAATCATGCATGGTCACACACACCTAAGCAGTATTACACACTGATCAAGAACTAGCTATGCTGCTAACACTGTTCTTTTTCATTTCATGTATGTTGAATAATCATTAGATTATTTGTACTGATGAGAAAATAGGCGATAAAACAACCTGCTATGCTACCCAAGGCTCATGATCCTTTTAAGTAGCAAAGATTTCTAAAAAGCTTCATCTGTTTCTGCACAAATGACTACACGCAGTCATTGGCAAACACACTGCAATTCCTAGAAAACAATGTGAAGCTTGCATTATGTTGCATATATTGCATCAGCTACAGATTTATTTCTCTTTTGTCTTGACGATGAATAAAATTGAGCCCATTCACTAGTGACTGGCAGCACCGTCCATAATAGCTCCTACTGCAAATGTCATATTGGATAGTTTCTGGTCAGACTAAATCAGACAGGCTTTATTAGATCTCTTTGTCCCTACAAAGCCTGGGGATTCTGTTAAAATGCTAATCAGGCTCAGAATAACTCTGGAGTTGGGTGCAACCATGAAAAGTTTAAGCACATGCGCACATCACAGAGGTTAGCCTACCTTTTCTGATTTAATATGTGTTATCTGTGAAATTGGGAAAAGGGGAGAATCCTACAGAAGCAGTGAGCCTGATAACATTGAAAATCTAAAACATCTCCAGTGAACTCCACAGGCTAGCCAACTGCAGTTTGGTTAATAAATGAATTCCTGTGTTTGCCACAGATAATTAGCTGTTTTTGCTTTTTGGTGTCTGGTCCCTGTTGACTCTCTAGCTGAGAATACCTCCAAGTTCAATGAATTTATTCATTGGGCTCCTCTCATGTCTTTGAACCGCCTCTTCTCCAGCACTCTGCAGTGAACATTAAATAAGGAGTGAAGCACAGCTGAGTCATCTTGGGCCTTCTCAGCCTCCAGGCAATGAAAGTTTTGTGCAGTGCGGATTAAAAAATAAAATAAAAAATTCTTTATAAGTGGTAAAAAATAAATAAATAAATTGTGCAGGAGGGATCGCTTTTCACATTAACGTTGCATGTAGATAACAGCTTTAATACTCTGTTAAGGATAAAAATGTCCAGTCTCTAAGACTTGCAAGGAAAACGGTGTAACAATTCAGCTGGCATACTCTGAGCAGAAGTAAAAAATCTATAGAAAATTACACTAAATCCCTTTTTTCCAATTAACAGCTTCCCTATCATTACCCTGTGCTGATTGTCCAGTCATCTGTGTGAAATAAAAGGGTCAAACTAATTGAATTTAATTCTCTTTTCTGTACTGTTACTCAGTTGTCTAGTTTGTTTCTTGTCTTTGACTGACTTCAGTTAAGTTTTACATTCAGATTAATAATTCATCAAAAGATTTCATCACAAAGAAAGTAAGTGATCTAGAGGCTATGATTTAAGTTTACAAATGAGGAAAAAATAGAAGAAGCAGAGATGAGAAAGCTTTATTAACCTGAAACATTTATGAATTCACTTTTGTTCTTTAGTCATAACTGCTATGTTAGATTATGCAATGTAAGATTTATTAATTCAGCAGATGCTTTTATCCAAAGTGATTTACAGATGAGGAATACAGCAAAAAAAAATGCACTGCATCTTTGGGACACAGAATGAAAAGTGCTGTTATACGAAGGTCCAGAATTGACCTGAGAATTACGAGCCAGTAGAGAAAAAAGGGGAGAACCTGTGACCCTTTGAAACAACAGAAAGAGAATAGTACAGTTAAGTAAGTGCATTAAGAGCTGCGTCAGACCTCTTTTTGATGGTATACTCAGGACTCAGCTGCTCTGATGGAGTTGGTAAGATTAATATGTGCTCTGCAAGGTTTGCTGAAGACCTCCAAGGCCACTTTCTGGATCATTTGTAGTTGTTTGATTGCACATACAGCAAGGCCGGATAAAAGAGCACTGCACTAGTCTAGTAAGGATGACTAAAGCCTAGACGAGGAGTGGTGCAGCATGCTTAGGTAAGAAAGGTCTGATTTTACTGGAAAATAAATGTGCCTGAATAATACAGTCAGTCCCAGAGATGTTGTCTGAATCCAAAAGAGGAGTGAACCAAGCACAGAACCCTGATGTACCCCATACTTCTTGCTCTTTTGTTATTTATATTTAACACAAGCTAAATTAAGCTTAGAATAAGCATATCTACAATGAAAATGGAGTGGAATAATGAAGAGGGCAAAATAAATTAAAAAATGTTTTAAATCCAGAGGGTGCAACAGTATCTACGGGGTTTAGATGGAAATGTATTAAAAATAGATTAATTTAATTAGTATTATTTTTATAATTGTATTAATTTTTTTTTACTATGTTTCCATTTATAAGATTCTGTTCATACTCAGGTATTACTATTGAATTTTGCTCTAAAGGAGAAAGAACAAAAAATGATCTAATCTATTTTTAATCTATTTGTTTTCTGTTCCATTTTCATCTCTCTCTCATTCTCTATCTCACTGCCTCTCTTTGTTTGTCTTCTGCTTTCTATCTTCTCCTAGATAATAAAATTACTGAAATGTGCTGGTTAAACTCTGCATCCTTTGGGTGCAATCCGGCATAATCAGTATATCAAAGAGCATAAGGCTGTTATACTACTTAAGGATATTGTGATGGTTAGAGACGCAGTATCTGTACGTGTTTTAATGAGTAATGAGTTACAAAAGTTGAGCCCCTTTCACACTGCACGTCGGACCCGCAATATTTCCGGAACATTGCCGGGCCGCCTTCTGTGTGAAATCAACCATGTCCCAGGATTGATTCCCGCATTGAACCCGGGTCGGGGACCTAGTAACATTGCGGGGTTCGACCCGGGACGAGCGCTGTGTGAACAAAAGCCAGATCTAATTCCGTGTCGAAGTGATGACGCGCGTTATCACGTGACTCTTTTACCGGCTGTTTTGAAGGAAGATCAACGTTCGCGACGAAAACATATGTGCAAACTGTAATGAAGCAAAAATCAGTTTGTTCCTCACTGCTGACGCAGAGATCGTTTGCTTGCTTCAGTGAAAGTATAACGTGCCAAGCGTTTTCGACTCGTACATTACACGTCACGCGCTGATGTCACGTGTCGTTACGGGATCTTCAAGGGCTGTGTGTGAAAACACGCACATATTCCGGGTCATCACTGGCAGTGTGAAAGTGCATAATCTAGCGACCCGGGAACAATTGGAGGAACACTTTACCTGTGTATTTGCCGGAATGGCAGTGTGAAAGGGGCTTTGGTAATGTCGGCTGGTAGATGTTTGTTTGCTGTGGATATAGCAATTACATTTTTACTAAATCTGACATGTTTTGTACTGCTGCGATAATACTGACCTGGCCATTATCGAGAATGTGTTTTGTAGATTTAAGTGAAGCGGGCCACAGAAAATGTTTCCCTGACTAATTTGCCACATTTCTCATCTTTCCACTTACTCAGCTTTATATAATGCAATAACTGAAAGAGAGGTGGAGATAGTAAAAGGCTATAGAAGCATAAATGTTGCAGGCCACTTAAACAGAGTTCATTAATGACGCATCCCATACTTGAGTTTGTTTACTTAAAAATAAATGTACAATGATTAAAAAAAAATCTATGCCTGGTAGGCAGTCTAATGAAAAGTATACTAAAAGGTAGCAAAATGTCCTGACTAAAACAATATCAGGAAAAAGGTTTTACATACAATTTCTACAAACTGACTTAACGTTTTATTGACACTTTCACAAAATTTTCATTGGTGACACAGTCAGTGTACAGCAAATTACCAGAATTTCCCAAACTCTGGCTCTGTACTCACCCCCACCTCCACATGGTCTGAACCTCTGTCATCTTGCTTGTGCAAAACCTCAAAGTAGTATCGCCGCGAGGACATGAGACTGCAGAGAAAGGGAGAGAGGGGGGAAAGGAGGAGAATTAAAGTGAAAGAAAGAGAGTGCAGGGGACACTCTCAGAGAGCTACAGAGCGACAGACCAGATGAGGAAAGGAAAAACAGTGGCAGATGTGAAGATAAAAAATGCAAATTGCACCATAGGGCATTGGAAGATATGTACACTGTTAGTGACAGAATCAACTCAAAGAAGCACTCTGATCTTGTTCAACTATTACAAAAACAGAAATTAGTAATCTAGTTAAAAGGGCAGTTGTGGTCTAATAGTTAAGGGATCAGAAACATGGTCATACAGAACAAGGCATTAGTATGTGCTATATAAGGACTAATAAACAGACAATATAATAGTAATATGCATGCTAATAAGCAACTGGTTAATAGAGAGTAGTATTCCCTAATCAAAACTGTTACTGAAATCACATTACAGTATACTTCAGTTAACCTTGCTTGTCAATACATTTGGCAGTACACTTGAACCGTATTTCAAATACAATATAATAAGTAGTGAAGTGAAGTGAAGTGACATTCAGCCAAGTATGGTGACCCATACTCAGAATTTGTGCTCTGCATTTAACCCATCCGAAATGCACGCACACACACTGTGAGCACACACCCGGAGCATGGGGCAGCCATTTATGCTGCGGCGCCCGGGGAGCAGTTGGGGGTTCAATGCCTTGCTCAAGGGCACCTAAGTCGTGGTATTGAAGGTGGAGAGAGAACTGGACATGCACTCCCCCCACCCACAATTCCGTCCGGCCCGAGACTAGAACCCACAACCCTTCAATTGGGAGTCCAACCCTCTAACCATTAGGCCACGACTTCCCCACTGTATATAAGTACTGTATATAATACATATTTCAAGAACAGAATTGTATATATAAAGATGTATTTATGTCCTGCCTAAGTGGGTCAAAAAGGCATTTTTATCTATCTGCATTTAATCTAAATAAAATCTATAATACATTTCCATTTCATCAATCAAAATGCAAAATGTCTAAAAATGTTACATTCATTTCACACTAAAATAAAGAGGATATGATGAGCATTCTGGGGTGACCTCCAAAAGCTGAATATTTGATCAACATAAAACAAGTTAACCTAATAATACAAAGCAATGGTGACTGTATCAAATTAAGCAATGAGGACAGACCATGTGCTTGTTAAAAGTATTTTAGAAAAAGTCATCCAATGTTAAATAAAAATGTAAAGCATCTAAACGCAGAAATTATACTGCAGATTATTTTTCCCAAGTATCCTTCTCCTCTCTCTCTCTCTCTCTCTCTCTCTCTCCCCCCAACAGAATAAAATGGCAAAGTTATGCCACTTTGTACAAAAAAAGAGGAATTTCTAATGTCAGATTTTTTTAGCGTTGATAATTGGATGAAAACACTTGTGTAAACAATCTTTATGTATAAACAGACCACAGGATTTGAATTTCTTTACTAAGATGATTTCATCTTAGAAAAGCCAGAAGTCACAGGCAGACACATGAATAGCAGCTTGTATTAGGACACATGATTGTTCTTCAGATGTTCTTCTGTTGCTTTGATTAAATCAGCCAAGTACAATTCATATTGAAATGCAGCTCACAGTGACAGCATGACAACTGCCTTTGTGAAAAAGATGTGTTTAACTGTATTCAATTGTACTACAAATCTTACAGCCACAATGAAATCAAAATAGACAATCCTATTATTGTTATTATTATCAGCATCATTATTATTATTTCAAATGAAGGTGCCCTTGTGATCTACAATAACATCCCCTCGCCCTCACAGCAATGTCTCTTTTAGTATTTAGTAGAATCCCTCCACTCCAGAAACCTGTCACTCACATGAGATTACAGCAATAGAAAATGACAAAAAAATCCAATGATCAAATCAATTCCCACAATCACGTCCTGCCCTACTTTTTTTTCTCGTTCAAGTAGCCAAGTCATTAGGATGTCCATCACAATGCCACTTATGCCATGTATACACTACACGATTTTTAAAGTCGTCGGATAGTTTGTTCCTTTCACACTGCAAACCGTTTTGGGTATCATTCACAGTACACAACTTATCGGCAACTGTGTGTCACACATTACACTATTTCAGTAGGAAAGAATCCCCAACATCTTTCCTCCTATGAGTCCTTTAATAAACACATACACACCAAATCAACTGAGCATAAGCAATTAGCATTACAAGCTTATATGAGTGTTTGTTTGTTGTCCTTCTGAAAGGAATGGCAGCTTGATTTCCATTTCTCCTGAGAATTCGAGTCAATAAGGGTTTTAAGACTACACAAGAAAGGAGTGGTCAGTAGATCAGGGCTAGATTGAGACAGGCTTGAGGGGGTACAGAATGGAGTTTTAATTGGCTGACTAATTGCCTGGCTCCATCTGAAAGTGTTCTGCTCAATAATTGAATAGGACTGAGTGATGAGAGAGATAAAGTAAGAGTGTATTCATGCAATGCCCACATGAACACACTCAACAGACTGCTGTAGCGGCACAGTAAGCTTGTTTGAGATGTCAAACAACTCACAAGGGCAGACTTCAACATAAGCAAAATCTACATGAGAAAAAGCAAATTCTGCTTTGTACATTTTAATATATGCGTTTGAAATATTGCTTTTACATTACGATAAATGGTATAATGCAACAACTGCTATTTAATTCTACCAAAATGTCTTTTCACATCTATTTATACGTAGAAAAACAAGAGTATGATTATAGTGTACAGAAAAAATGGCATTACTCTTAAAAAAAAAGCATTACAATTAAACATATTCAAATTTATGTCAACAGCAGCCTAGTTTAAATAAAAATTTTAAAGCATTAAATTCAGACCACTCACTCATGCACCACAATGCATTTGATTTATCTAATTCTTTATTTTATTTATTTATTAATTTTTTTGATGACTGTAACCACTATCCTGACTTCATTACAGATGCTTCAGACATTTGCATAAACCCAATGTAACGTGAAAGTAAGCGTTGGCACAATACATTTAATTAAAAACAAACCATAGAAGGGAGATTGCTAACCGTTTTTAAAAAAATCCCTCTTGAGTAAAGTTTGTTTTCTTGTTTGTTCATTTGGGCAAGTAAGTGAGTAATTTATGCACAGATTAGTGGATAACAAACAGACAGAACAATCAATGACTTCATCAGAACAAGAGCTGCCTTATCTGCATACAGAAAGACAGAAGATCATAATATAATCCACTGAAATCGACAGTATAAAATTAAGGATGGGGATTGCACTGTTCTTTTGTATTACATTGTAAAATAACTAAATTATTATTCAAGGCCAGGAGATTTACATTATTAATATACTTTATTTATAGCACTTTAAACTTTCAATTTGGATAAGTATAAAAAAAGTGCCAATGTAAATGTAACAGTGTTAGAATTCAATCTGATGGATGTCCTTTTATAAATTTAGTGAACTGAATCTGCTTTTAACATCCCCTAACACACTTGTGACAGATACTTCTAGAATGTCAAGAGAGGTTGACCTCTGCTGGCCCTGCAGAACTGGCATATTCCCATAAATGTCACATGCAATATCTGAGACTCCTGAGGTTACTCTGCCCTTTCTTTCCTTCAGCCATGGAGGGCAAAGCAGATACACTCCTTTCTATTATTTAAGTGATAAAAAGACTATACCGTACACACTGTATATGCACAAGAGTAAGACACAGAGTCTCATTTGCTAACTATGATTATAATAAATGTATTGCCAGCAGCCATATCACCCTGCAGCCTAAGACGGGTTGCCCACTGTAGAAGAGGTGTTAGTGAGGCCAGCAGAGGGTGCTCACCCTGTGGTCTGTATTGTAACGGGGACACTATACTGACAAAAAGCACCGTCTTTCGGATGAGACATCAAACCAAGGTCCTGACTCTCTGTGGTCATTAAAAATCCCAGGATGTCCTACAAAAAAAGAGTGAGGTGGTAACCCAGGCATCCTGGCTAAATTCGCCCATTGGCCGCTGACCATCATGGCCTCCTAACCATCCCCATATCTGCTGATTGGCTTCATCACTCTGTCTCCTCTCCAGCAGTAAGTTGGTGTGTGCTGGGCGTTCTGGCTGAATATGGCTGCCGTTGCATCATCCAGGTGGATGCTGCACACTGGTGGTGGTTGAGGAGATTTCCCCCTTTTATGTAAAGCGCTTCGAGTGCCCAGAAAAGCACTATTATTACTATAATACAGTCTTATTTCAGAATAAAATAAAAAAATAGGTTCTGCATAAAAATGCGGTCAATAATGAGTAGGCTAGTCCTCTATGTAAGGGGTTTTTCATTTTGGTCCTCAGAGTGGTACTCTTAAAAATCTTGCTGAATGTCATCTTGGGCGAGACTACATCTATACAGAAAAAGAGAGAAAATGTAAGCACAAAATAGACTGAGCAGAGTTTGTGTGGAAAGCCTTTATATAGAAGTGATTTAGGGATGTATTATAGCTTTACTATTATGTACCATGGATTATGCTAATTACTACATAATCCAAATTGATCCACATAAACAGAAACAACTAAACACTAATTTAATCTTATGTAAATTATGCACAATATTTTTTTATGCCTTCTTTAAATCATTATCTTGCATGTAATCATTCATGATTATCATACGTTATAGACACTACCATTCAAAGAACTGATAAAACTTCAAAAAAGATCATTAATAGTGCATTATTTGTCCAGCAACTGGGGGATTTACAGACGATCCTGTCAGACGTCCTCACTGTGTATGCCCTAAAATACAGCGCATTAGTCTTTACGATGCAATGACCTACTCTGCTCTGTGTCACCAAACTAACAAGCTCCAATCGAAGGGCAAAATGAAAGCAAACAGAGAACTGAGGTAGGTAGACAGAAAGTCGTCTAACTTGGGTAGCATAGAAGTCAAAAAGTTTAAATCCTGACATCCTCAACTAGAAAAGCAGAGGATATCAAAGACACTCTTGTGTCAGTTTGAACCAGTGCCAGGCCATTGTCAAAGCTCAGTGAAAAGAGGAGGCATTTCTCTGCGTTTCCCTCTGGAGTGCCAATAAGCATGCTCATTTTTTTATTGGCACTGAAATATTCTGGAACGTGTACATGCTCGCTTTTAGACTGACACTGCTGATGAATAATTCAATGCCACACACCACTCACACTGAAGCACCAATCAGCAGTGGTTGGAGAAGACCAACAAGGGCGATTAAAACGGACGACATGACACTTCACTCTGACAAACTACTATTTAATGTGTCCCTTGTGATTCACAGTCACTCTGGCAGTACAGACACCTATTGGGCAGCATGCTTGTTTTAGTAACTCCCCCTGACGTTTGTTCATTTAACAGTGAAGTTGAGCATGTGCTGTCGTCGATGTCTTATAACAACCTTACATTGGTTACAGGCATGTGGTTTACACAGCTGGATTTAATGAGCTGATAATGAATGGCTGAATATATCTTGTATGTTTTTACACATTCACAAAGTTTGATGGCATTTAAACTCACTTTAAAAATCACAATAGATATGGGATGCATTTGCATGTTCATACCTGCTGCTGAACGTCATAAGTGAAAAAATGAAGAAGTAAAAAGAATTACCTGTGATGTGAAAATGTGTTACTTACCATAACTGTGTGATTGGCACATCTTGTTTCACTCATTGCTGCTCAGCCAGATTTTGATTAAACGTCAATATTTACTGTAGGTACTGGCAAGTACCTTTCCATGCTTAAGACAATCCACTGTGTCATATTCTCCTAATATGCATTTAATTATGGTGATAAATCCAGGAAACATATGCTGTATGACACTCACCGCACAGGTTTGGAAGTTTGAGATCTGAACTTGCTGAACTCTCCTGGAGCTGTCCACTCTGAGCCATGCTACATTATGACAGACAACAGAGACTGTAACTCATCTGTAGCCACACACACAGGACACTATTCAGAATTGAACAGAGAATGCATTTTGAATTCCAATCAAATTCCTGAATTTGAAGTTAAATTACTGTACGGAAGAAAATAGGAAGCAGACTTGAATTTGAATGTGAGGAAGCAGAATAAAATGAAAATAATGTCATGGCAAACTTTACATTTTGGCTAGACAAATCCTTGTTTGAAAGTTTGAAAAGTTTAAATATTTGAAGTAGACAGACAGACAGACAGACAGAGACACAGATATAATCACAGATTGACAGACAGGCAGAACATAGTGGAGATCAAAATTAGAGAACAATACTTCATGTAAATCTTCATGACTCAATGAAGGAATAAAGGAATATCCGCTGTAGGTATACCACTGTTCTACTTACACGTTTTCAAAGGCATTTCAACAAAAACACAAAATTAGAGAACAGTAACCACTGTAGCACAAAAGAAGATTACAACTACAGATTACAGCTACAGATTACAGCTGTCGGAAATTAGTAGGAAGTATACAGGCTCCTGCTGCGCTGATGTGATTTTGGTCCTCTCTTCCTTCACTCTCTTCATTAGTTTGGTGGACTGTAGTGGGTTTCTTAGCCATAACTGCGGATATTCCAGATATTTTCCATCGAGTCTAGATCGGGCCTCTGGCCCGTCCATCCGTTTTGAAGTGTGAAGGGGACATTGTCCTGCATGAGAATTGCAGGCTGATTGGGAGATGCTTGCAGAGAAGGAACTTCATGTTGCTGAAGAAAATACACTTGCTTTCACACTGCCACGTATCTGTATAAGAGGACCAACTCCTGCTGCAGAAAACATACACTTCCTCCTACATCTTTCACTGACTTCTTTACTCACTCGAGCTTCAGTCTTTTCCAGTTTGATGCCAAATAAAATGTTTCCCATCGCACCCTAATAAATCAAACATTCTCTCATTAATAAAGTGAACATTGGAATAGTTATGATCTGTCCACACATAATGCTCCTCAGCAAAGGTGAGCTTAGCCTTTTGATTTTCTTTACTGATGGGAGATTTTGTCACTGCATCGTTCACTCTTTACACCGTGTCTACAACGGACTTGACAGTTGTCTCTCCACCGCAACTCTAAAGTCTGTCTACACTGGACACAACAAATAGACCATTGCAAATCATTAGAAATTTGTGTCAGTAAGTCAATAACAGAACACAGCAGCAGTTTTGTCAGGGATTTGTTGCGCTGCACCACTCTGCATCCAGTGTATACAGCATTATTAATTATAATGAGTTCTATAGTATTCTGTCGCACTGTGCTGCTCGCGTCCAGTGTATACACGGGGTATGTCCGACATCTCCTTAACATGCAGAGAGATCCATACTCTGTTCAGCACTGAACTGGCACACAATTCCAGCTGCAGCGCTGAACCGATTCCCAATTGAGAGTCTCGTCATTATCCTCTCCTCTTGTGCATTTGTGGACAACTAGCTTTTTTGGGGGACTTTTAATAAATTAGTGTCATTGTAAAGCTGCAATATTCGAGAAATCTCAGATTTGGAATGACCAACTTCTCAACTTTGGCCTTGATCTAGACAAGCTCCTGTCACAAGTTTTCATTCGCTTAAGAGAGGCCCTCCATCTTGCAATCTCATTGAAAATGGGAAGAATGCTGCCAGTTAAATAGAGTTTGTCAAAAAATATGAAATAAAGGAAAATGTAGGATGTTCCATCATTTTGATCTCCACTGTAAAGACAGACAGATACATCAGAAGTGCAGCCCTTTATTTAAGGGTCATATATCATAGTACACACCTGTCCAACGTACACCAGGAGCCGGGCATTGAGCGGACTTTCATCAGAGCTTAGCCACAGTTCAGAGTTATCATCCGATGCTATGGCAAACTGGAAATCCCCTGAAATAAATAATTGATCATTTAAAGAGATGTACTGTATAACCTTATGACCTGACCTGCAGGTTCTGAATTCTAAGCTTGCTTTGATAAGATGTTGTTTTGTCCTTCACGGATATCTCACAGCAGTCTATAACCCCGTAGTGCTTTCCAGTGCCTTCATTCTGCTTGTCAGTACTTCTCCAGTATATACCTCAAACTGACAATCGCTTTTCCTTCTCTTATTGTCTTGTGAGCTTGTGCGCTCCAGTCAAACCCTGATTCAGCGACTCTAGTTATTTGCTAATGAAAACAATCTCATAACTTTTCCCCAGCAAACACGAGCACGCCTGCATGCATATAGTAGTCCTCACAGCAGCTTTTCTTATCAGGTTAGGCAGAGCGTGCAGAATTTGCTGACTGTAGGGGATCTATTGAAATAACAGTTACTGTGTGCATTTAGACGTCAGCTTGGGCAACATTCAGGTTTCTTACACCTCACTCAAACTTGCTTTGTGGAACACTTTGAACGTAAAGAAACCAATGTATATGTATTGTATGTGTTTGAAGGAATTGTGCATTAATAATTAATAACATGACCTAACTTTTATGAACACATAACATACATATTTTTATTAGATTAAAAATAACTGAAGGGTACAGTAAAGAGGAAAACTCTTTAGCATTCAGTAATGCCTGTGTTTATGAAACATGGAACAGAAATATAGTTCATAGTAGGTTAGAAGAAAATATGTTGTAAAATATGGATACATGACAAAACACTTTAAATAAATGTACACAGTATATTTGGAGAAAACAAAACACTGCAGTCCAATACAAAAACAATTAGCTGTGAAACAGGCTGGAGGCAATATAATGATTTGGATCTGCTATGCTGTCTAAAGACCTGAATGGCTTGAGATCCCTGTGGGACCAATGCAGTCCAAGTTATATCATAAAATGCTACAACTGAATATCAAGCCATCTGTTTATGATCCTAAACTTATAACAAACTGAATCATGTAGCATGACATTGATGCAAAAATGAGAACATCAACCACATGGTGCTTTGATGGAAGAAACTCTGTGTTTTGGAATGACAGTTTTAGATTCAATCCATCTATTTTAAAGGATGTCCTTGCTATCTCAAGCCAAGAGTCAATTTTGTTTCCTATTTTTCACACTATTTAAGACTGGTTTAGTTACGGAGCCTGGACATGAATGCAAAGCAATAGCATAACATATTGTCCATTTTCTTAGGCACTAGAAATTATTGAGCATGTGTTTGATTGTAATTAAGATGAGAGCAAATCCATGATGTTTCAAAGTTTTGTAAATAACTGTGTACTATATTTTTGAGCAGCAGTAATAATGTAATGTACACTAACCATCTTTGTAAGGATGAATAAATCCAAAGACTCTAAGGCCATAATTCTTCCATTTTGGAGCCACTGCAATTTTCTTCACCGTGGTTCTGGTCTGTAGGGAAGAATTAAATATAAAAGCATTTGTACCCCTATTCACCCTTAAACCCAAGGCACTAACACTAATTCACAGAATCACACCTCAAAATGGCTTCTAAGAAGAATAAACAGACAGCTCCAAATCACTGTTTTAGTGATAATGCAAAGGTGAAAAGAACAGAAATTATATCTCTGTCTGTAACACATCCTGCCCCTCTTGAAATATTAAGA